>NC_041385.1:405397746-405433422 GCF_002162155.2 Triticum dicoccoides | reverse complement strand
TAACCTCAAACGGGGCGTTGACCATCTCAGTGGTGGCCGTGAGCGTATCTGGGGTCGGTTCGGTGGCTGCCTCCATCTTCTTGGAGCTCTCTGTCTTGTAGGGATCAGCCTCCCGCGTCTGCTCCAGTATCTTTGCCTGGTTCTCCTTGGTCCATCATGAAACTGCCGAATACTAGGAGACCACTGAAAGGAAAACACAATCGCAAGGACAATGAAAGAAAAAATAGAGTGAGGATCAGTTAGTGCTTTGCAAAAGTTCTTTTTTCTTCTGAACGAAAATATACCAACATCACGGACCCGCTTACCTTCCCTTCATTGGGAGAGAAGAACAGTGGCAGATGCGAGTGTTGCCTTCCTTGAAGACGGTGAGGGAGGAGGGGATTCAGTGAAGAGTGAAATGATGGTTGATTCGTCCGTCAAACTTACACAGCAGGGAGGTGGGGTTTTGTGATACGATGGCTCGTTATTGTCGCGCTACGACCGGGGTGACTCTCCACCTGCATACTTGCCTTCTAATTTGGTGGATGGCATTTGGGCCCGCGTGCTGCATGGCCCGCATGTCGGTGAACAAAAGTATAACGACATTCAGTAGAGGGAGACGTTTCAATGACCTAGGAGGAGCCAGAAGCGGTAGAGTGTCTCCACTGTACTAGTAGTAATTGTTTTTCTGGGTAGCTGTAGAGTGTCTCCACTATACTAGTAGTAATTGTTTCTCTCAGGCCAAGACAAAATAGCCCATCCACACTAGTAAATAGTAAAATCAATTCAAAAGCCCATATATTTACTGAATGAGAGGCGCTACCCACACCCAGCACACCGCCCCCAAAAAAACTGGGTGCTCTTCTTCCTCCTCGCTCCCACCCACCTCACGTCAGCTCGCTCCACTCGTACCCCCAAATTCCTCACCTCACTCCTACAGAAAACCCCAGCTCCCCTTCTTCCTCACTACTAAAGAAAACCCCCAACTCCCCTTCTTCTTCACTCACACTACAACTAGGCTCGTCATTCATTACTCTGCCCAAATCCGTGAGCGTGACGTGACACCCTCGAGGAAAATGGAGTCGGCTGACCCCAGGGCCAAGAAGATGAGGCTCCCGCCAACGGCGATGCCTGTTGTAGATCCCGCACCCGACA
Source organism: Triticum dicoccoides (assembly GCF_002162155.2). Taxonomy (NCBI): domain Eukaryota; kingdom Viridiplantae; phylum Streptophyta; class Magnoliopsida; order Poales; family Poaceae; genus Triticum; species Triticum dicoccoides. The sequence continues at coordinate 405,432,288 of NC_041385.1, read as the reverse complement.
GCATAGGGAGAAGCAGCGACCCCGCCCCCACCAAATCCCAGGAACCCGTAGAATATCAGGTGGACCGCATCAGCAATCTCCGGACACCATCCTTGGGGAGATCATCTCGCTTCTCCCCACCAAGGATTGTTGCCACACCCAAGTCCTCTCAATTCGGTGGCGCCCTCTATGGCGCGCCGTGCCCCTTAATCTAGACTGTCGTCAGCTATCTCTCTTCAATGATTTCGAAATCCCCAGAGCCATCATCTCCTCCCATCAGGGCTCCGTTCAAAGCCTCTGCATCCCGTCATGCTACCTGAGCAAGCATACCGTGCCCGGCACGGTGGACGCCTAGCTGAAATCCCCTGAATTCACAGAACTACAGCTGCTTGAGTTCTACTATTCCCCTGGAAATCACATACCACATACCGAATGCCATGAACTTGTGCCCTCAGCACCGATGTCCATCTCGCGGTTTTCCTCCTCTCTCCACACCGCCACCTTTGCGCTGTGCTACCTACCAGACAATCTGGTACAAAACCTTCGACTCCCATTTCTCAAGAAACTTTCACTTGTGCGGGTTCGTATATCGGAGGCCTCATTGCACAATATCATCCACTCCAGTTGCCCTGCCCTGGAGTGCTTGGTGCTTGTTTTCACAGTTAGAATCATTTGACTCCAAATAAAGTCGCCTAACCTTGTAAGAATTGGAATTTCTTTTGACGGAAGGCAGCTCATCATCCAAGATGCCCCTTCGCTTCAAAGGTTGATCCTTGATTCTAGTTATTCACCTTTGCAAATAACCGTCCTCTCTGCGCCTAAACTGGAGACGTTGGGTGTAATACATGATCTCTATGCTCATTTCAATATGGTGTTTGGCTCCACAGTTCTTCAGGTACTTTATATTATCATCTACACTTGTAACCATAAGCTGCATTTTAAATTTCTGTGCATAAGTTATATATCATCTTGGAGTACACATTTTCTACTAATATTATGTTCTATGCTCAATGAAGAGTTTCTCCATGGATGGCCTATCAATGGTGCTGGATTCTATCAAGATCTTATATATCCAAATGAATAGTTTTGATCTGAACAAGATTATTGGCTTGCTGCAATGCTTTCCATGTCTGGAGAAGTTGTATATAAGGGTGATAATTTCACGCAAATTGGAAGCCAGCATATAGTGTACTAGAATTAACCGTTCAGCTGTTGGTCTTTCGACACTCTTTTTTAGACCTTAACTGTTTTCATTCTTCATGTCTATTTAGGCAACAGGACGGGGTAAGAACGTTATAACCAATCGGTGGATTCATAAGCATCGGGATTTTCTCACTTCTCATGAGATTCGATTGAAGACAATAACGCTAGAACGATATGTAGCCAACCGTGCAAACACTAGATTTGTCACATTAGGTTACTATTGTCCATCAGGCTTAAGTTTATCAGTAGCATGGTTTTGACGGATGGGTGAGTCGAAGAGCAAAAAAAGGAGTTTCAGGTGGGCAAAGGAGCTTCTGAACATGCCGGGCTTCTATTTACAACATATTGTGGTCATAATCCAGGATGTTCATTCTATGGACCTAACCGATCCATTTGACTGTAACTGCCGAAAACAGTGCTGGAGTTAGATGTTGTTGCCCTTTTCAACCTGGGTTTTTTTGTAAACCTAATGAACAATTAACCCTCATGCTTTTGTACAGTTTGTAAGCTGGAGTTAGATGTTCCCGCCCTTTTCAACTCGGCTGTGACTGTCATATTTTCTTTGAAACAAGGCAAATGGCTTGCCATTCGTTTAATTTAGAGTGAAATATTGTAACAAATCCCAACCAAGGGAAATAACATCACTCTCGCCGGCTGCTTGAGCTCACTGTGCATTACAGAAGCCAAGTGATTAGCCCCCACCAGCACCCACAAACTTATTTCGAACTAGCACATCAAATGGGCTGTAAATTTTCATAGGAAAGGCTGCATGACCGTGACAGATTTGGATTCTGATATTTGGGACCCGCGAGGAAATAGCCTATCCAAGGTGGTGTCGACTTACTAGCCAGTCAACAAACGATTCTGCCTACCAGCCGTTGAATTGACATCCAACATCTGTCGTGTATCTTCTATCTCTTGTCATCTTCTTCCTCCAGCTGCCCAAACCAAACCACCCCGTTGGCTCCGCCTGCTCCGGCCTCCCATGGCTGGCTGCGCCTCTGCCGTCCTACCATACGTACCCTCCAACATTGGCCAGTCCCCCCTCTATTCCCCCACACGTCCTGTTATTCTCCAGCGACATCAGCCCCAACACGCACCCGCACCCGAACCAGTCAACCCTCGTACTCCCCTCCGCCTGCGACTGGACCGGCGCATCTTCCACGACTCATGTTAGTTCCGTTCGAGGCCTCGCCGTCGTCCTCCGCCTTGCTGCCTTGGTTCGCTCACCGTTCGCGGTGCGCCGCCCTCTTGCGTTGTCAACGTCGTCAACAACTGAGAGGAACAAGGAGATGACTGTACATGGAGAGGATGACAATAGGGACCCACCAGCGTCATGGCAGTACGCAAGCAAGTGCCTCTATATTACTAGCCCAAAAATATGGTTCCTCCTAACGGTTGGACATCTGGGGCTCACGCCATTGTCAACATAGTCAATAAACGAGAGAATTACACTACGAGCGGCTGACACCAGGGACCCAGCAGGTCGCGCAATTTTTTTTGAGGAACAAGCAGTTGTGATTTATACTAGTTTTAGCGATGGATCAGGGTAACAACGGGGCTGTGCGGGGGCTGTGGCCCGTCTAGCCAGGGTTTTATTTATGTTTACCACATCATGAGCCCAGTTGTGTTCCCTGCTAGGCTGCAAATCTTTCAAGACGAGGAGAGTTTCATTCGGTTTGCCCAGAAATGGGTTGTACATTTTTAAAACACATCAAACCGGGAATTAGTTTCAATTTTTTTTTCATTACAAGATTTTAAGTTCCATTGATTTTTATGCGTGGACAATTATTTGGATTTTATATTTATATAAATTATTTTTCAAAATAGTTTGAATGTGAATCGATATTTCTTGATTAACAATAGTTGACCACACCGAAATATGCAAAATTTCGTATACTTTTTAACTGTGGCCACAATATGGGGTGTAATGCTAACAAAAAGAAGATGGGTTCCAAAAAAATTCTTAAGAATTAGAAAATGGGTTGTACATTATTAGAAATAATGGCAGATGGGATGTATGCTGTTTTCCACAGATTTGAGGCTAACTTGTGTGCCTACTACAGGTTGACGCGTATGCTTTCATAAAAAAAAGGTTGACGCACACGCAACGCCCTGTCAACTTAGTCAACACACGAGAGTAGTGACTGTTGGATGTCCATCCAACGGCTGTCGTTCTTCTTCAATCTCTGCTCTTCATGCTCCAGCCGCTCAAACAAGTGCCGGCGGGACTACCTGCTCCTCCTCTCGCGGCCGGCTATGCTGCCGCGCAGGCCTCACGGCCCCACCGTACTCCCGTCGCTGGCCTAGCCATCCCTCTACTAACCCACACCTATTGTTATTCTCCGGGCACGGCAGACGAACTAGTAAACCCTCGTACTCCTCCATGTGGGAACAACTGCCGAGTATTCCCTAGCTCCGTGTCGTTCCCTTCCTAGGCCTCGCCTTCGTCCACCGCCCTGGTGCTCTCACATCGGAAGTGGACTGTACATGGAGAGGCTTACAGTTGGGTCCACAGCCGCACGCAAGGAAATGCCTCCTTATTACACGCAAATTAATGATTCCTCCACCTGACAGCTAGGACCCACAGGAAGGGCCTCTGTATTTGACGAAAAAAACGTTCCCCCCGCTGACAGGTCGGACCCACCAGCTATATCTTCGCATGCAAGGAATGCCTCCTTATTATGCCCAAAAAAATGGGACCCACCATATTGTTGGGCTGACTTGTGGGCCTACTAAGTTGACGGGGACAGAGGGCTTTGTCAACTTAGTCAATACTCCAGTAACCGTATGATGTCCATTCAACGGCCATAGTGCTTCTTCAACCTATGGTCTTCTTGCTCCAGCCGCCCAAAGTAGCGCTGGTCGTGCCGCCTGCTCCTGCCTCTCGTGGCTGGCTGTGCTACCGCGGAAGGCCTCACTGCCCCCATACTACTCCCACCACTGGCCAGGCCATCCCTCCACTCAACCACACCCCTTGTTATTCTGCGGCGACGGCAGCCTCACACCACAGCCAAACCAATGAACCCTCGTACTCCATCCGCGTGGGCATCCACAGCCGCGTCTTCCCCGGCTCCGCGTCGTCCCCTTCCTAGGCCTCTCCGTCGTCCACCGCCGTGGTGCTCTCGGCACGGCATGGTCAATGTGGTCAACGACCGACTTCCATCGGAAGAGTACTGTACGTGGAGAGGCTGACTGCTGGGTCCACGGCAGCCGCAAGGAAGTGCCTCCTTATTATGCGGAAAATAATTATTCCTCCACCTGACAGTAGGGACCCACCGGACGGGCCACCAATATTTCACGAAAAAAACATGCCCCCCTGACTGCTGGGACCCACCGACGGGCCACCATATTTTGCGAAAAATACGTTCCCCCCATTGTCAGCTCGGACTCACCGGAAGTGCCACCTTATTACGCACAAAAAAAATGAATACTCCCCCTGCTAGCTGGGACCTACCTTGGTGGGAGGCTGACTTGTGGGCCTACTAAGTTGACGGGGATGGCGGGCTTTGTCAACTTAGTCAATATGAACAATTCTACCTCCAGTGACCAAACGATGTCCATCCAACGGCCGTAGTGCTTCTTCAACCTCTGATCTTCTTTTTCTAGCTGCCCAAAGCAGCGCTGGTCGTGCCGCATGCTCCTGACTCTCGTGGCCGGTTGTGCTGCCACGGAGGCCTCACCGCCCCTACTATTCTCACCGCTGGCCAGGCCTTGCAGCAACATCAGCCTCACACCACAGCTGAACCAGTGAACCCACGTACTCCTCTTCGCGCGGGCTTCCACTACCGCGTCTTCCCCGGCTCTACATCATTCCCTTCCTAGGCCTCACTGTCGTCCCTCGCCCTAGTGCTCTCCATGCAGCATGGTCAACGTGGTCAAGGAACGACTTCCATCGGAAGAGTACTGTACGTGGAGAGGCTAACAACTGGGTCCACGGTGGCCGCAAGGAAGTGCCTCCTTATTACACGCAAAATAATTATTCCTCCACCTGACAGCAGGGACCCACCGGACGGGCCACCATATTTCACAAAAGAAACTGACTATTGGGACCCACAGCTACACCTTTGCACGCAAGGAAGTGCGTCCGGGCAAAAAGAAAAATGATTCGCCCACCTGACTGTTGGGACCCACCAGCTACATCTTCGCACGCAAGGAAGTACCTGACAGTCGGGACCCACCTGGTCCAAGCGTACGTAGCATTGTCATTCTGGTCGCGAATGTGTACGGACATACTGGTGGATGTAGAGGCGCCCACGTGTCGTAGTAGAGGCGTGCACGTAGCATGTACACATACGTACAGCGGCCAGTGTGCAAGAAAGAAAATATGGCCACGTATGTGTACATACGGGCGGGGTCTCGAACGCCTACTCGCGCATACGTACGACCAGGGCTCGTGTACATGGCTGGGTCGGAATGGAGAAACAGCGTCGTCGTCGTGTTCATGGGGAGCCAACCGCCTGGATCAGAATGGAATGCATCGTCGTGTTCATCGGGAGGGCTTGGACGGAACAGGCGATGAAAACGAGGCCTAGCGTACCGCAGAACGGAGGAAACGGCCTTGTTTTCGATCGGCCACGTTCGAAACGGGATCCTGTTCATCGGGAGGGGTCTGGCGTACTGCAAAACGGAGGAAACGGACCTCCTATGGTCGAAACGGGGTCCTGTTGATTGGGAGGGGTGTGGCGTACCACAAAACGGACGAAATGGACTTGTGTTGGAGCGCTACGGTCGAAACGGGGGTCCTGTTCATCGGGAGGGGTGTGGCGTACCACAAAACGGGACTCCACGAGATACTATTCATCTTCACCGTCGACCTCCTCCAGCCTCCACGAGCTACTGTTCATCCACCGTCGACCTCCTCTAGCCTCCACCTGCGACTGTTCATCCACGGGCTCCTGTTCATCCAGCCTCCACCGCACGCTACTCCACCGGCTACTGTTCAACCACCCCTCTCCACGGGCTCCTATTCAACCACCCCTCCATGGGCTACTGTTCATTCACCCCTCCACTATCTACTGTTCATCCAGCCCTCCATAGGGTCGTCCTATTCATCCAGCCCTCCACGGGGTCCTGTTCATCCAGCCCCAACCGGCTCGATCAATCGGGGTCCTATTCATCCAGAGGCAACGCCACGGGGTCCTGCACATCCACCCCCATCGCTCACTGTTCATCCAAACCCCCCTGCAACGCTCACTGTTCATCCAGCCCCCCTGCAACGCTCACTGTTCATCCAGAGGAAGCATCGATCAACTTCAGTTAGCAGCAGTAGTGAAGGAATCGCTCGATCACTCGGGTTCAGTAGCGCGTAGCCTGCAGTGCAATCGCTCGGGTTCAGTTAGGCGACGCCTCGCTCGGGTTCAGTTAGAGCCCAATGCCTCGCACACACGTGCGTACGTGTACAACAGAAACGAGCATCGCTCAGCCTCCGACCACCCACCGTAACCAGGAACTCCCCGAAATTTTCCTCGCCGTCGCTTCTACCACGGTTTTTTCCATCATGGACGACCCAAAGAATGTCATGCAGCTGCGTCTTAGGCCCGCCCAGGATGAAAAACCCATTTTTTGTCATGATTTTTTGTCATAGAAGTAGGTGCCCACCACATCTATGATGATACCGGGTTTTGTCACAATTATCGTCATAGAAGTGTCATAAGTATGACAGGAAAAAATTTCATTCGGCCCGAAATGTCACGGATGTGTCTTTTTTTTGTAGTGTGGGTATGGAGTTTTAATCGGACACAGAGAAAGATAGGGGCTTATAGTGTTGCCTCCCAACCTTTTACCTCAAGGGTAATGTCAACAATAATATTTCATGCTAACTTACATCCAATTGGATATATATATATATATATCAGGATCTTTCCAACACAAGGTGCGCCAAAGGATAAAATGTAAAAATGAAAGGTGAAGATCACCATGACTCTTTCATAATGTATAAGAATAGAATAAAAGATTGCCCTTCGCAGAGGGAAGCAGAGGTTGTCATGTGCTTTTATGGTTGGATGCACGAAATCTTAATGCAAAAGAACGTCACTTTATATTGCCACTTGTGATGCGGACCTTTATTATGCAGTCCGTCGCTTTTAATACTTCCATATCACAAGATCGTATAAAGCTTATTTTCTCCACACTAATAAGTCATACATATTTAGAAAGCAATTTTTATTGCATGCAACATGACAACTTACTTGAAGGATCTTACTCAATCCATAGGTAGATATGGTGGACTCTCATGGCAAAACTGGGTTTAAGGATATTTGGAAGCACAAGTAGTATCTCTACTTGGTTCAAGGAATTTGGCTAGCATGAGAGGGAAAGGCAAGCTCAACATGTTGGATGATCCATGACAATATACTTTATTTTTAATATAAGAAAATGTAACCCATTACATTGTCTTCCTTGTCCAACGTCAACTCTTTAGCATGTCATATTTTAATGAGTGCTCACAATCATAAAAGATGTCCAAGATAGTATATTTATATGTGAGAACCTCTCTTTGTTTATTACTTCCTATTAATTGCAACGATGACCAAAACTATGTTTGCCAACCCTCAACAACTTTTATTCATCATACTCTTTATATGTAAAGTCATTACTCTCCATAAGATAAATATGATATCTTTATTTCTTTTTATTCTTTTATTCCCTCAAGATCATAGCAAGATAGCAAAGCCCTTGACTCAACACTAATCTTTATTATATATAGCTCACGGACTCAATTACATAGAGGGATCATAAAGCAAAACTCAAAACTAAATCATACCAAAACTTTATTCTACTAGATCAAGATATTACTAAAAGGATCGAACTAAGAAAACGGTAAAGATAGGAGTGTGAGGGCGATACGATACTAGGGCATCTCCCCCAAGCTTGGCAGTTGACAAGGGGAGTGCCCATACTCATGTGTTTATGTCTCCTTCTTCGGAGGTGGTGGTGTGATATTCTTGGCGATGATGCCCCTCAAGATATGATTCTCCTCCTCGATCTTATTGACTTGCTGCTTGAGGTCCATTGTTTCCTTGCGGAGCTTACCCGCGACTGCTAAAGCTCCTTTCACCCATGGATGTTGCATAGCTGCTGGAGAACAAGTGACACTCTTTTTCATATTTTCATAAGAAAGAAATCTAACATTGGAAGGGATGACCGAGTTTGGAATAGCTGAGCTATGAAGTTCCCCCGTCGTGAATCAGGCTCGGAAATAAGAGGTAACTTCTTGATCCTCCTCCATGGCATCTACCCTTTTCAAGTCGGCCTCCATCACCTCCTCCGTTGATGGCCCAAAGTGATAGGCATCGCTACTTGCTCCTGGACCTGGTGTCGGATGAGACACCCGACTCTCCCCGACTAACTCTTGAGAAGACATCTTGCTCTAAATTTGTTGCAGAAACAGCTCGAAACGAAAACAGAGGATATTTGCATGATACGGTGGTCAAAACCTCCCAGAGATTATATAATGATTTTTTACTGACCGAAAGAAGTATCGTGCAAGAAAACGGTGTCCGAAGAGCACATGAGGTGCCTACGAGGTAGGGGGGCTCACCCAGGGGGATAGGGTGCGCCCTCCACCCTTGTGGATGCCTCGTGTCCTTCCCGGACTACTTCTTATTTTCCTATTTTCTTAAATATTCCAAAACGGAGAAAAAATGCTATTAGAACTGTTTTGGAGTCAGTTTACTTACCGTACCACATACCTATTCCTTTTCCGAGACTGAAACATTCTGGAAAGTGTCCCTTATGTATTCCTCTGGGGTTACGGTTTCGATAACATTAGTTTCAACATTTATTGGGTTACCTCAGATGTAATGTTTGATTCTTTGACCGTTCACCACCCTCGGACTTGTGCCTTTGAAGTTGTTGATTTTTATGGCACCAGAACGACAGACCTCCTCGATAACGTAAGGGCCTGCCCATTTAGAGAGAAGTTTTCCTGCAAAAAATCTTAAACGAGAGTTGTATAGCAAAACATAATCACCTACATTAAACTCACTCTTTTGTATCCTTTTGTCATGCCATCTTTTAACTTTTTCTTTAAACAGTTTGACATTCTCATAGGCTTGAGTTCTCCATTCATCAAGTGAGCCAATGTCAAACAACCTCTTCTCACCGGCAAGTTTGAAATCATAATTGAGCTCTTTAATGGCCCAATATGCCTTATGTTCAAGTTCGAGAGGTAAGTGACATGCTTTTCCATAAACCATTTTGTATGGAGACATACCCATAGGATTCTTATATGCAGTTCTATAAGCCCATAATGCATCATCAAGTTTCTTGGACCAATTCTTTCTAGATCTATTAACAGTCTTTTGCAAAATTAACTTGAGATCTCTATTGCTCAGTTCTACTTGGCCAATAGACTGTGGGTGATATCGAGATGCAATTCTATGATTAACATCATACTTAGCAACCATTTTATGGAAATCACCATGAATAAAATGTGAACCACCATCAGCCATTAAGTATCTGGGGACTCCGAACCTTGGAAAATAACTTCTTTAAGCATCTTAATAGAGGTTTTATGATCAACACTACTAGTTGGAATAGCTTCCACCCACTTAGTAACGTAATCAACAACAACTAGAATATGTGTATATCCATTAGAGGAAGGAAACGGTCCCATATAATCAAAGCCCCAAACATCAAATGGTTCAATAACAAGAGAATAATTCATAGGCATTTCTTGACGTCTACTAATATTACCAATTCTTTGACATTCATCGCAAGGCTAGACAAACTTATGGGCATCTTTGAAGAGAGTAGGCCAATAAAAACCGGATTGCAATACCTTGTGCGCAGTTCTATCTCCAGCGTGGTGTCCTCCATATGCCTCGGAGTGACACTTGTGTAGGATCTATTCCTATTCATGCTCAGGTACACAACGTCTAATAACACCATCTACTCCTTCTTTATAAAGGTGTGGGTCATCCCAGAAGTAATGTCTTAAATCATAGAATTTTTTTTTATTTTGTTGGTATGTGAAACTAGGTGGTATAAATTTAGCAACAATATAATTAGCATAATTAGCATACCATGGAGCGGTACAAGAAGCATTTATGACAGCTAATTGTTCATCAGGAAAGCTATCATCAATAGGTAGTGGGTCATCAAGAACATTCTCTAACCTAGATAAGTTGTCTGCAACGGGGTTCTCAGCTCCCTTTCTATCAATAATATGCAAATCAAAATTTTGTAGTAGGAGAACCCATCTAATAAGTCTAGGTTTAGCATCTTTCTTTTCCATAAGATATTTAATAGTAGCATGATCAGTGTGAACAGTTACTTTAGAATCAACAATATAAGGTCTAAACTCATCACAAGCAAACACAACTGCTAAAAATTGTTTTTCAGTAGTAGCATAATTTCTCTGGGCACTGTCTAGAGTTTTACTAGCATATTGAATAACATTTAGTTTCTTATCAACTCTTTGTCCTAGAACAGCACCTACAGCATAATCACTAGCATCATGCATAATTTCAAAGGGTAAATTCCAATCAGGTGGCTGAACAATAGGTGCAGAAATCAAGGCTTTCTTAAGTATTTCAAATGCTTCTACACAATCATCATCGAAGACGAAAGGAATATCTTTTTGTAAGAGATTATTCAGAGACCTAGAAATTTTAGAGAAGTCCTTAATGAACCTCCTATAAAAACCATCATGACCAAGGAAACTTCTCATACCTTTAAATTCCTTGGGACACGGCATCTTTTCAATAGCATCAACCTTAGCTTTATCAACTTCAATACCTCTTTCAGAAATTTTATGCCCCAAGACAATGCCTTCATTCACCATAAAGTGGCACTTCTCCCAATTCAAGACAAGACTAGTATCTTCCCATCTCTGCAGAACTCGATCAAGGTTGCTCAAGCAATCATCAAAAGAGGATGGATAAATGGAGAAATCATCCATGAAAACCTCAACAATCTATTCACCAAAGTCAGAGAATATAGCCATCATGCATCTTTCAAAGGTAGCAGGTGCATTACAGAAACCAAAAGGCATACGTCTATAAGCAAAAGTACCGAAAGGGCAAGTAAAAGTGGTCTTTTCTTGATCCTCTGCTGACACAGGTAGTTGAGAGAAACCAGAGTAACCATCTAGAAAGCAAAAATGTGTATGTTTGGATAATCTTTCTAGCATTTGATCAATAAAAGGTAAAGGGTAATGATCCTTTTTAGTGGCTTTATTTAATTTGCGGAAATCAATTACCATCCTATAACCTGTAACAATTCTTTGTGGGATCAATTCATCTTTATCATTAGGAACGACAGTAATACCTCCCTTCTTAGGGACACAATGGACAGGACTTACCCACTAACTATCAGCAACGAGATAATTTATACCTGCCTCCAGGAGCTTTAGTATTTCCTTTCTTACCACTTCTTTCATCCTAGGATTTAACCGTCGTTGGTGATCAATAACTGGTTTGGCGTCTTTCTCCAATTTTATTTTGTATTGGCATAGAGTGGGACTAATGCCCTTAAGATCATCAAGAGTATATTCAATAGCAGCACGGTGCTTCTTCAGAGTTTTCAATAATTTCTCCTCTTCCCGCTCTGAAAGGTTAGCACTAATAATAATAGGATATATATTCTTCTCATCAAGATAAGCATATTTAAGAGTAGCAGGGAGTGGGTTAAGCTCAAACACGGGATCACCCTTGGGTGGTGGAGGATCCCCTAGAATTTCAACAGGCAAGTTGTGTTTCAAAATAGGTCCCTGTTTAAAGAATACTTCATCTATCTCCCTTCTTTCATTCATAAACATATCATTTTCATGGTCTAGCAAATATTGTTCTAAAGAATCATTAGGACGCACAGCAATAGAAGCAAGACCAATAATTTCATCCTTACTAGGCAATTCTTTATCATGGGGTTGTCAACGAAATTTAGCAAAACTAAACTCATGAGACATATCCCCCAAACCAATAGTAACAACATCCTTTTTGCAGTCTATCTTAGCATTAACAGTATAACAAGAAGGGTCTACCAAATATAATGGGACAAAAGTCATCTTGTGGGGAACCAAGAACAAGAAAATCAGCAGGATATTTAACTTTCCCACACAAGACTTCAACATCTCTAACAGTCCCAACTGGTGAAATAGTATCTCTATTGGCAAGCTTAATGGTAACATCAATTTGCTGTATCTCAGCAGGTGAAATATCATGCATAATTTCTTTGTATAAGGAATGAGGTATTGCACTAGCACTAGCACCCATATCACATAAGCCATGATAACAATGATCTCCTAGTTTAACAGAAATAACAGGCATGCCTACAACATGTCTATGTTTATTCTTAGTATCAGGTCTAGCAATTCTAGCAGCTTCATCACAGAAGTAAAGAACATGCCCATCAATATCATCAGCCAAGAGATCTTCAACCATAGCAATACTAGGTTCAACTTTAATTTTCTCAGGTGGTGTAGGTGTTTTAGTATTACTCTTACGAACCACAATTGAAGCTTTGGCATGATCCTTTATCCTAACAGGGAAAGGTGGTTTCTCAATATAGGTAGTAGGAACAACATGATAATTATAAGTGATAGTCTTTTATTCAACTGTAATAGGTGCAACTACTTTTACTTCAATGGGAGGATTATATTTAAACCACTTCTCCTTAGGGAGGTCAACATGAGTAGCAAATGATTCACAGAAAGAAGCTACTATCTCAGAGTCAAGTCCATATTTAGTGCTAAATTCACGGAAGACATCGGTATCCATAAAAGATTTAACACAATCAAACTTAAGTGTCATACCTGACTCCTTACCTTCATTGAGATCCCAATCTTCAGAGTTGCGTCTAATTCTTTCCAATAAATCCCATCTGAATTCAATAGTCTATATCATTAAAGAACCAGTACAAGAAGCATTGAGCATGGAGCGGATGTTGAGAGAAAGTCGAGCATAAATTTTTTGAATAATCATTTCTCTTTGAGAGATCATGATTGGAGAATGAATATAACATTGACTTAAGCCTCCCCCAAGCTTGAGCGATGCTTTCTCCTTTGCGAGGCCAAAAATTATATATATAATTACGATCACGATGAACAAGATGCATAGGATAAAACTTCTGGTGAAATTCCAATTTCAATCGGTTGTAGTTCCATGATCCCATATCATCACATAGCCTGTACCATGTCAATGCCTCTCCCTTCAAAGATAAAGGGAAGAACTTCTTCTTGATAACATCGTCGGGCATACCTGCAAGCTTAAATAATCCACAAACTTCATCCACGTAGATTAGGTGTAAATCGGGATGCAATGTTCCATCTCCTGTAAAAGGATTAGCTAGCAATTTCTCTATCATACCTGAAGGAATTTCAAAGTAAACATTTTCATTAGGTTCAGTAGGTTGAGGAGCAACTCTTTGCTCTACGGGTCAGGGTGAAGATACCCCGAACAAGCCCCTCAAAGGATTATGTACGATAGTAACAAGTGACAGTAAATTTCAGCACACTATATAAATTGTTCCTTACCAAGTTCCACTTACCAAAGGCACTTCACTCCCCGGCAATGGAACCAAAAAAGAGTCTTGATGAACCTCAAGTGTAGGGTATCTATCGTAGTCCTTTCGATAAGTAAGAGTGCCGAACCCAGCGAGGAGCAGAAGGAAATGACAAGCGGTTTTCAGTAAGATATTCTCTGCAAGCACTAAAATTATCGGTAACAGATAGTTTTGTGATAAGGTAATTCGTAACGGGTAACAAGTAACAAAAGTAAATAAGGTGCAGAAAGGTGGCCCAATCCTTTTTGTAGCAAAGGACAAGCCTATACAAGTTCTTATATAGAGAAAAGCGCTCTCGAGGATACATGGGAATTATCGTCAAGCTAGTTTTCATCACGCTCATATGATTCGCGTTCGTTACTTTGATAATTTGATATGTGGGTGGACCGGTGCTTGGGTACTGCCCTTTCTTGGACAAGCATCCCACTTATGATTAACCACTATTGCAAGCATCCGCAACTACAAAATAAGTATTAAGGTAAACCTAACCATAGCATGAAACATATGGATCCAAATCAGCCCCTTATGAAGCAACACATAAACTAGGGTTTAAGCTTCTGCCACTATAGCAACCCATCATCTACTTATTACTTCCCAATGCCTTCCTCTAGGCCCAAATAGTGGTGAAGTGTCATGTAGTCGACGTTCACATAACACCACTAGAGGAGAGACAACATACATCTCATCAAAATATCGAACGAATACCAAATTCACATGACTACTTATAGCAAGACTTCTCCCATGTCCTCAGGAACAAACGTAACTACTCATAAATCATATTCATGTTCATAATCAGAGGGGTATTAATATGAATTAAGGATCTGAACACATGATCTTCCACCAAATAAACCAACTAGCATCAACTACAAGGAGTAATCAACACTACTAGCAACCCACAGGTACCAATCTGAGGTTTTGGGACAAAGATTGGATACAAGAGCTGAACTAGGGTTTGAGAGGAGATGGTGCTGGTGAAGATGTTGATGGAGATTGACCCCCTCCCGACGAGAGGATCAATGGTGATGACGATGGTGATGATTTCCCCCTCCCGGAGGGATGTTTCCCCGGCAGAACAGCTCCGCCGGAGCCCTAGATTGGTTCCGCCAAGGTTCCGCCTCGTGGCGGCAGTGTTTCGTCCCGAAATCTTGCTTATGATTTTTTTCCTGGGTAAAAGACTTCATATAGTAGAAGATGGTCACTGGAAGGCTGCCAGGGGGACTGTCGGTGTCAAAACCGGCGGATCTCGGGTAGGGGGTCCCGAACTGTGCGTCTAAGGCTAATGGTAACATGAGGCGGGGAACACAATGTTTACCCAGGTTCGGGCCCTCTCTATGGAGGTAATACCCTACTTCCTGCTTGATCTTGACGAATATGAGTATTGCAAGAGTTGTTCTACCACGAGATCGTAATGGCTAAACGCTAGAAGTCTAGCCTATGAAGTTATGATTGTTGTGGCTGAACCATAGATGTCTAAACCCTCCAGTTTCTATAGACACCGGGAGGGGCTAGGGCTGTACAAAGTCGGTTACAGAGAAAGGAATCTACATATCTGAATGGCCAAGCTTGCCTTCCACGCAAAGGAGAGTCCCATCTGGACACGGGATGAAGTCTTCTATCTTTTATCTTCATAGTCCAACAGTCTGGCCAAAGTATATAGTCCGACTGTCTGAGGACCCCTTAGTCCAGGACTCCCTCAGTAGCCCCTAAACCAGGCTTCAATGACGATGAGTCCGACGCGCAGATTGTCTTCGGCATTGCAAGGAGGGTTCGTTCTCCGAATACTCCAACATAGTCTTTCGAACATAGAAAACGTGTCCAGCTCTGCAAAACAAGTACCACACACAATCGTAGAGAGTATAATATTTCACGAGTCCAATCAGCTGACAACTTTTTGTAGCGTGACATCACGCCACTGCCTAGCCATTATTCGAACCATTTTTAGCATGCCGCTCCGTATTTCGAGGTGCGGTTTCACTGGCACGTCCTGTCAAAGCAGAGATCATGTCCCCTTATCACGGGATTCTTATCAATACGGGCATGGGTAACCCAACCGTGCCATCTACACGACGCTTGGGGAATAGGTGGATTTTAAGGTGAGGGGGAGGCGCATGACTTTTATTGTCTTCATAAGGGGATAAGGATTCATCCTCATTCACCCATGCCTTCCACTTCCTCAACCCATCCATTCTCGAGCTCCAGCGCCCAAGCTCTCGCCTTCTCTACCCAAAAAAGCACTCCAATCATGTCCGGATCCAGAGCTGGAGGCAAGTGGATGGCCTCCTCCGTCAAGAAGGAGGACATCAAGAAGCTCCGGGAGGCCGGGTACCTGGCCAAGGACATCGCTCATCGACTTCCAGCCAAGGGACAGATCATCCCCACCCCGAAGCCCCAGGAGAGGGTGGTGTTTCTCACCCATTTTGTTCGCTGGCAGGGATTCCCCCTCCACCCATTCGTCTGTGGACTGATGTTTTACTACGGGCTAGACTTCCATGACTTGTCCCCCAACTCCATCCTCAACATCTCGACATATATTGTCGTGTGCAAGGCCTTCCTCCGCATCCCACCTCACTTCGGCCAATGGCTGAAGACCTTCAACGTGAAGCCAAAGGTGGTGGGCGGCCAACAAGCGGAGTGCGGAGGCACCATGGTGGGCAAGATGCCAAATGTCACCTGGCCCGAAGGCTCCTTTGTGGATACTATAATGGGGTGGCAATCCAGGTGGTTCTACATCACCGAGCCACGTGGCACCAACTGATCAGCGGCCCCTCAATTCCGATTTAGAGTCCCAGTGCGGCTCAACTCCTGGAAAGAGAAGGGCCTGGCCCGGGGCTCTACGGACGAGCTGACGAGGCTCCATACGTGTGTCCAGAACATGATAAGCAAGAGAATCATGATTGTCAACATGGTCTAGGTTATGCTCTTCCGCCGGATCCTTCCATGCCAGCGTCGGACTTGCAATTTGTGGGAGTTTGACCCGACCAAGCACCAGACACTGCTGGAGCTCTTCGGTACGACACATGAAGACATCTGGAAGGTGCTCTTCAAGGCCGGCGAGGTACCACCGCCCACGACCGAGGATCGTGGGCTTAGCTCAAAACGTCGGGCTAATCCGGTAAGTTCTTTCATGTTTTCAAGGTATATCCTTTACTGGCATATCTGAGGGAGGAATCTAAGCCTCCCTACCAATTTTTCAGGCCTAGATAGAGATAGCGGAGAAGATTAACTGTCCGACTCCATTGCCCGAAGATCCAGAAACGCCTCTTCTGACGAAGATGCTGTTTCCGGCACCTTATGAGGTGCCAGAGAAGAAGGCCAAATAGAAGGCCCTGGGGACCAGAAGTGGTCTCCGTCGCAAGGGCACTTCGGACGTGACGTCCGAAGACGTCGAGACGCACTTCTCCACCGAAAACGACAAGGAAGAGGAGGAGGAGAAAGAAATCCATCCCCCCTCTCCTGGGGGGAGAAAGAAGAGGAAGGCCTCCACACATGGGGAGGACGAGGCATCCAAGAAGGGAAAAACTTCCCTTCCGGACAACTCCGTAGCGGCCACCAACAGCGGCGGGGAGTGGGAGCCCAGGGTCAAGCCCCTAGCAACCTCGTAAGTGTTCGGACATAGTAATATATCTGACATTTTACTTTATTTTTTTAACATGCTGGATCATGCACTCGCAGCCCGGCCCAGTCCAACATCGTGTTGTCCTCCTCTTCGGAGGGATCACTGGACCCGTCGGTGATGAACATCGAGTCCCTTCCGATGGCCTCCTCCCCCAAGGCTGCGGACAACACCGAGGTGTTGTCTCGAAGCATACCAGGCTAGGGAGAGGCTCAGGAGGCCTTCTCGGTGGTGCTGGCGGGTAAAACCCCGGTTGCCGAACACATGGGGGACATGCCCGTATGGACACCGACGGTGGGGGCCGTAACCAATTCGGCCCCCAGCCGAATACCGCTCTAGAGACCCAAGTGGGTCCGAATTCAGGCAGGCCGCCTCTTTCCAATGAAGGGGGCGAGCCAACTCCACCGGTGACCTCTGTCCATCCAGAGGCACCGGATAGGCTGCTGGAAGGGCTGCAAGGCGCTTCCATCGTGGAAGAAAACACCGTACCCTTATGGGTACGGTGATTGAGAAGGTCCATTCTATGAAAAGCGGACTGACCGAAGCCTGCACTAGCCTTTTAACAAGCTTTGAGATAAGCAACATAATTAGGAAAAGAATGTCACAGTATAGATAGTAGCCCCTAATACTCTGTCTGGTGTTCGGAAAGTAAAGCCGAACAGAGGATCAACCAATTTTTGCAGGAGTCTAACATAATATGTCTATGTGAATAAGCAGGCTTCGCTGCTGGCTGCTGCCGCTCATACTGCGGAAGTCTCCAGACTAAAGTAGAATCTGGAGCGGGCCGAGCAAGAGCTCTGCCTTGTGAAGAGCAGCTGGAGGAAAGCAAAGGTATGTATTTAACCTGTGCGTATATTTGGGAAGGATGAATGGTTCGTGTTGACTAAAGTGTCATAAACTTTATTAGGGGCCACAACTGAGGTGGCGCCCCTCAAGAAGTCGTTGGTCGAGGCCGACGACAAAGCGGCCAAGGAACGCGCGGCGTGCGAGAAGCAGGAGGCCCAGGTCAGTGAGGTCTAGCAAGAGCTCCAGGACGCTGTCAAGAAGTACGAGTCCTTGGAGCGCGATTTTAAGACTCAAGAGTCAGAACTTGACAAGGCCCGCCAGAGCGCACTAGACGCCCGAGCCGAAGCCGAGGGCGCCCTCCAAGAGATCCAGGCGGCCAAGAAAATTACAGCGGGTAAGGCTTTCATTATGCAAAGCAGATATGTGAAGGAAACATTCCTATTACTTACCCGGATTTGGAGCTCTCCAGGGGCATTTACGCATCTGCCGCACAGCATATCAGATGCTGCAGAATTTTATCGAGCTGAAGAAGGGAGCTCTACGGAGAAGTTGTTCTGGTCTCAATACCTTGGACCAGAACTTCTGGTGCCCTTTAGCGACCAGCTGAAACATCTGGTCGAGTTGCATAAGGCGGTCGAACTAACCATGAAGGACTTAATAGTCCGGCTATGGCATGCCGAGCCCATGCCCAACAGCTACTTCAGACTCATCAAGCAGCTTGTGAGTGCGTGCCTGCGGCTTGAAGCCGTCAAGCGGTCGGTCTGTATTGAAGGTGCACGGATGGCCTTTGCCCGCGCCAAGGTGCACTGGGCGAAGATGGATGCCAAGAAGCTGATGACCGAGGGGCCGCCTGAGGGCAAGGAGCACCGCCGACCCGAGCTATATTTTGATAGTGTCCTGGAGGGATCCCGCCTTGTGGCGGAGCAATGTGCCAAAGATATCATATTCCTGTGAAAACATTCATGTTATCCTGTCTTGTAATATTAAATAGATCTCTTTATGTAATATAATGTCTGTTAGTTTAAAATTTTACCTCCTCTGCGGCCATTTATGAAAATCTGAGAGTTGGCCAGTCGTCGGCTTCTGCCCCCATGTAGATAGTACGAGGGTGTTCAGGATAAATCTAAACACTCTTTACTCCACTTTTTGGTCCTTAAAGGAGGTGTTTAGCGCAACGAACAAGGCAATCGGACTACATGGCTTTATCACCCTCACTTAGCCATAGGAGTTTGACAATGAAAATTTTGGTGCAACCCCTGGTATTCGGAAGGCCGAACTTGGGGCGCTATACACGCCTAATCGGGTAGAAACTGATTCCTTGCATAAAGCGGAACAAATCTCTAAGGATTTGAAAACCTCTCGAACAGCTGACCAACTCTCGCTGCATCATGACAATCAGTTTTCGGCTTTCTCTACAGAGGTGTGATACGTCTGCAACGTATCTGTAATTTTCGAATGTTCCATGCTATTATATTACCCGTTTTGGATGTTTATGGGCTTTACTTTACACTTTTATATCATTTTTGGGACTAACCTACTAACCGGAGGCCCAGCCCGTATTGCTGTTTTTTTTGTCTATTTCAGTGTTTCGAAGAAAAGGAATATCAAACGGAGTCCAAACGGAATGAAACCTTCGGGAGCGTGAATTTTGGAACGACCATGATCCAGAGGACTTGGAGTGAAAGTCAAGAAACAATCGAGGAAGCCACGAGGGTGGAGGGCGCGCCCCCTACTGGGCGTGCCCCCCTACTGGGCGTGCCCCCTATCTCGTGGGCCCCTCGGGAGTCCACCGACCTACTTCTTCCTCCTATATATGCCCACGTACCCTCAGAACATCAGAGGCGACCATGAAAAACTATTTCCACCACCGTAACCTTATGTATCCGCGAGATCCCATCTTGGAGCCTTCGCCGGCGCTCCGCCGGAGGGGGAATCGACTGAGGGAGTCCTGGATTAAGGGGTCCTCGGACAGCCGGACTATATACTTTGTTCGGATTGTTGGACTATGAAGATAGAAGATTGAAGACTTCGTCCCGTGTCCGGATGGGACTCTCCTTTGCGTGGAAGGCAAGCATGGCAATTCATATATGTAGATCTCCTTCTCTGTAACTGACTCTGTGTAACCCTAGCCCCCTCCGGTGTCTATATAAACCGGAGGGTTTAGTCCGTAGGACAATAACAATCATAATCATAGGCTAGCTTCTAGGGTTTAGCCTCTACGATCTCGTGGTAGCTCAACTCTTGTAATGCTCATATCATCAAGATCAATCAAGCAAGAAGTAGGGTATTACCTCCATCGAGAGGGCCCGAACCTGGGTAAAACATCGTGTCCTCTGCCTCCTGTTACCATTAGCCTTAGACGCACAGTTCGGGACCCCCTACCCAAGATCCGCCGGTTTTGACACCGACATTGGTGCTTTCATTGAGAGTTCCACTGTGTTGTCGCAGTAAGGCTTGATGGCTCCTTCAACCATCTTCAACGATGTGGTCCAGGGGGAGGTTTTCCTTCCCGGATAGATCTTCGTATTCGGCAGCTTCGTACTGTGGGCCAACTCGCTTGGCCATCTGGAGTAGATTGATAGCTACGCCCCTAGCCATCAGGTCTGGTTTGGAAGCTTGAACTATACTGCCGACATCCGTGGAGACTTGATCTTCGACGGATTCGAGCCCATGTCAGGCGCCAGACGGCCACGACGGGCATGACTTTGATCTGCCATCGGACACTATTCGGGAGATCGCGCCTGCGGCGTCGACGGGAATCAATCCAGAGCAAATCGTGCCCTCCGAGGACGGGTGGATGGACCCCGCCATGGAGGTTGCGCACTCATCAGCGCTGGAGACGAACACTGATCCCACCTCTTGTGAGGGTGGAGTCATCGGACCCTCAGACTCATCTCCGGATACAGGATCCAAACCGCGTGCTTCCATTCCTATCGAATCTGATTGGGCACCGGTCATGGAGTTCACCCCCGTGGATATTTTTCAGCACTTGCCCTTGGGTGATGTGCTGAACTCATTAAGATCTCTTTCCTCGTCGAGAGATTCTTGGCTGAACTATGTCCGGCTCGAGTGGGAAGCGATCAACGAAGAAATTCGTTCCCCACCCACCACCCTCTTAATAGCCACTGTCGATGACCTAACTGACGTGCTGGACTTCAACTCTGAAGACATCGACGGTATGGATGACGATGCATGAGAAGAACAGGAACCACAGCCTATAGGGCGCTGGACAGCCACTTCATCATACGATATATATATATGGTGGATACCCCCAAAGAAAGCAATGGAAGTGAGCCTTGGCGACGAAGAATTCATCGTGCCTGAGGATCCCGTCGAGCATGAGCGCTTCAAACGCCAGCTTATAGCCACTGCAAAAAGCGTGAAGAAAAAGCAGCAACAACTTCAAGCTGATGAAGATCTGCTAACTGACAAATGGACACAGGTCTTGGCTGCCGAGGAATATGGAAGCGAGCGCCCTAGCAAAAGCTACCCAAAGCGCAGGTTGCTACCTCAACTCAAGGAGGAGGCTTTAAAGCCCACGCTACCAGCGCATGATGCGGATGACCGGCGACCCCGTGGCCGCGACAAAGCGGCGTACCAGCCCGAAGTCCAGACCACACCTGGGGCTACACGAAGGACCTGCGAGATGTATTGGAAAACAAAGTAGGACAGTCAAGATCGATCTACGGATCACGGGGCGCACCACAAGACATGACGATGACCGTCACACCGGATACAATAAACCAAAGTCTGGCCGGGCAGAATACAACAGGCTAGATTCATTCGAACTACGTTGAGACGTAGCCCGGCATAGAGGCGCCGCACACCCCCTATGCTTCACTGATGAAGTCATGGATCACGAATTCCCAGAAGGGTTTAAACCCGTAAACATTGAATCATATGATGGCACAACAGACCTCGTAGTATGGATCGAAGATTTTATCCTCCACATTCACGTGGCCCGCCGCGATGAATTACATGCCATAAAGTACCTACCACTTAAGCTCAAAGGACCGGCTCGACATTGGCTGAATAGCCTGCCAGCAAGCTCCATTGGCAGTTGGGAGGACTTGGAAGACGCATTCCTCGACAACTTCCAGGGCACTTATGTGCGCCCACTGTATGCTGATGACTTAAGCCACATAACCCAATAGCCCGGAGAGTCAGCCAGGAAATTCTGGACTCGGTTCCTAACTAAAAAGAACCAAATTGTCGACTGTCCGGATGCCGAAGCCTTAGCAACCTTCAAGCATAGCATCAGTGACGAATGGCTCGCCCGACACCTCGGCCAAGAGAAGCCAAAGTCCATGGCGTCCCTCACAACACTCATGACCCGCTTTTGCGTGAGCGAGGACAGCTGGCTGGCTCGTAGCAACATCACACCCAAAAACTCATGCGATTCAGACACCAGGGACAACAACGGCAAGCCACGAGGAAATAGACATAAGCATCGCAACAATGGCGACAATGCCAAAGACACGACAGTCAATGCCAGATTCAGAGGCTTTAAATCTAAACAGCGGAAAAAGCCATTCAAAAGAAACAGTCCGGGCTCGTCCAGTTTGGACCACATACTTGATTGCTCATGTCAAATTCACGGCACCCCCGCTAAACCAGCCAACCACACCAACAGGGAATGCTTGGTGTTTAAACAGGCCGGCAAGTTAAATGCCGAAAACAAAGGATAAGGGGCTACACAGCGATGACGATGAGGAGCCCCAGCCGCCGAACACAGGAGGACAGAAGAAATTCCCTCCCCAGGTGAAAACTGTAAATATGATATACGCAACCCATATTCCCAAGCGGGAATGGAAGCATGCAATAAGGGACGTCTATGCGATGGAGCCAGTCGCCCCAAAGTTCAACCCATGGTCCTCTTGTCCGATCACCTTCAATCGCAGGGACCATCCTACCAGTATCTGTCAAGGCAGTTCAGCCGCATTGGTCCTTGACCCCAGCATCGACGGATTCCATCTCACACGAGTCCTCATGGACGGTGGCAGCAGCCTAAACCTGCTCTATCAGGATACAGTGCGCAAAATGGGCATTGACCCCTCAAGGATCAAGTCCACAAAAACCACCTTCAAGGGTGTCATACCCGGTGTGGAGGCCTGTTGTACGGGCTCAATCACACTGGAAGTGGTCTTCGGATCTCCGGACAATTTCTGAAGCAAGGAGTTAATCTTTGAGATTGTCCCCTTCCACAGTGGCTATCATGCACTGCTTGAATGAACCGCATTCACCAAATTCAATGCGGTACCGCATTATGCATACCTCAAGCTCAAAATGCCAGGACCTCGCAGGGTTATTACAGTTAATGGAAACACAAAGCGCTCGCTCTGCATGGAGGAGCACACTGCGGCCCTCGCGGTGGAAGTACAAAACAACCTTCTTAGGCAAACAACCAATTCGGCGATAAAGAACCCGGATACCGTCAAGTGAGTCCGGAGTACTCCGCAACAGGATCATCCGGCACGTCTAGAGCTCGACTAGCAATTAGGCCTCGCCCTAGTCCCAGTCAAGTGGCGAAATTTGTGCCGTGTGTAAACAACTACACACTTAAAATACCCTAGGCATAGGCGGAGGCACGGCCATGACATGGTCCACAATGCGGTTCGACCGCCTCGGGACCCACGCTTGCACCCCTTTTTTCTTTTAGGTCCCTATCTTGAGGAGGCTCTTCCAAAAGACCGGCTATCGGACACATAGCGGGAAGGACACATGAGGAGGACAAGAAGCTTTGGCATACAAGGGAATCCTCAGGTGGTCTCTGATAACGATCGTTATACCTGTTTTACATACCCGCATACCGCCCGCTCCTAGTTAGGATGTGTCAAACAGTCCTATTCTGCTTATCGCACTACCTGTATATGTATGCTTTGACGTATCATTTGAATAACAAGGGAAAATAGTATACAGCGTCAGCTTGCTATTATGTTTATTTACCCCTTTCCTTTACTACTTATTTATTAAACCCGTGCATTTTGGCATGACCAGTTTGCCAGGGGCTTCAGTACCCCACAACCTGGCAAGACAAGTCCGAACACTTTCGACAGTGCGACACCCCAAACTTATAGCACTATATGCATCAGCTCCGAATCATGTCTTGGATCAATAGTTGGGTTTGCACGGCTCCTATGTTTTGGTACCTTACGTTCTGCTATATCAGCTAAGGTAGCACAGGGAGAACTACTGCGATTGTGACCCGGTTCTTCCGGATGAGCACCTCAGTAGAGAAAGCCAAAAACTGATTGTCATGATAAGGCGAGAGCTGGTCGCTATTCGAGAGGTCTCAAATCCTTAAAGATTTTTTCCACTTCAGGCGAGGAATCGGCCTCGTCTGATTTAGGCATGTATAGCGCCCCGTGTCCGGCTTTCCGGATACTAGGGGCTTCGCCAAAATTTAAAATTGTAGATTTCTATGGCTAAGTGAGAGTAATAAAGCCGTATAGTCCGATTGCCTCATTCGTGGCACTAATGACCTCCTTAAAAGGACCAAAAATTTGGATAAAGAGTGTTTATATTTATCCCGAACACCCCAATACTAGTTACATGGGGGCATAAGCCGACGACTGGGCAACTCTCAAGATTTTGTAAATGGACGCACAGAAGGTAATATTTTAAATTAACAAGCGCTATATAGCGCAAATGAACTGGTTTTCATATTACAGGATGGCATGAGTACATTCATTCAAGCAGCACATCCTTAGTGCATTCATCCGCCACAAGTCGGGCACCCTTAATGACATTGTCATAGTACTGTTCGGGGTGGCGATGCTCCTTGCCCTTTGGCGGCCCCTGTGTCACCAGCTTCTCGGCGTCCATCTTCCCGCAGTGCACTTCCGCATGGGCCAAGGCCCTGCGCGCACCCTCAATGCAGACGAACCACTTAACAACTTCCAGTCGTGGACATGCATTCACCATCCGCTTGACAAGGCCGAAGTAGCTGCTAGGCAGGGGCTCGCCAGGCCACAGCCAGACTATGAAGTCCTTCATGGCCAGTTTGGCCACTTTGTGAAGTTCGACCAGTTGCTTCAGCTAGTCGCTCAAGGGCATCGGATGCTTAGCCCCAATATACTAGGACCAAAACAGCTTATTCGTCGAGCTCCCCTCCTCAGCCCGGTAGAACTCTGCGGCATCAGAGATGCTACGCGGCAGATCTGCGAATGCTCCTGGAGAGCTCCGAATTCAGGTAAGTAAAAGGAAAGTCTCCTCCACATGCTTGCTTTAAATAATGAAAGCCTTACCCGCAGCTATCTTCTTGGCCGCCTCAATTTCCCGGAGGGCCTTCTAGGCTTCTACCTTGGCGTCTTGCGTGCTCTGACGGGCCTTCGCAAGCTCTGACTATTGCCTCTTGGAGTCACGCTCCAAGGACTCACATTTTTTGACGAAATCCTGGAGCTCTTGCTGGACCTCATCAACCCGAGCCTCTTGTTTTTCGCGCTCGGTTTGCTCCTTGGCCGCTTTGTTTTCGGCCTCGGACAACGCCTTCTTAAGGGCCGCCACTTCGGTCGTGGCCCCTAGTAAAATTCATCGTGCTTCTATTAGCATCAATGATTTTTCCTTTATATAACATTGAGACGGGGTATTACTTACCTTTGTTCTCCTCGAGCTGCCTCTTCACGAGGCCGAACTCTTCTTCGGCCCGTCCCAGGTTCTGCCTCAGTCCGGAGACCTCCGCAGTGGCAGCGGCGGCGGCCAGCAGCGACGCCTGCTTATTCACGTAGACATAATATGATTAGACTCCTGGGAGTAATATTTGATCCTCTGTTCGGCTTTTCTTCCCGAACACCAAACAGAGCATCAGGGGCTACTGTCTATACTGTGATACTTTCTCATAATCTAAACTACTTACCTCAAAAACAGTCAGGAGGTTGGCGCAGGCTTCGGTCAATCCGCTTTTGGCAGACTGAACCTTCACAATCACCGTACTCATAAGAGCACGGTGTCCTTCATCAAGGGAAGCGCTCTGAAGCGCTTCCACCAAGTTATCCGATGCCTCTGGATGGACAGAGGTCATCGGCACAGGCGGCTCGCCCCCCTTGGCGGGGGGTACTTGCCTGAATCCGGAACCACTGGAGGTTCCGGCGCAGTATCCGGCTGGGGGCCAAGCCTGTTGCGACCCCCCTCAACAGAATCTGTAGGGATCTTTCCCCCCCAGTGAGCCCGGCATCGGGGGTTTCACCCTAAGGCGCCTCCAGATCCATCTCTCCCTGGCCCGGTATCCTCTGAGACAACACTTCGATGTCGTCCGTGGGCCGGGGAGTGGAGGCCGTCGGGAGCGAATAGCTGTTCATCTCCGATGAGCTCAAGGACCCATCCGAGGAGGATGAGTCAATGTGGGCTTTGGACGGACTGCACAAACATATCTTGACATAATAAGAAGCCATAAAGCTAAAACATGCAAGAAGTATTATGGCATCCGAATACTTATGACTTCGCCAGGGGCTTGGCCCTGGGTAGCCACTCCTCCTCGCTGTAGGCGGCGGTTGTGGAGTGGTCCAGAGGGAGGTGCCTTCCCTTCTTGGACCCTTCGGCCTCCCCGGAAGGGGCGGCTGTCGGTGTCAAAACCTGCGGATCTCGGGTAGGGGGTCCCGAACTGTGCGTCTAGGCGGATGGTAACAGGAGACAAGGGACATGATGTTTTTACCCAGGTTCGGGCCCTCTCGATGGAGGTAAAACCCTACTCCTGCTTGATTGATATTGATGATATGGGTAGTACAAGAGTAGATCTACCACAAGATCAGAGAGGCTAAACCCTAGAAGCTAGCCTATGGTATGAGTGTTGTTCGTCCTACGGACTAAAACCCTCCGGTTTATATAGGCACTGAAGAGGGTTAGGGTTACACAGAGTCGGTTACAATGGTAGGAGATCTACATATCCGTATCGCCAAGCTTGCCTTCCACGCCAAGGAAAGTCCCATCCGGACACGGGACGAAGTCTTCAATTTTGTATCTTCTTAGTCCAGGAGTCCGGCCAACGGTAATAGTTCGGCTATCTGGACACCCCCTAATCCAGGACTCCCTCAGTAGCCCCTGAACCAGGCTTCAATGACGACGAGTCCGGCGCGCATATTGTCTTCGGCATTGCAAGGCGGGTTCCTCCTCCGAATACTTCATAGAAGATTTTGAACACAAGGATAGTGTCTGGCTCTGCAAAATAAGTTCCACATACCACCGTAGAGAGAATAATATTTACACAAATTCAATCTGCTGACGTATTCCGTGGAGTGACATCACACCACGGCCAAGCCTTTATTTGAATCGTTTTTACTGTCCCACCTCAGTGCGTTTAGCGAGGCAGTTTCCTTGGCACATCTTGTCAAAGCAGAGATCATGTCCCCTTATTCCGGGATTCTCATTAATACGGGCGTGGGTTACCCAATCGTGCTCGTTGGCACGTCTCCTCTATCGAAGGCGAGTCCCGAACGGTCACGGGGAAGGCTCTTGGTATTCAACCTCTTTATAAAGAGACCAAGGCTCCACTTTTTTCTTTCAATCTCAATCGAATCCGCCCCTCGCCTCGAGTTCCAACACCCAAAGCTCCAGATTCAGGCGCTTCGGACCTTCGATGATGTCCGGCTCCGACCTGCAAGGCCGGTGGGTGCCTTCCTCCATTACGGAAGAAGATGTGCTAAAGCTAAGAGATGCCAGGTATCTAACCGGCGAAATTTTGCATAGGCTGCCTGCCCAAGGGCAGGTTATTCCCACTCCCAAGCCTGGCGAAAGCGTGGTGTTCGCGTCTCACTTTCTTCGGGGGCTAGGCTTCCCGATGGACCCCTTCGTGAGGGGGCTCATGTTTTATTATGGGCTGGAATTTCATGACTTGGATCCGTAGTCCATCCTCCAGATCTCATCGTTCATTGTCATATGTGAAGCCTTCCTCCGCATTACCCCTCACTTCGGATTCTGGCTCAAGACCTTCAAGGTGGAGCCGAAGATGATCAAGGGGCAGCATGCAAAGTGCGGAGGGGTTGTTATAAGCAAGAATGCCGATCCTCCGTGGCCCGAGGGCTCTTTTCAAAAGGATCTCGGCCTATGGCAATGAGAGTGGTTTTATATCATAGTTCCCAGGGGCACCAAATGGGTGGCGCCACCTGCCTTCCGCTCGGGTCCTCCATCGCGGCCGGCGTCATGGGTCAATAAAGGACTTAACTGGGGGCCATCCAAGGACGTGCCCTTGCTTTAGGGCCACATTCAAGATCTCCTAGAGAGAGAGATCACTCTGGTCGTAGTAGCGCAGGTCATGCTGATTTGCCGCATCCTACCCTGCAAACGTCGCCCCCTCCGCCTGTGGGAATTTAACCCGGAGGGACCACAAGCTCTCCAACATTTTATGGGCGCGACGCCCGTGAAGATGTACAAGCTTCACTTCGGATCACAAACGATGTGTCCGGACTTGACCGAGGACGCAGGTCTGAGCTGTAATCGCCCGGATACTCAAGTAAGTAGCCCTGTACCCGGACACGCTATCCCATATTTATCACGAACTTGCCTTTTAAAAGGGCTATTCCTTGAACAGGAGTGGATAGCGAAAGCAAAGTTAATCAGGTGTCCGGCCCCCCTCCCTGAGACCACGCCGGATCCCGTGTTAACCAGGATGCTAGAGGCTGCACCTTCGGAAGAAGGTGAAGGGGGGGAACAAGGAAGCTACCGCCTTCGCGAAGGAGGCTGTCAGGAAAGGAGGGATCGAGAATCCCTCCATCAAAGGGAAGAAGAGGACCGCCTCTGAAGACCTAGAGACCATGGTCTCAAAGCGGGGGAAGAAATCTTCGTTAGAGGGTCCTGCGCCAAGAGATGCCTCGGCCGCTTTATGCCCCCAAGGGGGTGAGCCCTCCACCGAGCCGTAAGTAAAAGGGGAGTTTATTTTAAAATGAAGGATATCCCTGCCCTATTTCTGATGAAGATAACCGAAATATTACCTTGTAGTTCGGATCTCAGCCCTTCTCAACAGAGCTCATCTTCGGGGGATCTTCATCCGGAGATGATAGAGAGCGTATCTGGGGTTGGTTCGGTGGCTGCCTCCATCTTCTTGGAGCGCTCTGTCTTGTGGGGATCAGCCTCCCGCGTCTGCTCCAGTATCTTTGCCTGGTTCTCCTTGGTCCATCATGAAACTGACGAATACTAGGAGACCACTGAAAGGAAAACACAATCGCAATGATAATGAAACAAAAAATAGAGTGAGGATCAGTTAGTGCTTTGCAAAAGTTCTTTTTTTTCTGAACGAAAATATACCAACATCACGGACCCGCTTACCTTCCCTTCATTGGGAGAGAAGAACAGTGGCAGATGCGAGTGTTGCCTTCCTTGAAGACGGTGAGGGAGAAGGGGATTCAGTGAAGAGTGAAATGATGGTTGATTCGTCCGTCAAACTTACACTGCGGGGAGGTGGGGTTTTGTGATACGATGGCTCGTTATTGTCGCGCTACGACCGGGGTGACTCTCCACCTGGATACTTGCCTTCTAATTTGGTGGATGGCATTTGGGCCCGCGTGCTGCATGGCCCGCATGTCGGTGAACAAAAGTATAATGACATTCAGTAGAGGGAGACGTTTCAATGACCTAGGAGGAGCCAGAAGTGGTAGAGTGTCTCCACTGTACTAGTAGTAATTGTTTTTCTGGGTAGCTGTAGAGTGTCTCCACTATACTAGTAGTAATTGTTTCTCTCAGGCCAAGACAAAACAGGCCATCCACACTAGTAAATAGTAAAATCAATCCAAAAGCCCATATATTTACTGAATGAGAGGCGCTACCCACACCCAGCACACCGCCCCCAAAAAAACTGGGTGCTCTTCTTCCTCCTCGCTCCCACCCACCTCACGTCAGCTCGCTCCACTCGTACCCCCAAATTTCTCACCTCACTCCTACAGAAATCCCCAGCTCCCCTTCTTCCTCACTACTAAAGAAAACCCCCAACTCCCCTTCTTCTTCACTCACACTACAACTAGGCTCGTCATTCATTACTATGCCCAAATCCGTGAGCGTGACGCGACGCCCTCGAGGAAAATGGAGTCGCCTGACCCCAGGGCCAAGAAGATGAGGCTCCCGCCAACGGCGACGCCTGTTGTAGATCCCGCACCCGGCAGCATAGGGAGAAGCAGCGACCCCGCCCCCACCAAATCCCAGGAACCCGTAGAATATCAGGTGGACCGCATCAGCAATCTCCGGACACCATCCTTGGGGAGATCATCTCGCTTCTCCCCACCAAGGATTGTTGCCACACCCAAGTCCTCTCAATTCGGTGGCGCCCTCTATGGCGCGCCGTGCCCCTTAATCTAGACTGTCGTCAGCTATCTCTCTTCAATGATTTTGAAATCCCCAGAGCCATCATCTCCTCCCATCAGGGCTCCGTTCAAAGCCTCTGCATCCCGTCATGCTACCTGAGCAAGCATACCGTGCCCTGCATGGTAGACGCCTGGCTGAAATCCCCTGAATTCACAGAACTACAGCTGCTTGAGTTCTACTATTCCCCTGGAAATCACATACCACATACCGAATGCCATGAATTGTGCCCTCAGCACCGATGTCCATCTTGCAGATTTCCTCCTCTCTCCACACCGCCACCTTTGCGCTGTGATACCTACCAGACAATCTGGTACTAAACCTTCGACTCCCATTTCTCAAGAAACTTTCACTTGTGTGGGTTCGTATATCGGAGGCCTCATTGCACAACATCATCCACTCCAGTTGCCCTGCCCTGGAGTGCTTGGTGCTTGTTTTCACAGTTAGAATCATTTGACTCCAAATAAAGTCGCCTAACCTTGTAAGAATTGGAATTTCTTTTGACGGAAGGCAGCTCATCATCCAAGATGCCCCTTCACTTCAAAGGTTGATCCTTGATTCTAGTTATTCACCATTGCAAATAACCGTCCTCTCTGCGCCTAAACTGGAGACGTTGGGTGTAATACATGATCTCTATGCTCATTTCAATATGGTGTTTGGCTCCACAGTTCTTCAGGTACTTTATATTATCATCTACACTTGTAACCATAAGCTGCATTTTAAATTTCTGTGCATAAGTTATATATCATCTTGGAGTACACATTTGTCAGGACCCCGACTCAATGCCACATCGATCTAGCATGTAACACCACATATAATTTTACGGTATTCCCACGGGTGTCGCCTTACCTTTGCCCGGGACCGTTTGCGCCTTTTGGCACACGTATATGATAGTGTCGCTAGCATCCATATGATAAGGAGTCTGGGCTGACATGGCTAGTCGTAAACCCAAAGTGGCACAGACTTACAGGGACAGGCATCCATGACCCAGCATCGAACGTGTCGGTCATCAGCAAGTGGGTCCGGGCTGTAGCACTGGGCTAGCAGGACTCCGGTAAACCGGGCTGTAGCGGGCTAACAGGCTTCCGGTACTCAATGCGTGACATTTCCCCGAAGGGACATACACAGGAACGAGGAAAGACACATGCCGGCCAGCCTAAGTGTTCCGGAGCAGTAGCAAGCTACCATGGCTCGGTGGAAACACTAGGAGACATTTCCCGGTAAGAGAGGCTACTAAGGATAAACAACTAGATAGTCAGATCCCACACATACCAAGCATTTCAATCATACACACAATATGCTCGATATGTGCAAATACAACAAGGCATCACAACCTGACTCTACGACACAAGTAAATATTCAATAGGCTCCGACGAGCGAGATATTACAAACATGGGTCTTATGACCCAACAATCAGAGCATACAAGTCAAAGCACATGCGGAAGCTTAACATGTCTGAGTACAGACATCTATAAATGAAAAAGGCTGAGAAGCCTGACTATCTACCAATCCTGCCGAGGCACAAGATCGTAGCTGAGGTAACAAGCTAAACGTCGAAGTCCACGCGGAACTACTAGCGAGACCGAAGTCTCTCTGCAAAAACATAAAATAGGTAAACGTGAGTACAAATGTACCCAGCAAGACTTACATCAGAACTATCTACATATGCATCATTATCAACAAAGGGGTGGTGGGGTTTAACTGCAGCAAGCCAGCTTTGACTCGGTGGCTATCCTAAAATACGACTGCGAGTAACTCTTTTGAGGTGGCGCACACGAGTCCACATATTCACCAACCAATACACCACTATGGAACCGCTCTCGT
This sequence comes from Triticum dicoccoides, assembly GCF_002162155.2. Taxonomy (NCBI): domain Eukaryota; kingdom Viridiplantae; phylum Streptophyta; class Magnoliopsida; order Poales; family Poaceae; genus Triticum; species Triticum dicoccoides. Next base: position 405,400,094 of record NC_041385.1, on the reverse strand, counting down.
CTCCCTACGAGAACGCCATCCATAGCACTCACGCTAATCTTGCGTATTTTAGAGTATCCACCTTCACTTGTCTGAACTGATATAAGCAACCCAGAAGTCCTTTTCCGCGGACACGGCTATTCGAATAGATCATATTAACCCTGCAGGGGTGTACTTCTTCACACACGCTCTCACCACTTACCGCCGTTTACACGACATGTACTCGGCAACCTTCAAGCGGAAGCCCAACGTGGGTGTCGGCCACGGCCTGCCTAAACACTCAAGTCTCTAGTCCAGGTTTATCGCCTATTCGGGTTCCATCCATGAGGAGATCCGGCCGGAGTTTCGCTCACAGCCCCAAACAATGTGAATAGGGTTCCGTGACACCAAACGGGCGCCTGGTTTACCCGGCCACGTGCCTACCGCATCACAGCCCACCCCTACGGTCAGCGCTGCGCACGGCCTCCAGCATACTACAAACACCAGAAACTACTTGCAACTCCTGGACAGAGGACAAGGGTGATTAAGAAGCCGAGAGGGTCCATTGGTTTCGGGCCCAATGCGTGGTAGTAGCTGAATCATGGATCACAAACACAGAACTCGGTTCCTGAGGACGGCTTCAATGAGACAACCCACCATGTACTCCTACATGGCCTCTCACCGCTACCTTTACCAAATCGTGTTCACACACTTAGCTCACACACAGTAGGACATGTTCACACACCTCTGATTCATCCCCGATGAATCAGACCTGACTCAACTCTAAGCAGTAGCAGGCATGACAAACAAGCATGAATGAGTAGGCACAACAGGGCTCAAACAACTCCTACTCATGCTAGTGGGTTTCATCTATTTACTGTGGCAATGACAGGTCATGCAAAGGATAAAGGGGTTCGGCTACCGCAGCAAGTAACAGATGAATCGGTGTTGTCCTAATGCAGTAAAAGAGAGCAGGAGCGAGAGAGTGGGATTTTATCGGAATGAACAAGGGGGTTTTGCTTGCCTGGCACTTCTGAAGATAACATTGAGTCTTCATCAGTGTCAACGATCACATCATCGGTATCACGTCTATCGAGAGGGGACAAATACCGGCAACACAGAAGGGAACACAATCAATGCAATGCACAATATGATGCATGATCATGAGATGGCAAAATGAATGTGTTTTGGGCTAATGCAACTAGCAACAGATTAAATGAAGTTGGTTTGAATACAAGATTCAAATTCAAACTCCATAGGTGATTATTCAAATGCCATTTAATTGATTTGTGCTAAACAACAGCTATAAGTTGTTCTAACATGCATGAAAATGGTACAGATGGATTCCTTGAATTTTTCGGATAATTTTTCATATATAAATTATTTAATTTGGAGCTACGGTTGAATTTCTATGATTTTTAGAAGTTTTTACAATTTTCTGGAATTTCCTGAATAATATAAATCCAGAAATGAATTATGGCGTCAGCACCACGTCACGGTGACGTCAGCAGGTTCAACTGGGCTGGCTCGGGTCAAACCTGATGTGTGGGGGCCACACGTCAGTGACACAGGACCTAATCCCGGTCAAACCCAGCGCTGACTGGGGTTTGACCAGGGGTGGGGCCCACAGTCAGTGGCCTAGGGGGTTGGTTAGTGCGTCATTAGTGGCTAATGACAGCGCCACGTCACTGGCCACCGGAGTTTGGCCGGCGGCGACCCGAAACGCGGCGGATGTTCACCGGGGTTGCGCTACGGGCGGCGGCTGGACGCGTGAAGGCCACCAGAAGGTAGCCCGTACACGGCCGCACCTAGCTGGCTGCACGAGGGGCCGCGGGGTGGCCGGAGACGACGGCGGCGAGCACTTCCGCGGTGGCCGGAGTTCGGGCGCGAACGGTGGCGAAGCTACGGCGCACTAGAGGAGTAAACGAGGAGGGCTACGTGCTCCTGGGGGTTCACCGAGCACGGTGACGTGCTCAGGCGCGGGCTGCGGTGGCCCTGGCCACGGCGGCGCCATGGCCGGCGGCGATGGGGTTTCGGTCTTGGTGGATAACCTAGCTACGGCGCGCGAATGACAAAACAGAGAGGGGGAAACGGACGGAGAGCTCACGTAGACCCTGTAGAGGTGGACGGCGAGCTTGAGGGAGGCCGGACGGGGACGAATTTGACGGCGGCGATCCGCGGTGGCCGAGGAGGGGAATGGCGAAGCTGGCCCCATCCAGGGCTTCCGGTGCCTTCCGTCTTGGTGAGGAGGAAGAGGGAGGACCGGCGGAGCTTTGGGAGGCATCGGGGAGGCGAGGCGGTGGTTGTGGCCGCGGCGAACGGCGTCGGTGGCGACGGGTCCGTTCGGGCGAGTGAGGGAGAGAGGAAGCAGAGGAGGGGGGGAGAGAGTT
>NC_041385.1:405389618-405396147 GCF_002162155.2 Triticum dicoccoides | reverse complement strand
TGCTCTCAAGAACTTGAGCAATTCCATAATCATCAAGGTTTTACCAACATCCGTGTCAAGGGTCCGGTAACACAACTTACTACCATGATGAATGGTGATGGAGGATGCAGATGCAAAGGAAGATAACACCTTCTCAGATTTCACCCTTGGCGGGGCCAAGGAAATAAAATCTGGATGATCGACCGAGAGACATTTAGCACTCCGCTTCTAATGTTCTCCTTGATGTGCTAGTGTAACCCATTCATAGATATGGTTTGATATCTAGAACATCAAGTAAAAAGGTCGGACTTCGGAACACAGAAATCCATAGGGGCAACTAGGGAGTAAATCCTACGAAATCCCTATGGGGAGGTGGCCAACTTCCTCAAATCAAGATACTACAACAGGAGGTCTTCCGGCTGGGTGTGTTGGCCACGACATCCACCTTACCGGTTATCGAGAGACCAATATTATAGTTCTTGGTGAAATGTTCCAACCATCATATCTGCCTGAGATTCAGATCTGGTTGGTGTCAGGATATTCCAGGCTCATCGAGTCTAGGAAGAAAAATGAAAGTTTGCAACACAAATCGATGAGATGACGTTGCGGGATTCTCGGGAGATGAACTACGATAGCAAGCTCCAAAACATGAGCTGGTTCTGCTACAAACATGTGAACACGTTGTCCCAGACAAGAATGCCCACATGGTAGTCTTACAATAAAACACTGCCGAGTTCTGGTTGGGAACCATCAGCGAGGATATCGAAGTTCTTTCATAAGTCCGGATTAGCTCTTATGAAGATACTCCTTCTCCTTGAACAAATCAGTCAGTGGCTTGGTGTGCTAGGATACACATATGGAATGAAGGTTGCAAGTCTCCAGACCACAGAATACTTCGCACGTGTGCATGACTGACTTGCGATGATTCCAGAGGAAGCAACATTGACTTTCTCGAGTGCACGGCGGTAACTTGCATCAAATGCACATGAACTAGAGGAATCACTTCTTACATCCGAACATATGCTTCATGAGCTAGCATGAACAAATGCTTTCAAAAGTTTCCAAACCTAGCTTAATGTTCAGCAAAATTATGGGGAAGACAAGGATGTTGTCAATGGGCACAACAACAATTCATCTGGGTTTCCTTTTAAAAGGAATTCCATAGTTAAGTGAACAAGTGATAGCATTGGTCAGACCCAAAAGATATAATGGTGTATGCTCGAGGGATCAACCATGAGTAAGACAACATTACGAACATCATTGGTTCTGATTTGATTTGACGATAACCCATACTCAAATCAAAGTTTTTATCAGGCAATAGGTCCAATAACTGATCACAGGGACCAATCGATGAAGATATCATCTCTCTTCAACACACACTACACAAGAATATCCCTTTGGAACGAACTAAGTCAGGCAAGCTTTTATCTTCCAACTCTCCAGGTTGTTGTCTAGCTTAACCAACTAGCTCAGGGGTATCCAACACGGATTCTTGGAGAAAGGGTGGTTTACAGGATAAACCAACTTGATCACGAGCTCAACATAACAGTCAGGTGACAACCCGGTAACACTTCCAAGAAGATATTTGGAAAGTCACGAACCACCGGTATGTTACTAAGCTCGAGAACAATCTTGCTTTTGAGGGCAAGATGACATGATCAAATGGGTGAGGACTTGAAATAATTCCTAACTCATTGGTCGAGGAGTGCACCAGAAATAGGGACTAGGTAGCACAATCAATCTTAAGGTGACGATTCAATAATCAACATGCTAAGAATGAGGTTATCGTCCATTTAACTACCAAGCAACAGAGTTGCTAGCAATATTGATTTCACACGCCATGATTCATTTGTCGGCATTCCGGTTACAATAACACAGGAACCGAGGAATGAACAATGATGGCAAGAAGTATCACTGTACCAAGAGTTCATAGGATGGTGTGCAATTCCTATAACAATCTCGATATAAAATATGTAATACTCCAAGGTAGAGCAGAACAAAAGCTGGATTAGCAATTTGATCTGCGGAGCACAACTTCTTTGACCCAATCCTGGATAGGGAAGAGGTACTGGAGTTTGTTTCTCCTAGTCATTCCGCGATAGAATGGCTTGACGGACCACAAGAGTAATAGGCATCGATAAACGAACGCACGCATACTCTTGACTATCAATTGATAGACGAAGGTCAGTAGACAACTAAAGAGGGACAACTCAAAGGAACATATAACTTTCTGAGTTGTGGATACATGGGTTGGTATGCCGAACAAAGTTCAACACAATTCTTCCGGATAACCCATGCAGAAAGGTTGAGCTGGCAGAGTCACAATATAGCATGGAGAACTCATAGAGGGCCTGTTGTGATCTTTTGATCCAACAAACTTCTGCCATAATGGTTCATGGTATTTGGAAGAACGATATACCACGGACCTCGAGGACTATCGCAAAGGTTACTAATATACTAAAGGAACTAGCAACACTATCAACATGATGTAAGTAGGGTGAATATCGGGTTTAAGAACCCAGGAATAGAATACCTACTAACTAAATGGCATCACAGGATGCTTTCGATAATAAAGGCCAGAATCTTCACACTAGGACAGAAATCATGGCTAGACCACTAGATGATCCCCTGAGACACCTAGGGTCATAATAATAACTCCAACATAAATGTCAAGGCAATAGAATACCTTAACTCAACAATTAGTGTGATTGAGCTGGCATAAAGGAACATCGAAACCAGAGGGAAAGGATTTTGCGAATGCATCAGACTATTTAGAAACCTGGGAAGACTTGGACAGCATAACGGCTATAATTGCTCAAAAAGATTTGAGACATGCTACAAAAATGGTGGCATAGCCACTCAGAAGCACAATACCAAGGTTCGGAGATCAACAATTAACATACGGAAGTAGTAGGAACTGAACTGAGACTTAAATCCAACAATCTTATAAGTCCACTGATTAGTAACACGTGATCCTAATAGAAAGAAGAGATAGCCTAGTTCTTAATCCCCGTAGAAGAGAAGATGATGACTCAGATCAGAAGGCCATGAGGTATAAGGAGTAAAAAGAGCCTTACGTTCCATCCCACAATCAATTCCCCTACATATAACTAAAGAATTTCTAGACTCAACATCGACCAGTTTGGCTTGGTAATCCTACAGGCAGTCAAGCTCTGATACCAACGCTGTCAGGACCCCGACTCAATGCCACATCGATCTAGCATGTAACACCACATATCATTTTACAGTATTCCCACGGGTGTCGCCTTACCTTTGCCCGGGACCGTTTGCGCCTTTTGGCACACGTATATGATAGTGTCGCTAGCATCCATATGATAAGGAGTCCGGGCTGACATGGCTAGTCGTAAACCCAACGTGGCACAGACTTATAGGGACAGGCATCCATGACCCAGCATCGAACGTGTCGGTCATCAGCAAGTGGGTCCGGGCTGTAGCACTGGGCTAGCAGGACTCCGGTAAACCGGGCTGTAGCGGGCTAACAGGCCTCCGGTACTCAATGCGTGACATTTCCCCGAAGGGACAGACACAAGAACGAGGAAAGACACATGCCGGCCAGCCTAAGTGTTCCGGAGCAGTAGCAAGCTACCATGGCTCGGTGGAAACACTAGGAGACATTTCCCGGTAAGAGAGGCTACTAAGGATAAACAACTAGATAGTCAGATCGCACACATACCAAGCATTTCAATCATACACACAATATGCTCGATATGTGCAAATACAACAAGGCATCACAACCTGACTCTATGACACAAGTAAATATTCAATAGGCTCCGAGGAGCGAGATATTACAAACATGGGTCTTATGACCCAACAATCAGAGCATACAAGTCAAAGCACATGCGGAAGCTTAACATGTCTGAGTACAGACATCTATAAATGAAAAAGGCTGAGAAGCCTGACTATCTACCAATCCTACTGAGGCACAAGATCGTAGCTGAGGTAACAAGCTAAACGTCGAAGTCCATGCGGAACTACTAGCGAGACCGAAGTCTCTCTACAAAAACATAAAATAGGCAAACGTGAGTACAAATGTACCCAGCAAGACTTACATCAGAACTATCTACATATGCATCATTATCAACAAAGGGGTGGTGGGGTTTAACTGCAGCAAGCCAGCTTTGACTCGGTGGCTATCCTAAACTACGACTGCGAGTAACTCTTTTGAGGTGGCGCACACGAGTCCACATATTCACCAACCAATACACCACTATGGAACCGCTCCCGTCTCCCTACGAGAACGCCATCCATAGCACTCACGCTTATCTTGCGTATTTTAGAGTATCCACTTTCACTTGTCTATGAACTGATATAAGCAACCCAGAAGTCCTTTTCCGCGGACACGGCTATTCGAATAGATCATATTAACCCTGCAGGGGTGTACTTCTTCACACACGCTCTCACCACTTACCGCCGTTTACACGACATGTACTCGGCAACCTTCAAGCTGAAGCCCAACGTGGGTGTCGGCCACGGCCTGCCTAAACACTCAAGTCTCTAGTCCAGGTTTATCGCCTATTCGGGTTCCATCCATGAGGAGATCCGGCCGGAGTTTCGCTCACAGCCCCAAACGATGTGAACAGGGTTCCGTGACACCAAACGGGCGCCCGGTTTACCCGGCCACGTGCCTACCGCATCACAGCCCACCCCTACGGTCAGCGCTGCGCACGGCCTCCAGCATACTACAAACACGAGAAACTACTTGCAACTCCTGGACAGAGGACAAGGGTGATTAAGAAGCCGAGAGGGTCCATTGGTTTCGGGCCCAATGCATGATAGTAGCTAAATCATGGATCACAAACACAGATCTCGGTTCCTGAGGACGGCTTCAATGAGACAACCCACCATGTACTCCTACATGGCCTCTCACCGCTACCTTTACCAAATCGTGTTCACACACTTAGCTCACACACAGTAGGACATGTTCACACACCTCTGATTCATCCCCGATGAATCAGACCTGACTCAACTCTAAGCAGTAGCAGGCATGACAAACAAGCATGAATGAGTAGGCACAACAGGGCTCAAACAACTCCTACTCATGCTAGTGGGTTTCATCTATTTACTGTGGCAATGACAGGTCATGCAAAGGATAAAGGGGTTCGGCTACCGCAGCAAGTAACAGATGAATCGGTGTTGTCCTAATGCAGTAAAAGAGAGCAGGAGCGAGAGAGTGGGATTTTAGCGGAATGAACAAGGGGGTTTTGCTTGCCTGGCACTTCTGAAGATAACATTGAGTCTTCATCAGTGTCAACAATCACATCATCGGTATCACGTCTATCGAGAGGGGACAAGTACCGGCAACACAGAAGGGAACACAATCAATGCAATGCACAATATGATGCATGATCATGACATGGCAAAATGAATGTGTTTTGGGCTAATGCAACTAGCAACAGATTAAATGAAGTTGGTTTGAATACAAGATTCAAATTCAAACTCCATATGTGATTATTCAAATGCCATTTAATTGATTTGTGCTAAACAGCAGCTATAAGTTGTTCTAACATGCATGAAAATGGTTCAAATGGATTCCTTGAATTTTTCTGATAATTTTTCATATATAAATTATTTAATTTGGAGCTACGGTTGAATTTCTATGATTTTTAGAAGTTTTTACAATTTTCTGGAATTTCCTGAATAATATAAATCCAGAAATGAATTATGGCGTCAGCACCACGTCATGGTGACGTCAGCAGGATCAACTGGGCTGGCTCGGGTCAAACCTGACGTGTGGGGGCCACACGTCAGTGACACAGGACCTAATCCCGGTCAAACCCAGCGCTGACTTGGGTTTGACCAGGGGTGCGGCCCACAGTCAGTGGCCTAGGGGGTTGGTTAGTGCGTCATTAGTGGCTAATGACAGCGCCACGTCACTGGCCACCGGAGTTCGGCCGGCGGCAACCCGAAACGCGGCGGATGTTCACCGGGGATGCGCTACGGGCGGCGGCTGGATGCGCGAAGGCCACCAGAAGGTAGCCCGTACACGGCCGCACCTAGCTGGCTGCACGAGGGGCCGCGGGGTGGCCGGAGACGACGGCGGCGAGCACTTCCGCGGTGGCCGGAGTTCGGGCGCGAACGGTGGCGAAGCTACGGCGCACTAGAGGAGTAAACGAGGAGGGCTACGTGCTCCTGGGGGTTCACCGAGCACGGTGACGTGCTCAGGCGTGGGCTGCGGTGGCCCTGGCCACGGCGGCGCCATGGCCGGCGGCGATGGGGTTTCGGTCTTGGTGGATAACCTAGCTACGGCGCGCGAACGACGAAACAGAGAGGGGGAAACGGACGGAGAGCTCACGTAGACCCTATAGAGGTGGACGGCGAGCTTGAGGGAGGCCGGACGGGGACGAATTTGACGGTGGCGATCCGTGGTGGCCGAGGAGGGGAACAGCGAAGCTGGCCCCATCCAGGGCTTCCGGTGCCTTCCGTCTTGGTGAGGAGGAAGAGGGAGGACCGGCGGAGCTTTGGGAGGCGTCGGGGAGGCGAGGCGGTGGTTGTGGCCGCGGCGAACGGTGTCGGTGGCGACGGGTCCGTT
>NC_041385.1:405378572-405389053 GCF_002162155.2 Triticum dicoccoides | reverse complement strand
GTCCGGGGTGTCGAGGTGGAGCGGCAAGCAGGAGGTGGCCGGGGCGTGCGCCGGCGTGCGTCGGCCACGCGCCTGTGCCTACTGGCGCGAGGAGGAAGGCGACAGGGGGGGAAGTGGAGATGGGCTGGGCCGTGCTGCTGGGCCAGGTGGGCTACCAGGTGAGCGCCAGGTAGTCCTTCTCTCTCTCTTTCTATTTGTGTTTTTATTTATCTATTTTGTTCTGTGTTGTTTTAGTTTAGTAAAATACTAAACCATTTTATAAAATCCTGAAAATAGTTATGTGGCTAGAGTTAAAATATACCAAACCACATAAAATGTTCCAGTAATTATTGGACATATATTATTTATATATCAAATATATATCCAATGCAAATAGCTATTTATTTAATTCAAAGGCCCAAAATAATTAACTCTGAGATACCAAAAATATTGTTTTGAGTTTTACCTCTTTGCAATATTTTCAGAGACTAAGAGGAACATTTTCTTGGACTTCTTTGAGGAGATTTTAATGTTGATCATTTTTAGAAGGTTTCTGAGGCTTTGAAAATTCCTCAATTCAAATTTCATTTGAATTAAAACATGATGCTCACATGAGGTCTATCCTAGTGCATAACAGGACCAGGGATGTGACAACATTTTCTACTAATATTATGTTCTATGCTCAATGAAGAGTTTCTCCATGGATGGCCTATCAATGGTGCTGGATTCTGTCAAGATCTTATATATCCAAATGAATAGTTTTGATCTGAACAATATTATTGGATTGCTGCAATGCTTTCCATGTCTGGAGAAGTTGTATATAAAGGTGATAATTTCACGCAAATTGGAAGCCCGCATATAGTGTACTAGAATTAACCGTTCAGCTGTTGGTCTTTCGACACTCTTTTTTTAGACCTTAACTGTTTTCATTCTTCATGTCTATTTAGGCAACAGGACGGGGTAAGAACGTTATAACCAATCGGTGGATTCATAAGCATCAGGATTTTCTCACTTCTCATGAGATTCGATTGAAGACAATAACGCTAGAACGATATGTAGCCAACCGTGCAAACACTAGATTTGTCACATTCTTCCTGCTAAATGCGAGGTTACTATTGTCCATCAGGCTTAAGTTTATCAGCAGCATGGTTTTGATGGATGGGTAAGTCGAAGAGCAAAAAAAGGAGTTTCAGGTGGGCAAAGGAGCTTCTGAACGTGCCGAGCTTCTATTTACAACATATTGTGGTCATAATGCAGGATGTTCATTCTATGGACCTGACCGATCCATTTGACTGTAACTGCCGAAAACAGTGCTGGAGTTAGATGTTGTTGCCCTTTTCAACCTGGGTTTTTTTGTAAACCTGATGAACAATTAACCCTCATGCTTTTGTACAGTTTGTAAGCTGGAGTTAGATCTTCCCTCCCTTTTCAACTCGGCTGTGACTGTCATATTTTCTTTGAAACAAGGCAAATGGCTTGCCATTCGTTTAATTTAGAGTGAAATATTGTAACAAATCCCAACCAAGGGAAATAACATCACTCTTGCCGGCTGCTTGAGCTCACTGTGCATTACTGAAGCCAAGTGATTAGCCCCCACCAGCACCCACAAACTTATTTCGAACTAGCACATCAAATGGGCTGTAAATTTTCATAGGAAAGGCTGCATGACCATGACAGATTTGGATTCTGATATTTGGGACCCGCGAGGAAATAGCCTATCCAAGGTGGTGTCGACTTACTAGCCAGTCAACAAACGATTCTGCCTACCAGCCGTTGGATTGACATCCAACATCTGTCGTGTATCTTCTATCTCTTGTCATCTTCTTCCTCCAGCCGCCCAAACCAAACCACCCCGTTGGCTCCGCCTGCTCCGGCCTCCCATGGCTGGCTGCGCCTCCGCCGCCCTACCATACGTACCCTCCAACATTGGCCAGTCCCCCCCTCTATTCCCCCACACGTCCTGTTATTCTCCAGCAACATCAGCCCAACCACGCACCCGCACCCGAACCAGTCAACCCTCGTACTCCCTTCCGCCTGCGACTGGACCGGCGCATCTTCCACGGCTCATGTTCGTTCCGTCCGAGGCCTCGCCGTCGTCCTCCGCCTTGCTGCCTTGGTTCGCTCACCGTTCGCGGTGCGCCGCCCTCTTGCGTTGTCAACGTCGTCAACAACCGAGAGGAACAAGGAGATGACTGTACATGGAGAGGATGACAATAGGGACCCACCAGCGTCATGGCAGTACGCAAGTAAGTGCCTCTATATTACAAGCCCAAAAATATGGTTCCTCCTAACGGTTGGACATCTGGGGCTCACGCCATTGTCAACATAGTCAATAAATGAGAGAATTACACTACGAGCGGCTGACACCAGGGACCCAGCAGGTCGCGCAGTTTTTTTTGAGGAACAAGCAGTTGTTATTTATACTAGTTTTAGCGACGGATCAGGGTAACAACGGGGCTGTGCGGGGGCTGTGGCCCGTCTAGCCAGGGTTTTATTTATGTTTACCACATCATGAGCCCAGTTGTGTTCCCTGCTGGGCTGCAAATCTTTCAAGACGAGGAGAGTTTCATTCGGTTTGCCCAGAAATGGGCTGTACATTTTTAAAACACATCAAACCGGGAATTAGTTTCAATTTTTTTTTCATTACAAGATTTTAAGTTCCATTGATTTTTATGCGTGGACAATTATTTGGATTTTATATTTATATAAATTATTTTTCAAAATAGTTTGAATGTGAATCGATATTTCTTGATTAACAATAGTTGACCACACCGAAATATGCAAAATTTCGTATACTTTTTAACTGTGGCCACAATATGGGGTGTAATGCTAACAAAAAGAAGATGGGTTCCAAAAAAATTCTTAAGAATTAGCAAATGGGTTGTACATTATTAGAAATAATGGCAGATGGGATGTATGCTGTTTTCCACAGATTTGAGGCTGACTTGTGTGCCTACTACAGGTTGACGCGTATGCTTTCATAGAAAAAAGGTTGACGCACACGCAACGCCCTATCAACTTAGTCAACACACGAGAGTAGTGACTGTTGGATGTCCATCCAACGGCTGTCGTGCTTCTTCAATCTCTGCTCTTCATGCTCCAGCCGCTCAAACAAGCGCCGGCGGGACTACCTGCTCCTCCTCTCGCGGCCGGCTATGCTGCCGCGCAGGCCTCACGGCCCCACCATACTCCCATCGCTGGCCTAGCCATCCCTCTACTAACCCACACCTATTGTTATTCTCCGGGGACGGCAGACGAACTAGTAAACCCTCGTACTCCTCCATGTGGGAAACAACTGCCGAGTATTCCCTAGCTCCATGTCGTTCCCTTCCTAGGCCTCGCCGTCGTCCACCGCCCTGGTGCTCTCACATCGGAAGTGGACTGTACGCGGAGAGGCTTAGAGTTGGGTGCACAGCCGCACGCAAGGAAATGCCTCCTTATTACACGCAAATTAATGATTCCTCCACCTAACATCTAGGACCCACAGGAAGGGCCTCTGTATTTGACGAAAAAAACGTTCCCCCCGCTGACAGGTCGGACCCACCAGCTATATCTTCGCATGCAAGGAATGCCTCCTTATTATGCCCAAAAAAATGAATACACCCTGCTAGCTGGGACCCACCATATTGTTGGGCTGACTTGTGGGCCTACTAAGTTGACGGGGACAGAGGGCTTTGTCAACTTAGTCAATACTCCAGCAACCGTATGATGTCCATCCAACGGCCATAGTGCTTCTTCAACCTATGGTCTTCTTGCTCCAGCCGCCCAAAGCAGCGCCGATCGTGCCGCCTGCTCCTGCCTCTCGTGGCTGGCTGTGCTACCGCGAAGGCCTCACTGCCCCCATACTGCTCCCACCACTGGCCAGGCCATCCCTCCACTCACCCACACCCCTTGTTATTCTGCGGCGACGGCAGCCTCACACCACAGCCAAACCAATGAACCCTCGTACTCCTCTCCGCGTGGGCATCCACAGCCGCGTCTTCCCCGGCTCCGCGTCGTCCCCTTCCTAGGCCTCACCGTCGTCCACCGCCGTGGTGCTCTCGACACGGCATGGTCAATGTGGTCAACGACCGACTTCCATCGGAAGAGTACTGTACGTGGAGAGGCTGACTGCTGGGTCCACGGCAGCCGCAAGGAAGTGCCTCCTTATTATGCGGAAAATAATTATTCCTCCACCTGACAGCAGGGACCCACCGGACGGGCCACCAATATTTCACGAAAAAAACATGTCCCCCTGACTGCTGGGACCCACCGACGGGCCACCATATTTCGCGAAAAATACGTTCCCCCCATTGTCAGCTCGGACTCACCGGAAGTGCCACCTTATTACGCACAAAAAAAATGAATACTCCCCTTGCTAGCTGGGACCTACCTTGGTGGGAGGCTGACTTGTGGGCCTACTAAGTTGACGGGGATGGCGGGCTTTGTCAACTTAGTCAATATGAACGATTCTACCTCCAGTGACCGTACGATGTCCATCCAACGGCCGTAGTGCTTCTTCAACCTCTGATCTTCTTTTTCTAGCTGCCCAAAGCAGCGCTGGTCGTGTCGCATGCTCCTGACTCTCATGGCCGGCTGTGCTGCCACGGAGGCCTCACCGCCCCTACTATTCCCACCGCTGGCCAGGCCCTGCAGCGACATCAGCCTCACACCGCAGCTGAACCAGTGAACCCACGTACTCCTCTTCACGCGGGCTTCCACTACCGCGTCTTCCCCGGCTCTACATCATTCCCTTCCTAGGCCTCGCTGTCGTCCATCGCCCTAGTGCTCTCCACGCAGCATGGTCAACATGGTCAAGGAACGACTTCCATCGGAAGAGTACTGTACGTGGAGAGGCTGACAACTGGGTCCACGGTGGCCGCAAGGAAGTGCCTCCTTATTATGCGCAAAATAATTTTTCCTCCACTTGACAGCAGGGACCCACCAGACGGGCCACCATATTTCACAAAAAAACTGACTGCTGGGACCCACCAGCTACACCTTTGCACGCAAGGAAGTGCGACCGGGCAAAAAGAAAAACGATTCGCCCACCTGACTGTTGGGACCCACCAGGTACATCTTCGCACGCAAGGAAGTACCTGACAGTCAGGACCCACCTGGTCCAAGCGTACGTAGCGTTGTCATTCTGGTCGCGAACGTGTACGGACATACTGGTGGATGTAGAGGCGCCCACGTGTCGTAGTAGAGGCGTGCACGTAGCATGTACACGTACGTACAGCGGCCAGTGTGCAAGAAAGAAAATACAGCCACGTATGTGTACATACAGGCGGGGTCTCGAACGTCTACTCGCGCATACGTACGACCAGGGCTCGTGTACATGGCTGGGTCGGAATGGAGAAACAGCATCGTCGTTGTGTTCATGGGGAGCCAACCGCCTGGGTCAGAACGGAATGCATCGTCGTGTTCATCGGGAGGGCTTGGACAGAACAGGCGATGAAAACGAGGCTTGGCATACCGCAGAACGGAGGAGACGGCCTTGTTTTCGACCAGCCATGTTCGAAATGGGATCCTGTTCATCGGGAGGGGTCTGGCGTACTGCAAAACGGAGGAAACGGACCTCCTACGGTCGAAACGGGGTCCTATTGATCGGGTGGGGTGTGGCGTACCGCAAAACGGACGAAATGGACTTGTGTTGGAGCGCTACGGTCGAAACGGGGGTCCTGTTCATCGGGAGGGGTGTGGCGTACCACAAAACAGGACTCCACGAGATACTATTCATCTTCACCGTCGACCTCCTCCAGCCTCCACGAGCTACTGTTCATCCACCGTCGACCTCCTCTAGCCTCCACCTGCGACTGTTCATCCACGGGCTCCTGTTCATTCAGCCTCCACCACATGCTACTCCACAGGCTACTGTTCAACCACCCCTCTCCACGGGCTCCTATTCAACCACCCCTCCACGGGCTACTGTTCATTCACCCCTCCACTATATACTGTTCATCCAGCCCTCCATAGGGTCGTCCTGTTCATCCAGCCCTCCACGGGGTCCTGTTCATCCAGCCCCAATCGGCTCGATCAATCGGGGTCCTATTCATCCAGAGGCAATGCCACGGGGTCCTGTTCATCCACCCCCACCGCTCACTGTTCATCCAAACCCCCCTGCAACACTCACTGTTCGTCCAGCCCCCCTGCAACGCTCACTGTTCATCCAGAGGAAGCATCGATCAGCTTTAGTTAGCAGGAGTAGCGAAGGAATCGCTCGATTGCTCGGGTTCAGTAGCGCGTAGCGTGCAGTGCAATCGCTCGGGTTCAGTTAGGCGACGCCTCGCTCGGGTTCAGTTAGAGCCCAATGCCTCGCACACACGTGCGTACGTGTACAAGAGAAACGAGCATCGCTCGGCCTCCGACCACCCACCGTAACCAGGAACTCCTCGAAATTTTCCTCGCCCTTGCTTCTACCACGGTTTTTTCCATCATGGACGGCCCAAAGAATGTCATGCAGCTACGTCTCCGGCCCGCCCAGGATGAAAAACCCATTTTTTGTCATGGTTTTTTGTCATAGAAGTAGGTGCCCACCACATCTATGATGATACCGGGTTTTGTCACAATTATCGTCATAGAAGTGTCATAAGTATGACAGGAAAAAATTTCATTCGGCCCAAAATGTCACGGATGTGTGTTTTTTTTGTAGTGTGGGTATGGAGTTTTAATCAGACACAGAGAAAGATAGGGGCTTATAGTGTTGCCTCCCAACCTTTTACCTCAAGGGTAATGTCAACAATAATATTTCATGCTAACTTACATCCAATTGGATATATATCAGGATCTTTCCAACACAAGGTGCGCCAAAGGATAAAATGTAAAAATGAAAGGTGAAGATCACCATGACTCTTGCATAATGTATAAGAATAGAATAAAAGATAGGCCCTTCGCAGAAGGGAAGCAGAGGTTGTCATGTGCTTTTATGGTTGGATGCACGAAATCTTAATGCAAAAGAACGTCACTTTACATTGCCACTTGTGATGCGGACCTTTATTATGCAGTCCGTCGCTTTTAATACTTCCATATCACAAGATCGTATAAAGCTTATTTTCTCCACACTAATAAGTCATACATATTTAGAAAGCAATTTTTATTGCATGCAACATGACAACTTACTTGAAGGATCTTACTCAATCCATAGGTAGATATGGTGGACTCTCATGGCAAAACTGGGTTTAAGGATATTTGGAAGCACAAGTAGTATCTCTACTTGGTTCAAGGAATTTGGCTAGCATGAGAGGGAAAGGCAAGCTCAACATGTTGGATGATCCATGACAATATACTTTATTTTTAATATAAGAAAACGTAACCCATTACGTTGTCTTCCTTGTCCAACGTCAACTCTTTAGCATGTCATATTTTAATGAGTGCTCACAATCATAAAAGATGTCCAAGATAGTATATTTATATGTGAGAACCTCTCTTTCTTTATTACTTCCTATTAATTGCAACGATGACCAAAACTATGTTTGCCAACCCTCAACAACTTTTATTCATCATACTCTTTATATGTAAAGTCATTACTCTCCATAAGATCAATATGATATCTTTATTTCTTTTTATTCTTTTATTCCCTCAAGATCATAGCAAGATAGCAAAGCCCTTGACTCAACACTAATCTTTATTATATATAGCTCACAGACTTAATTACATAGAGGGATCATAAAGCAAAACTCAAAACTAAATCATACCAAAACTTTATTCTACTAGATCAAGATATTACTAAAAGGATCGAACTAAGAAAACGGTAAAGATAGGAGTGTGAGGGTGATACAATACTAGGGCATCTCCCCCAAGCTTGGCAGTTGACAAGGGGAGTGCCCATACTCATGTTTTTATGTCTCCTTCTTCGGAGGTGGTGGTGTGATATTCTTGGCGGTGATGCCCCTCAAGATATGATTCTCCTCCTCGATCTTATTGACTTGCTGCTTGAGGTCCATTGTTTCCTTCCGGAGCTTACCCGCGACTGAGCTCCTTTCACCCATGGATGTTGCATAGCTGCTGGAGAACAAGTGACACTCTTTTTCATATTTTCATAAGAAAGAAATCTAACATTGGAAGGGATGACCGAGTTTAGAATAGCTGAGCTATGAAGTTCCCCCGTCGTGAATCAGGCTCAGAAATAAGAGGTAACTTCTTGATCCTCCTCCATGGCATCTATCCTTTTCAAGTCGGCCTCCATCGCCTCCTCCGTTGATGGCCCAAAGTGATAGGCATCGCTACTTGCTCCTAGACCCGGTGTCAGATGAGACACCCGACTCTCCCCGACTAACTCTTGAGAAGACATCTTGCTCTAAATTTATTGCAGAAACAGCTTGAAACGAAAACAGAGGATATTTGCATGATACGGTGGTCAAAACCTCCCGGAGATTATATAATGATTTTTTACCGACCGAAAGAAGTATCGTGCAAGAAAACGGTGTCCGAAGAGCACATGAGGTGCCTACGAGGTAGGGGGGCTCGCCCAGGGGGATACGGTGCACCCTCCACCCTTGTGGATGCCTCGTGTCCTTCCCGGACTACTTCTTATTTTCCTATTTTCTTAAATATTCCAAAACGGAGAAAAAATGCTATTAGAACTATTTTGGAGTCAGTTTACTTACCGTACCACATACCTATTCCTTTTCCGAGCCTGAAACGTTCTGGAAAGTGTCCCTTATGTATTCCTCTGGGGTTACGGTTTCGATAACATTAGTTTCAACATTTATTGGGTTACCTGAGATGTAATGTTTGATTATTTGACCGTTCACCACCCTCGGACTTGTGCCTTTGAAGTTGTTGATTTTTATGGCACCAGAACGACAGACCTCCTCGATAACGTAAGGGCCTGCCCATTTAGAGAGAAGTTTTCCTGCAAAAAAATCTTAAACGAGAGTTGTATAGCAAAACATAATCACCTACATTAAGCTCACTCTTTTGTATCCTTTTGTCATGCCATCTTTTAACTTTTTCTTTAAACAGTTTGGCATTCTCATAGGCTTGAGTTCTCCATTCATCAAGTGAGCTAATGTCAAACAACCTCTTCTCACCGACAAGTTTGAAATCATAATTGAGCTCTTTAATGGCCCAATATGCCTTATGTTCAAGTTCGAGAGGTAAGTGACATGCTTTTCCATAAACCATTTTGTATGGAGACTGTCGGGGGCGATGCTGATTCCCGCCAACACCTATGGGGACAGGGCCCCTTTCGGTTCGGTGGGGGGCGGAGAGCGCACAAAGAGCGGATCAAGGCAGTGCACGTGGGGGGGATTTTTACCCAGCTTCGGGCCGCACGGATGCGTAAAACCCTACTGCTGCTTGTTTGCGTATATTGGATTCTTGCTCAAGAGCGATGGACGCTGCCAGACTGAGCGTGAGAGTGTTCCTCTGAACTCCCGAATCGCGGAACCCTCTCTGAACTCCTGAATCGCGGAACCCTCTCTACGTTGCGCTAGGGCCTCCTTTTATACTTTCAAGGGGTCACCCACAGGTGGCAACGTAGACTAGAAGGGTAAAAGTGGAAAAGGATGTGGTAGGTGCAACTACCGCTACTGTGGATACAGTGCACCCTACCTAACTCTGACGGCAGGGGACAAGGGCATTAAATGCCTGTCTGAGTATCCTAAACAGTGCAAAGGGTGACCGTTAGGAGTGCCACCGTTTGCCACGATGGGCTTCTCTTCATCTCTCCTTGCTGTGGCTGTCGTCTTGTCGCGTCCGGAAGCTTGTCGCTCGCCGGATCTTGCCGGGACGCAGGGCGCGTCGCGGCAAGCTTTCTTGGTATGCCTCGAGTGGTCTTCCCGGCAAGCTCCTCTTGCCGGGGTCTTGTCGATCTTGCCGGGGCCTTGGCTGGCCTTCCCAGCAAGCTCCTCTTGCCGGGGCCTTGGTTGGCCTTCCCGGCAAGCTCCTCTTGCCGGGGCCTTGGTTTGAGTACTTTGTTCTTGAATGGTCTTCAAGGGAACCACGGAGGGTCCTGGCAGTCACCCGGCAAGCCTTGCCGCGGGGCGCTGCAACTGCCCATGCACGAGTTTGGGGTAATAGGGTACCCCTACTCTAGTACACCGACAGGAGCCCCCGGGCCTGGGCTATACACGGTGCCGAGCGCTGGTGGGCCAGGCCCAAAACAGTGCACGGGCACGTGCGGCCTAGGTCACGCCGAACCTAACTCCGCTCTCACCGCGCACGCCCAGAACGGCACGTGTCAGACGCGGCGTCGTGGGAGAGATTGCGGGAGGCGTGCGTGGGGCTAAGCCGAAACGTCCGCCCCGTCCCTCTTTATAAGCAGGGGGAACAGGGGCATTTCCTCCATCTTCGCCAACTGCTGTTGCAATCTCAGAAACCTCCGCCGCCCTCTTCCGCTTCTAAAGTCGAAAGAGAGCAGCGCTCCGCTCCCGTCGCCGCCGCCACCAGCGTCGTCGATCTCCCCCACCGCCTCCGCCATGCCTTCGAAGCCCGGGAAGGGGAAGGCCACGAAGGCCGCGACTGCGAAGGCTGTGAAGTCGACCGAAGCGCAGCGGCTTGAGGCGCTGCGGAAGGAGCGG
>NC_041385.1:405315860-405378316 GCF_002162155.2 Triticum dicoccoides | reverse complement strand
GAGGGAGTGGTACTGTCTCTTCTGGTCGACGGAGACGCGGGCGCATCCGCGCACAAAGGTACTCTCCGCCGTCGCCTCGCGAGGAGCTCCAGCTAACGGATATCATTTCTTCGCCGTGTTCTTCTACTGCGGGCTCTGCCCGCCATTCTCTGATTTCTTCTGTGATATCATGAACACCTATGGGCTCCACCTCCTTGATTTTACCCCCAACGCCGTTCTGACCATGGCAGTTTTCGCCCATCTATGCGAAAACTTTGTCGGAGTCCACCCCAACGTAGCTCTCTTCCGCCATTTCTTTATGCCTCGTGTTGAGAGAGGGGAACCTCTTGCCGGCGGGATCGCCTGGATCTCGCGGGCCGGCAAGAAGGAGACCTATCTGGAGGGGAGCTCCACAGCAAGTGGGACGAGTGGAGAGCTGATTGGTGCTGGGTTGTAGAAGAGAGCCCACAGCCGTTCACCGCCTTGCGCCAAGCCCCAGCAGTGCATGGCAACGACTGGAGTGCTCTGTCCACGGACGACGACAAGCTGACGATCGCCACCAGTCGGATCTTGCGTCTCAGGCTTTCCGGGCTGACTGTAGGAGCTGTCGGCGCGGATTTCCTTCGCCGGCGCATCGCCCCTCTGCAGGCGAGGGGGAGACCTGCCTGGGAATTTAGAGGTCCGGCAGATATAATGAGGTTGCGCCCAGGCCTCAACTTCAATTTCACCGTTATAGAGTTGGACGGGATGCTTAAGGAGATATTCAAGCATGACCCACAGCATCCCGAGTGGTTCAGGTTGCCGGCAGGCGTCGTTCCGTTGTGCAACAACTCCTCGCGCGACCGCATCTGCGCAATGATGCCGTTGTGTGACTCACACGGGATCGCTCCAACTTGGCAAGAGCCCGCCGGCGACGTCGTGCAGCAGTTCTTCGACAGCCTAGTGGAGGTGGCGGTCAATGCTGACGAGAAGAAACTCCTCACCCGTGACACCACTGAGCAAGAGATGGAGCGCATCGCCACCAGGGCGGAAGAGGCGGCGGCAGCTACGGCCGCGGGTGAATTCGAGTTCACCGTTGAGGAAGCGGACGCGGCGTTGGCGATGAGCATTGCCGAACGGGAGCAGCCCGAAGAGGAAGAAGAGCTCGCCGCGCCCGACGCCGAGTCGAACGAGCCCGCCGAGGGTACGAGCGGCCCGCCACCTCCGGGGAGCTTATCGGGAGCAGAACCCGGAACGAAGCCCCCAGTGCAGCCAAGAAGGCGCCTCAGCAGGATCAGGGAGGCAGCAGGGCGGCAAGCTGGTCAACAGCCACAGCGCCGCACGACGCGCTCCACCGCGGCAGGTACGGTTGACGCGGGTGCGCCTCCCGCCGCAGTGGCAACTGGGGCGGGGTCATCTCGGGCTGGCGCCGCAGTTCCCGCCAAGCGGCCAAGGGATCCCACCCCTCCACCTCGTCGCACCGGAGGTGGGCCGGACTTCAACCTCTCCGTGCTTAGCTCCGACGAGGAAGAGGAAGAGGAGTAAGATTCCCTTGCTTGTTCTTGTAGCTCTTCAACTTGTTGATCTTGTCTTGCATCGAATCTGATGCACCCTGGGCTCTCCTTTTCAGGACTCTGGCCCAGAGGGCGGCGAAGAGGGCCAAGGCTCAAGTGGTGGTCATCGAGGATGAGCCCACTGCGACGACAGGAGGCGCGCCCGAGACCACCTTGCCGGACCCGACCATCACTTTGCAGAGCAGCCCCCAGCGCGGCCTCCAACGTAAGCATATGATTTACTTTCTGCTCCTGGGTGCGCGTGGTTGCCTTTTTCCTTTATTGACATCTGATCGTTGGTTTGGTTGTGCAGGAGCAGAACAGCTTGATCAGGAGGGCCTGGTGATCTCCTCCGACTCGTCGTCTGCTTCGACTACGCCGCCAAGGGCGGACCCCCCGGCAAGGGAGCGTCCTCCGGTAAGGGAGGAGCCTCCGGCAAGGGAGGAGTCTCCGGCAAGGGACAGTGCTAACGATCCGCCGGCGGTGGAGGTCACGACGGCAGATCCTAGCACAGGTAGCCCTTTTTGCCCGAAACTTCCCTTGTAGTCTTCTGCTGATTGCTCTTCTCCTACACTTGTTTGATTTCTCCTTCTTCTTTGGTCGTCAGACCCGCCCTCCACGGATCCGATGGAGACCGAGGCGGGCGGCGAAGAAGACGCGCGCGGCAATACTGATGATGCCGCGGCCAACGAAGAAGGAGCCGGCACTAACGTGCCCGCCGGCGAAGAGGCCGCCAAGACTGCTGTCGAAGAAGCTGGCGGGGGATCTGGCGATCGCACTGACGGCCCTGAGGCCGCAGGAGCCTCGGGCGCTGCACCGACCGCCGATCCCTCCGCCGCTGCCGCAGCGTCAGGCTCTGAGGAGCCCCAGTCCGGCGCCTATCTGAAGGCTGGCGAGGGCATCTTCATCAAGCTCCCTTGGACGTCGAGCTCCAGGGCGCCGGTGGAAGGAGAAGCTCTGGATGGGGAGGTGCTTGCCTCCGCCGGGTTGTCGATCGTCGACTCGCCGAGAAGCAGCAGCGGCGAGCCTGAGGAGGAGCGGTTGCTACGGAGGTTGCTGGCGCTCTACCGCGCCCGCCAGGTTAAGTTGGAGTCCCGGAAAGCGCTTGTCGTGAGGGCAGGCGTGGACATAGAGAAGCGTGCGGAGGAGCTCCGGGGTCTTCGTCAAGAAACTCTCCGGGCCTTGGCGGAGGAGCGGGAGCAGCTTGCCGAGGAACGGAAGGCCTTCCTCCTCGAGAAGGCCGAAGCTGAAGAGCAGCAGCGGCTCACCGGCGAGAAGCTGTACGCGCGAGAAGGCGAGCTGACTCAGCGGAAAGTGAACCTCGACAGCCACGAGGAGGAGCTTGCCGCGCGCGAACGGGCACTTGGCGGAATGCTCCAAGAGGCAAAGGATAAGGCTGCGGCCGCCGAGGCCGCCAAGAAAGAATTGGAGGCAAAGGTGGCATAGCTAGAAACTGATATGAAGGTTGGTGGCGAAGAGCTTGCCGCCCTCAAGCTAGAGTGCGAGAAGGACGCCCTTGCCCACGGTGAGCTGCAGGGCCGACTCGCCGAGAGGGGCAAGGAATTGAGCGCCGCCAAGGATTCCAACGCCGATCTGACGCTGAAGCTGGCCACCTTGACGGAGACGTTGGACAGCGCCAGGAAATGGGAGGCGGACCTGAAGAAGGACATCGAAGCCAACGAGGCGCTGCTGGCGAGGGCTGCCGAAACCCAGAATCTTCTCAGAGATACTGTGGAGCTCTGGACGGAGGGCCTCGTGGACATTGCTGCAACCGTCGAAGAGGAGCTGGTGCAATTGCGGGTGGAAGGCTTCGGGTACCCCTCCGACAAGAACCTCCAACCCAGCGCCAAGCTCACTCTGTTCTTCAAAGGCATGGCGGCAGCGCTCCAGCAACTCCGGGAACAGATCCCAAAGTAGTTGGCCGACGAGTCACGCTCGATTTGTGCCGGAGTTCTGGAGAAGGTGCTGGTGAAGGTGGCCTTCCGCAATCCGGGCCTTAACCTCACAAATGTCCTTAGGAAGCTGCCGGCGGACGCTGATCTTGGCGCACTTAAGGCCCTCGTCGCACCCATCGTCGACAGGGTGAACGAGGTCAAAAGGGTTGACGGCGGTCGCGTAGATTAGGCCGTCCGTTTTCTTCTTTTCTTGTTGCTGCCAGTCATGTCATGGGAACACTTTATTAGAGGCGCGACAAGTTATTTTTGTAACATAACTCTATCTTAGGCAAAAAATAGATGTGTTACTTCCTTTACTTGACTCTTGGCTTTGTATGGTCCTGCCCTACGCTTTCTAGGGAAACTTGACGGTGCAGGCACCCTTGCCGCGAGCGCCGAGTGCGGAACTTCAGCAGCCTGCTGGCGGGGTCACTACCGACAAGCAACCTTGTCGCAACTAGTTGCAGCTCGCTTAAGTTGTTGAGCGGACTCGAAACAAAGTAAGGGCGCTAGCGGCTCACTTAAGTTGCTGAGCGGACTCGAAGCAAAGTAAGGGCGCTAGCAACTCACTTAAGTTGTTGAGCGGACTCGAAATGAAGTAAGGGCGCAGCTAGCTGTGAATTGGTTCCTCCGCGCACAGGTTTTCCATACAAAGCACGGTCGTTCAAGGAAAATAACTCAAAAACTGATTGCTCAAGCTTTAGCAACTTAGCTTTTCTGTCGCCTGCTTCCCGGCAAGGAGAAACTTATTTCTTTTTTTTTGAATGGCCTGGCCCACACACCATTATCTTCTCCTTCCCTCCCCGGTAAAACTTGTGGGCGAGGGAACCTTCCTTCTTTCGAGAAAGAGACAGAGAAATAAAGTAATGACATGGAGCCTTGGGCTCGTTATCGCTTACCGGGGTCTGGTGCTGCACAAAGTGTCAGATAATATATGCGAAAAAGGATTATAGCATAAGGAAACTGACAAGATGTGCGGGGCACATGAACTTTACTAGTGCACGGGGTCTGCGCCCGGCCCTGTACAAAGGATTACATGCAATAGCGGCAAGACTTGTACGGAAAGGTGGTTGCCGGACGGGGTCCGACAACCGCGCCTTACGGGTAAAACTTACGAAGATGCTCGATGTTCCAGGAGTTACTCAGCGGAATGCCATCTTCGGTCTCAAGGCGGACAGGGCCGGGCCTAGTGACTCGTTTTACCCGATAAGGGCCTTCCCACCTCGGCGTCAACTTGTTGGAATTCTTGGCCGACTGAACGCGCCGAAGAACAAGGTCGCCTTCCTCGAAACTCCTGGCATTGACTCTGCGGCTATGGTAGCGGCACAGAGCTTGCTGGTAGCGAGCGGCTCGCACAGCAGCCTGGAGACGGTCTTCCTCAAGGAGCAGCGCGTCATCTTGCCGCAGGTGCTCTTGCTCGAGCTCATCATAAGCGAGCACTCGAGGTGACCCGTATACGAGTTCCGTGGGGAGAACTGCCTCCGCTCCATAGACTAGAGAGAAGGGTGTCTGGCCAGTGGCTCAATTTGGCGTCGTCCTGATTGACCAAAGAACCACCAGCAGCTCCTCGATCCAGTTTCTTCCGCACTTGTGCAGCCTGTCGAAAGTTCTGGTCTTGAGGCCTCGCAGCACTTCAGCGTTTGCCCTCTCCACTTGACCGTTGCTTCTCAGATGAGCAACAGAAGCGAAGCAGACCTTGGCGCCAAGATCTTGGATGTACTGCATGAAGGTGCGGCTCGTAAACTGCGTGCCGTTGTCGGTGATGATCCTGTTCGGGATCCCGAAACGGCAAACAATCGACCTGAAGAACTTGACTACTGACTGTGCTGTCACCTTCCTCACTGGTTCCACTTCCGGCCACTTTGTGAACTTGTCGATTGCAACGTACAAGAACTCAAAGCCCCCGACAACTCGGAGGAAGGGGCCAAGGATGTCGAGCCCCCAGACCGAAAATGGCCAGGATAAAGGGATCGTCTGGAGAGCTTGAGCTGGCTGGTGTATCTGTTTGGAATGGAACTGGCATGCTTCACACTTGGTTACTTGTGCAGTTGCATCCTGGAGGGCTGTCGGCCAGAAGAAGACTTGTCGGAATGCTTTGCCGACAAGTGCTCTTGCGCCAATGTGGTGACCACATATGCCTCCATGTATCTCTGCCAACAGCTGTTGTCCATCTTCCCGGCGAATGCACTTCAATTTCACATCGTTCAGTCTTATTCTGTACAGTGTGCTGTCGACAAACTTGTACATACTTGACTGCCGGGCTACTTTTTCAGCTTCTTCTTGCTCTTCGGGAAGCTCTCCTTTCTGAAGGAAACGGACAATCGGCTGCGCCCATGCTGGAGCTTGCGGCTCGACAACAAGGACTAAAGGCATATCTGTTGCTGCGGGAACATCCGCTTCTACGGCAAGAACCTGCGGTACTGCCGGAGCGCGATATTCCCCGGGAGCGTTTGCTTCGACGGAACAAACCATAAGGTTTGCCGGAGCAGACTGCCCCTCAGCATCCTTGGTGTTGATCTTGGGGACTTTCTTGGCGGCGGCTTCGGGAAGCTCTGCCGGAAAGTAGTCGTCAGAAACCAACTTCCTCTTCTTATTCTGCCCAGTTGATGGTGTTACGGATGGTTGAGTCAGCTTGAGCACAAAGATCCCCGGTTCCACAGGCAACTTTAGTGCAGCGCATTTCGACAGGCCATCAGCAATGTCATTCTGAGCTCTTGGGATATGCTCCATTTGTAGGCCGTCAAAACGCTCTTCTAGCTTCCTCACTTCATCAACATATGCTTCCATCAACGGGCTCTGGTAGTTCTTGTTCACTTGGCGGACGACAAGCTGTGAGTCGCCCCTGACAATGAGCCTCTTGATCCCATGGTCGGCTGCGATTATGAGACCGGCAAGCAATCCTTCATACTCTGCAGTATTGTTGGTTGCTTGCTCTTTGGGAAAGTGCATCTGGACTATGTTCTTGAGGTGCTCTCCGGTGGGTGCGATAAGCAGCACGCCAGCACCGGCGCCTTGCAGCGAGAAGGCACCATCAAAGTAAATCAGCCACTCCTTGCTTGTCTCCTTGACGGGGATGCTCGTCTCTGGAATTTCTTCATCTGGAGTTTGCGTCCACTCTGCTATGAACTCTGCCAGTGCCCTGCTTTGGATTGTTGCAGTGCTCTCAAACTTGAGGCCAAAGCTTGACAGTTCCAAAGCCCACTCGACAACCCTGCCTGTTGCTTCTGGATTCTGCAGTATCCTTTTCAGCAGAAAGCGAGTGACAACTGTGATCTCGTGTGCCTGGAAGTAATGGTGCAGCTTTCTCGAGGCCATGAGAAGGCCGAAAAGCAACTTTTGCACACCAGAGTACCTCGACCTAGCCCCCTGGAGTAGGGAGTTGACAAAGTAAACTGGGTGCTGCACCATCTTCTTCTCAACGTCCTTGCATATCTGCGCAGATCCATCTTTGTCGGGACCAGAGCTTGCTGGACCGGAGCTTTCCGGACCGGAGCCTGTCTGAGAAGCCCCCTGCTTGTCGCTGGATTTACTTGCCGCGGTTGCTGGTTCATCGTCTGCCTCCCTCTCCGCTACTAACGCAGCACTAACCACTTGATTGGTTGCCGCTAGGTACAGCAGCAACTTTTCTTGTGGCTTAGGTGCGACAATTATTGGAGTGGAGGTCAGGTACTTCTTCAAGACCTGCAGCGCAGCCTCTGCTTCCGGAGTCCATTTCATTGGACCTGCCTTTTTCAATATTTTGAAAAATGGCAGGGCGCACTCAGCAGACTTAGAGATAAACCTGCTGAGAGCAGCCACGCAACCGGCAAGCCTTCGCACATCCTTGACGCGCTTCGGTGCTTCAATCTGCTCGATGGCCTTAATCTTGTCGGGGTTGGCTTCAATTCCCCGCTGAGACACAAAGAACCCGAGAAGCTTGCCAGAAGGGACTCCAAACACGCACTTCTCGGGGTTGAGCTTAAGGTTGATCTTGCGCAGATTTGCAAAAGTTTCTTCTAAATCTCGGATCAGGGTAGCCTTGTCCTTGCTCTTGACCACTATATCATCCATGTAGGCTTCCACATTTCTGTGTATCTGTGGCTCAAAACCGACATGGACTACTCTTGCAAATGTTGAACCAGCATTCTTCAACCCAAAGGGCATCCGTACAAAATAGTATGTGCCACAAGGGGTGATAAATGCGGTTTTCTCCTCATCCTCTTCTGCCATGAAGATCTGATGGTATCCTAAATACGCATCAAGAAATGAAAGCAAATCACATCCAGCTCTGGAGTCAACAATCTGGTCAATGCGCGGCAAGGGAAATGGATCTTTGGGACAAGCTTTATTGACATCAGTGAAGTCTATACAAAGCCTCCATTTCCCGTTCGCCTTGCGCACGACTACAGGATTGGCCAACCACGTGGGATGGAGCACCCCTCTAACAAGGCCCGCTGCTTCCAATTTCTTGATTTCTTCTGCAATGAACTCTTGGCGCTCCACCGCTTGCTTCCTGATTCTCTGCTTGACGGGCCGCGCATGAGGACAGACGGCAAGGTGGTGCTCGATTACTTTCCTGGGAACACCGGGGATATTAGACGGTTGCCATGCAAACACGTCGACATTCGCCCGCAGGAAAGCAACGAGCACGCTTTCCTATTTGGGGTCGAGCGTGGCACTAATGGTGAAGGTACCACCAGTGCCGTCCTCCTTGGCGGGCACCTTCTTGGTCTCGGGTGGAGCTGCCATCGTCTTCTTGTACTTGCCGGTGGAGCTCGACGGTGTGTCCTCGACGGTAGCGCAGCACTCCGAAGAGGTGCGCTTGCCGGAGTGGGCATCAGAGCTCTTGCCGGACCTGGCTTTCTTCTTCCCCCCGGGAGCTTCAGTGGCAAGCGTGTGGTGATCGGCTACGGCTGCTGCTTCTCGGTAGATCTTGTCGGCGCAGATAAGGGCATCCTTCTTGTCGCCGGGGACAGAGATGACACTTATCGGGCCTGGCATTTTGAGCACATTGTATGCATAGTGAGAGGCTGCCATAAACTTGGCGAGTGTAGGACGGCCAAGGATCCCATTGTAGGGCAATGGAAAATCGGCAACGTCAAATGTGACCCTCTCAGTTCTGAAATTCAGCTCGCTGCCAAACGTGACCGGCAGCGCGATCTTCCCTTTCGGCTTGCTCCTTCCCGGGTTGATTCCTTGGAATGTGACGGTCTCTTCGAGCTCGCTGTCGGGGATCTGGAGTTTGTGAAGGACCGCGGAGGAGATGAGATTCAAGCCGGCCCCGCCGTCGACTAGCATCTTTGTGACCTTGAGGTTGCGGATAGTTGGTGAGACCAACATCGGCAAGCACCCGGCCGTAGTTACGCGATCAGGGTGATCCCCAATGTCGAAGATGATAGGCGTGCTGGACCATTTCAGGGGCTTGCGTTACTCTATGGATGGCTCTGCCGCATTCACTTCCCGCATCCACTGTTTGAGCTGGCGGTGCGAAGTATGCAGAGAGGCGCCACCGTCGACGCATAGGACCTCTGTGGCTTTCTGAAATTCCTGCTCATCGGCCTCATCATCATCCACGTCTTCGTCATCGTCGTCATCTTCATCCTTGTCGCGGCCGCGGGGGGGTCTGTCTCCTTGCCGCTGCTTGGCCTTGCCGCGGCGTCCCCCCCGGCCGGGGCGCTTCTTGCCAGATTCACCAGTTCTGTCCTGGGCCTTCTCTTTGTCGCGTCGCTCGTATTCAGCCTTCTGCTGCTCAGCAAGCTATTCGACCTTCTTGCAGTTCTGGAGATCGTGACCCTTGGTGCGGTGAATCTTGCAATACTGCCTGCCGGAGCTATCCTGCTTGTCGGCGGCCGCCACAGGATGGGCCTCCTTGTCGGAGCCGCCAGCCTTAGCTTCCTTGGCGCCACCTCCGTTGCTGGTCTGCTCGACAGCTAGCACTTCCTTACCCTTATTCCTTCTGTAGTTCCGTCGCCGGCCTTTCCTCGCCGGGGCGGCATCCTCACTGTCAGATCCTCCTGCTCCTGTACTCTCCCCGGGGAGCCTCCTCCCCTCTTCAGCGCGTGCACACTTGTCAGCCAGGGCGTAAAGCTCACTGACGTCTCTGATCTTACACATCGCCATCTCCTTCCTCATCCTTTGATTTTTCACGTTCTGATGGAACGCGCTAATAATCGCGGCGGGGTGGACGTCTGGGATGTTGTGCTGTACACGGCTGAATCTTTGAATGTACTTGCACAGTGGCTCTCCTTCCTTCTGGGCGAGCAGATGAAGATCGCTCTCTTGGCCATGTGGCTTGTGGCCGCCTATAAAGGCGCCGACAAACTGATGGCACAGATCAGCCCAGGAAGATATGGAGTTGTCCGGCAAGTGCATGAGCCAGGATCTGACATTAGGCTTGAGCACCAGCGGGAAGTAGTTGGCAAGGATCTTGTCATCTCGTCCCCCGGCAGCTTGCACTGCAATGGTGTAGATGCTGAGGAACTCCGATGGATGCGTCTTGCCGTCGTACTTCTCCGGTACGTCTGGCTTGAAATTCTTTGTGCTGGGCCACTGGACTTGCCGCAGCTCACGGGTGAACGCAGGACATCCTACCGCGTATGGTAAATCGCCTGGTTCCCCTGGCGCATGCATGTCAACAGAGAGCCCAGCACGCTTGTCGGATTGACGTCGCGCTTCTCTTCGGCGCTCGATGTGGGTCCGAGCGTCTTCTTTTTGTCGTTCATGGAGAACTTGGCACTGGTCGCGACGAGCTCGTGGGTCCGACGACGCGGTGGATCCGCTGTTGGGGTGGTCCCGGCGAGCCGGCGATTTTGGCCTTCGTAGTGAAGAGTGCATGGAAGTCGCACCTCCCTCAGTCTTGTTGCCATCGGCCCGCGTCTGGCAGTCCTGCAGCGGCAGCGAGGTGCTTGGTCGCCGCGTAGTGTCGCCGTTAGCGAAGCCGATGAGGCTCTGGATAGTGGCCCTCCATTCGTCGGTCTTGTCCGCCGTCGGAGGATAGTCCAGGAGCAGCTGGGCCCGTGCCAAGGCTTCTGCTGGGGTGGCGGGCGGCAGAGGTGAGCGGTGCGAGGAGAGGGGCGTGCTCGGACTCCTAACCAAGTTAGAAGGAGCAGCGTCCCGTCCCGGCGACCGTACCTAGCTGGGGCCAGCATGCTGGCGTGCATGCTAGTCTTGAACGCCGCGTGAACCACCAGCTTGATCTTGGGTCAGCGGGCGTATGGCGCTGCGAATGCTATGACGCTGCTGGTCCCGCACCTCTTGAGAGGGACGCGGTGCGCGCATGGACGCCGAGGTCTGTGCCGCCTTGTCCTTGGACTTGGCAGCACTATGGGCAGCCTCATCGACGCCCATTCCTCCGCCGGCGTCCACTCCACCACCCGTTTGCTCCGGAGGCGGTGGAAGCGACGCGGACGGAACAGCTGCCTCCGAATTCTTCTTCTTCGGTGGCATGTCGACGAAGATGATGAAGATCTAGCTTGCGTGCACGCCGGATCGGGTTCGCACGATCTCGACGCCCCCTACCTGGTGCGCCAGAGATGTCGGGGGCGATGCTGATTCCCGCCAACACCTATGGGGACAGGGCCCCTTTCGGTTCGGTGGTGGGCGGAGAGCGCACAAAGAGCGGATCGAGGCAGTGCACGCGGGGGGGATTTTTACCTAGCTTCGGGCCGCACGGATGCGTAAAACCCTACTGCTGCTTGTTTGCGTATATTGGATTCTTGCTCAGGAGCGATGGACGCTGCCAGACTGAGCGTGAGAGTGTTCCTCTGAACTCCCGAATCGCGGAACCCTCTCTGAACTCCTGAATCGCGGAACCCTCTCTACGTTGCGCTAGGGCCTCCTTTTATACTTTCAAGGGGTCACCCACAGGTGGCAACGTAGACTAGAAGGGTAAAAGTGGAAAAGGATGTGGTAGGTGCAACTACCGCTACTGTGGATACAGTGCACCCTACCTAACTCTGACGGCAGGGGACAAGGGCATTAAATGCCTGTCTGAGTCTCCTAAACAGTGCAAAGGGTGACCGTTAGGAGTGCCACCGTTTGCCACGATGGGCTTCTCTTCATCTCTGCTTGCCACCACGTACCCCTGGCTGCACGGCCTCCCGCCACGTGTGCTTGGGAGAGTCCCAGAGCGACACGTTAGCAGGTGAGCTGGAGCGCGGGCACGAAGTGGGGGTTTCCCGCGGCAAGCTCCTTGCCGTGGCTGTCATCTTGTCGCGTCCGGAAGCTTGTCGCTCGCCGGATCTTGCCGGGACGCAGGGCGCGTCGCGGCAAGCTTTCTTGGTATGCCTCGAGTGGTCTTGCCGGCAAGCTCCTCTTGCCGGGGTCTTGTCTCTTCCCGGCAAGATCCTCTTGCCGGGGCCTTGGCTGGCCTTCCCAGCAAGCTCCTCTTGCCGGGGCCTTGGTTGGCCTTCCCGGCAAGATCCTCTTGCCGGGGCCTTGGTTTGAGTACTTTGTTCTTGAATGGTCTTCAAGGGAACCACGGAGGGTCCTGGTGGTCACCCGGCAAGCCTTGCCACGGGGTGCTGCAACTGCCCGTGCACGAGTTCGGGGTAATAGGGTACCCCTACTCTAGTACACCGACAGAGACATACCCATAGGATTCTTATATGCAGTTCTATAAGCCCATAATGCATCATCAAGTTTCTTGGACCAATTCTTTCTAGATCTATTAACAGTCTTTTGCAAAATTAACTTGAGATCTCTACTACTCAGTTCTACTTGGCCAATAGACTGTGGGTGATATCCAGATGCAATTCTATGATTAACATCGTACTTAGCAACCATTTTATGGAAAGCACCATGAATAAAATGTGAAGCACCATCAGCCATTAAGTATCTGGGGACTCCAAACCTCGGAAAATAACTTCTTTAAGCATCTTAATAGAGGTTTTATGATCAACACTACTAGTTGGAATAGCTTCTACCCACTTAGTAACGTAATCAACAACAACTAGAATATGTGTATATCCATTAGAGGAAGGAAACGGTCCCATATAATCAAAGCCCCAAACATCAAATGGTTCAATAACAAGAGAATAATTCATAGGCATTTCTTGACATCTACTAATATTACCAATTCTTTGACATTCATCGCAAGGCAAGACAAACTTATGGGCATCTTTGAAGAGAGTAAGCCAATAAAAACCGGATTGCAATACCTTGTGTGCAGTTCTATCTCCAGCGTGGTGTCCTCCATATGCCTCGGAGTGACACTTGTGTAGGATCTATTCCTATTCATGCTTAGGTAAACAACGTCTAATAACACCATCTACTCCTTCTTTATAAAGGTGTGGGTCATCCCAGAAGTAATGTCTTAAATCATAGAAAAAAAATTATTTTGTTGGTATGTGAAACTAGGTGGTATAAATTTAGCAACAATATAATTAGCATAATCAGCATACCATGGAGCGGTACGAGAAGCATTTATGACAGCTAATTGTTCATCAGGAAAGCTATCATCAATAGGTAGTGGGTCGTCAAGAACATTCTCTAACCTAGACAAGTTGTCTGCAACGGGGTTCTCAGCTCCCTTTCTATGAATAATATGCAAATCAAATTTTTGTAGTAGGAGAACCCATCTAATAAGTCTAGGTTTAGCATCTTTCTTTTCCATAAGATATTTAATAGTAGCATGATCAGTGTGAACAGTTACTTTAGAATCAACAATATAAGGTCTAAACTCATCACAAGCAAACACAACTGCTAAAAATTGTTTTTCAGTAGTAGCATAATTTCTCTGGGCACTATCTAGAGTTTTACTAGCATATTGAATAACATTTAGTTTCTTATCAACTCTTTGTCCTAGAACAGCACCTACAGCATAATCACTAGCATCACACATAATTTCAAAGGGTAAATTCCAATCAGGTGGCTGAACAATAGGTGCAGAAATCAAGGCTTTCTTAAGTATTTCAAATGCTTCTACACAATCATCATCGAAGATGAAAGGAATATCTTTTTGTAAGAGATTAGTCAGAGACCTAGAAATTTTAGAGAAGTCCTTAATGAACCTCCTATAAAAACCAGCATGACCAAGGAAACTTCTTATACCTTTAAAGTCCTTGGGACACGTCATCTTTTCAATAGCATCAACCTTAGCTTTATCAACTTCAATACCTCTTTCAGAAATTTTATGCCCCAAGACAATGCCTTCATTCACCATAAAGTGGCACTTCTCCCAATTCAAGACAAGACTAGTATCTTCCCATCTCTGCAGAACTCGATCAAGGTTGCTCAAGCAATCATCAAAAGAGGATGGATAAATGGAGAAATCATCCATGAAAACCTCAACAATCTATTCACCAAAGTCAGAGAATATAGCCATCATGCATCTTTCAATGGTAGCAGGTGCATTACAGAAACCAAAAGGCATACGTCTATAAGCAAAAGTACCGAAAGGGCAAGTAAAAGTGGTCTTTTCTTGATCCTCTGCTGACACAGGTAGTTGAGAGAAACCAGAGTAACCATCTAGAAAGCAAAAATGTGTATGTTTGGATAATCTTTCTAGCATTTGATCAATAAAAGGTAAAGGGTAATGATCCTTTTTAGTGGCTTTTTTTAATTTGCGGAAATCAATTACCATCCTATAACCTGTAACAATTCTTTGTGGGATCAATTCATCTTTATCATTAGGAACGACAGTAATACCTCCCTTCTTAGGGACACAATGGACAGGACTTACCCACTGACTATCAGCAACGAGATAATTTATACCTGCCTCCAGGAGCTTTAGTATTTCCTTTCTTACCACTTCTTTCATCCTAGGATTTAACCGTCGTTGGTGATCAATAACTGGTTTGGCGTCTTTATCCAATTTTATTTTGTGTTGGCATAGAGTGGGACTAATGCCCTTAAGATCATCAAGAGTATATTCAATAACAGCACGGTGCTTCTTCAGAGTTTTCAATAATTTCTCCTCTTCCCGCTCTGAAAGGTTAGCACTAATAATAATAGGATATATATTCTTCTCATCAAGATAAGCATATTTAAGAGTACCAGGGAGTGGTTTAAGCTCAAACACGGGATCACCCTTGGGTGGTGGAGGATCCCCTAGAATTTCAACAGGCAAGTTGTGTTTCAAAATAGGTCCCTGTTTAAAGAATACTTCATCTATCTCCCTTCTTTCATTCATAAATATATCATTTTCATGGTCTAGCAAATATTGTTCTAAAGAATCATTAGGACGCACAGCAATAGAAGCAAGACCAATAATTTCATCCTTACTAGGCAATTCTTTATCATGGGGTTGTCAACGAAATTTAGCAAAACTAAACTCATGAGACATATCCCCCAAAGCAATAGTAACAACATCCTTTTTGCAGTCTATCTTAGCATTAACAGTATAACAAGAAGGGTCTACCAAATATAATGGGACAAAAGTCATATTGTGGGGAACCAAGAACAAGAAAATCAGCAGGATATTTAACTTTCCCACACAAGACTTCAACATCTCTAACAATCCCAACTGGTGAAATAGTATCTCTATTGGCAAGCTTAATGGTAACATCAATTTCCTGTATCTCAGCAGGTGAAATATCATGCATAATTTCTTTGTATAAGGAATGAGGTATTGCACTAGCACTAGCACCCATATCACATAAGCCATGATAACAATGATCTCCTAGTTTAACAGAAATAACAGGCATGCCTACAACAGGTCTATGTTTATTCTTAGTATCAGGTCTAGCAATTCTAGCATCTTCATCACAGAAGTAAATAACATGCCCATCAATATCATCAGCCAAGAGATCTTCAACCATAGCAATACTAGGTTCAACTTTAATTTTCTCAGGTGGTGTAGGTGTTTTAGTATTACTCTTACGAACCACAATTGAAGCTTTAGCATGATCCTTTATCCTAAGAGGGAAAGGTGGTTTCTCAATATAGGTAGTAGGAACAACAGGATAATTATAAGTGATAGTATTTTCTTCAACTATAATAGGTGCAACTACTTTTACTTCAATGGGAGGATTATATTTAAACCACTTCTCCTTAGGGAGGTCAACATGAGTAGCAAATGATTCACAGAAAGAAGCTACTATCTCAGAGTCAAGTCCATATTTAGTGCTAAATTCACGGAAGACATCGGTATCCATAAAAGATTTAACACAATCAAACTTAGGTGTCATACCTGACTCCTTACCTTCCTTGAGATCCCAATCTTCAGAGTTGCGTCTAATTGTTTCCAATAAATCCCATCTGAGTTCAATAGTCTTCATCGTTAAAGAACCAGTACAAGAAGCATCGAGCATGGAGCGGATGTTGAGAGAAAGTCGAGCATAAATTTTTTGAATAATCATTTCTCTTGAGAGATCATGATTGGAGAATGAATATAACATTGACTTAAGCCTCCCCCAAGCTTGAGCGATGCTTTCTCCTTCGCGAGGCCAAAAATTATATATATAATTACGATCACGATGAACAAGATGCATAGGATAAAACTTCTGGTGAAATTCCAATTTCAATCGGTTGTAGTTCCATGATCCCATATCATCACATAGCCTATACCATGTCAATGCCTCTCCCTTCAAAGATAAAGGGAAGACCTTCTTCTTGATAACATCGTCGGGCATACCTGCAAGCTTAAATAATCCACAAACTTCATCCACGTAGATTAGGTGTAAATCGGGATGCAATGTTCCATCTCCTGTAAAAGGATTAGCTAGCAATTTCTCTATCATACCTGAAGGAATTTCAAAGTAAACATTTTCAGTAGGTTCAGTAGGTTGAGGAGCAACTCTTTGCTCTACGGGTCAGGGTGAAGATACCCCGAACAAGCCCCTCAAAGGATTATGTTCGATAGTAACAAGTGACAGTAAATTTCAGCACACTATATAAATTGTTCCTTACCAAGTTCCACTTACCAAAGGCGCTTCACTCCCCGGCAATGGAACCAGAAAAGAGTCTTGATGAACCTCAAGTGTAGGGGATCTATCGTAGTCCTTTTGATAAGTAAGAGTGTCGAACCCAACGAGGAGCAGAAGGAAATGACAAGCGGTTTTCAGTAAGATATTCTCTGCAAGCACTGAAATTATCGGTAACAGATAGTTTTGTGATAAGGTAATTCGTAACGGGTAACAAGTAACAAAAGTAAATAAGGTGCAGAAAGGTGGCCCAATCCTTTTTGTAGCAAATGACAAGCCTATACAAGTTCTTATATAGAGAAAAGCGCTCTCGAGGATACATGGGAATTATCGTCAAGCTAGTTTTCATCACGCTCATATGATTCGCGTTCGTTACTTTGATAATTTGATTTGTGGGTGGACCGGTGCTTGGGTACTGCCCTTTCTTGGACAAGCATCCCACTAATGATTAACCCCTATTGCAAGCATCCGCAACTACAAAAGAAGTATGAAGGTAAACCTAACCATAGCATGAAACATATGGATCCAAATCAGCCCCTTACGAAGCAACACATAAACTAGGGTTTAAGCTTCTGCCACTATAGCAACCCATCATCAACTTATTACTTCCCAATGCTTTCCTCTAGGCCCAAATAGTGGTGAAGTGTCATGTAGTCGACGTTCACATAACACCACTAGAGGAGAGACAACATACATCTCATCAAAATATCGAACGAATACCAAATTCACATGACTACTTATAGCAAGACTTCTCCCATGTCCTCAGGAACAAACGTAACTACTCATAAATCATATTCATGTTCATAATCAGAGGGGTATTAATATGAATTAAGGATCTGAACATATGATCTTCCACCAAATAAACCAACTAGCATCAACTACAAGGAGTAATCAACACTACTAGCAACTCACAGGTACCAATCTAAGGTTTTGGGACAAAGATTGGATACAAGAGCTGAACTAGGGTTTGAGAGGAGATGGTGCTGGTGAAGATGTTGATGGAGATTGACCCCCTCCCGATGAGAGGATCAATGGTGATGACGATGGTGATGATTTCCCCCTCCCGGAGGGATGTTTCCCCGGCAGAACAGCTCCGCCGGAGCCCTAGATTGGTTCCGCCAAGGTTCCGCCTCGTGGCGGCAGTGTTTCATCCCGAAATCTTGCTTATGATTTTTTTCCTGGGTAAAAGACTTCATATAGTAGAAGATGGTCACTGGAAGGCTGCCAGGGGGACTGTCGGTGTCAAAACCGGCGGATCTCGGGTAGGGGGTCCCGAAGTGTGCGTCAAAGGCTAATGGTAACATGAGGCGGGGAACACAATGTTTACCCAGGTTCGGGCCCTCTCTATGGAGGTAATACCCTACTTCCTGCTTGATCTTGACGAATATGAGTATTGCAAGAGTTGTTCTACCTCGAGATCGTAATGGCTAAACGCTAGAAGTCTAGCCTATGAAGTTATGATTGTTGTGGCTGAACCCTAGAAGTCTAAACCCTCCGGTTTCTATAGACACCAGGAGGGGCTAGGGCTGTACAAAGTCAGTTACAGAGAAAGGAATCTACATATCTGAATGGCCAAGCTTGCCTTCCACGCAAAGGAGAGTCCCATCCGGACACCGGACGAAGTCTTCTATCTTGTATCTTCATAGTCCAACAGTCTGGCCAAAGTATATAGTCCAACTGTCTGAGGACCCCTTAGTCCAGGACTCCCTCAGTAGCCCCTAAACCAGGCTTCAATGACAATGAGTCCGGCGCGTAGATTGTCTTCGGCATTGCAAGGAGGGTTCGTTCTCCGAATACTCCAACATAGTCTTTCGAACATAGAAAATGTGTCCAGCTCTGCAAAACAAGTACCACACACAATCGTAGAGAGTATAATATTTCACGAGTCCAATCCGCTGACAACTTTTTGTAGCGTGACATCACGCCACTGCC
This sequence comes from Triticum dicoccoides, assembly GCF_002162155.2. Taxonomy (NCBI): domain Eukaryota; kingdom Viridiplantae; phylum Streptophyta; class Magnoliopsida; order Poales; family Poaceae; genus Triticum; species Triticum dicoccoides. Next base: position 405,360,097 of record NC_041385.1, on the reverse strand, counting down.
TAGCCATTATTCGAACCGTTTTTAGCATGCCGCTCCGTATTTCGAGGTGCGGTTTCACTGGCATGTCTTGTCAAAGCAGAGATCATGTCCCCTTATCACGGGATTCTCATCAATGCGGGCATGGGTAACCCAACCATGCCATCTACACGACGCTTAGGGAATAGGTGGATTTTAAGGTGAGGGGGAGGCGCATGACTTTTACTGTCTTTATAAGGGGATAAGGATTCATCCTCATTCACCCATGCCTTCCACTTCCTCAACCCATCCATTCTCGAGCTCCAGCGCCCAAGCTCTCGCCTTCTCTACCCAAAAAAGCACTCCAATCATGTTCGGATCCGGAGCCGGAGGCAAGTGGATGGCCTCCTCCGTCAAGAAGGAGGACATCAAGAAGCTCCGGGAGGCCAGGTACCTGGCCAAGGACATCGCTCATCGACTTCCAGCCAAGGGACAGATCGTCCCCACCCCGAAGCCCCAGGAGAGGGTGGTGTTTCTCACCCATTTTGTCCGCTGGCAGGGATTCCCCCTCCACCCATTCGTCTGTGGACTGATGTTTTACTATGGGCTAGACTTCCATGACTTGTCCCCCAACTCCATCCTCAGCATCTCGACATATATTGTCGTGTGCGAGGCCTTCCTCCGCATCCCACCTCACTTCGGCCAATGGCTGAAGACCTTCAACGTGAAGCCAAAGGTGGTGGGCGGCCAACAAGCGGAGTGCGGAGGCACCATGGTGGGCAAGATGCCAAATGTCACCTGGCCCGAAGGCTCCTTTGTGGAGACTATAATGGGGTGGCAATCCAGGTGGTTCTACATCACCGAGCCACGTGGCACCAACTGAGCAGCGGCCCCCGAATTCCGATTCAGAGTCCCAGTGCGGCTCACCTCCTGGCAAGAGAAGGGCCTGGCCCGGGGCTCTACGGACGAGCTGACAAGGCTCCAGACGTGTGTCTAGAACATGATAAGCAAGAGAATCAAGCTTGTCAACATGGTCCAGTTTATGCTCTTCCGCCGGATCCTTCCGTGCCAGCGCCGGACTTGCAATTTGTGGGAGTTCGACCCAGCCAAGCACCAGACACTGCTGGAGCTCTTCGGTACGACACATGAAGACATCTGGAAGGTGCTCTTCAAGGCCGGCGAGGTACCACCGCCCACGACCGAGGATCGTGGGCTTAGCTCAAAACGTTGGGCTAATCCGATAAGTTCTTTCATGTTTTCAAGGTATATCCTTTACTGGCATATCTGAGGGAGGAATCTAAGCCTCCCTACCAATTTTTCAGGCCTAGATAGAGATAGCGGAGAAGATTAACTGTCCGGCTCCGTTGCCCGAAGATCCAGAAATGCCTCTTCTGACGAAGATGATGTTTCCGGCACCTTATGAGGTGCCGGAGAAGAAGGCCAAAAAGAAGGCCCTGGGGACCAGAAGTGGTCTTCGTCGCAAGGGCACTTCGGACGTGATGTCCGAAGACGTCGAGACGCACTTCTCGACCGAAAACGACAAGGAAGAGGAGGAGGATAAAGAAATCCATCCCCCCTCTGCTGGGGGGAGAAAGAAGAGGAAGGCCTCCACACATGGGGAGGACGAGGCATCCAAGAAGGGAAAAACTTCCCTTCCGGATAACTCCGTAGCGGCCACCAACAGCGGTAGGGAGTGGGAGCCCAGGGTCAAGCCCCTAGCCAACTCGTAAGTGTTCGGACACAGTAATATATCTGACATTTTACTTTATTTTTTAACATGCTAGATCATGCACTCGCAGCCCGGCCCAGTCCAACATCGTGTTGTCCTCCTCTTCGGAGGGATCACTGGACCCGTCGGCGATGAACATCGAGTCCCTTCCGATGGCCTCCTCCCCCAAGGCTGCGGACAACACCGAGGTGTTGTCTCGAAGCATACCAGGCTAGGGAGAGGCTCAGGAGGCCTTCCCGGTGGTGCTGGAGGGTAAAACCCCGGTTGCCGAACACATGGGGGACAGGCCCGTATGGACACCGACGGTGGGGGCCGTAACCAATTCGGCCCCCAGCTGAATACCGCTCCAGAGACCCAAGTGGGTCCGAATTCAGGCAGGCCGCCTCTTTCCAATGAAGGGGGCGGGCCAACTCCACTGGTGACCTCTCTCCATCCAGAGGCACCGGATAGGCTGCTGGAAGGGCTGCAAGGCGCTTCCATCGTGGAAGAAAACACCGTACCCTTATGGGTACGGTGATTGAGAAGGTCCATTCTGTGAAAAGCGGACTGACCGAAGCCTGCACTAGCCTTTTAACAGGCTTTGAGATAAGCAACATAATTAGGAAAAGAATGTCACAGTATAGATAGTAGCCCCTAATACTCTGTCTGGTGTTCGGAAAGTAAAGCCGAACAGAGGATCAACCAATTTTTGTAGGAGTCTAACATAATATGTCTATGTGAATAAGCAGGCTTCGCTGCTGGCTGCTGCCACTCATACTGCGGAAGTCTCCAGACTAAAGCAGAATCTGGAGCGGGCCAAGCAAGAGATCTGCCTTGTGAAGAGCAGCTGGAGGAAAGCAAAGGTATGTATTTAACCTGTGCGTATATTTGGGAAGGATGAATGGTTCGTGTTGACTAAAGTGTCATAAACTTTATTAGGGGCCACAACTGAGGTGGCGCCCCTCAAGAAGTCGTTGGTCGAGGCCGACGACAAAGCGGCCAAGGAACGCGCCGCGTGCGAGAAGCAGGAGGCCCAGGTCAGTGAGGTCCAGCAAGAGCTCCAGGACGCTGTCAAGAAGTACGAGTCCTTGGAGCGCGATTTTAAGACTCAAGAGTCAGAACTTGCCAAGGCCCGCCAAAGCGCACTAGACGCCCGAACCGAAGCCGAGGGCACCCTCCAAGAGATCCAGGCGGCCAAGAAAATTACAGCGGGTAAAGCTTTCATTATGCAAAGCAGATATGTGAAGGAAACATTCCTATTACTTACCCGGATTTGGAGCTCTCCAGGGGCATTTACGCATCTGCCGCACATTGTATCAGATGCTGTAGAATTTTATCGAGCTGAAGAAGGGAGCTTTACGGAGAAGCTATTCTGGTCTCAATACCTTGGACCAGAACTTCTGGTGCCCTTTAGCGACCAGCTGAAACAGCTGGTCGAGCTGCATAAGGCGGCCGAACTAACCATGAAGGACTTAATAGTCTGGCTATGGCATGCCGAGCCCATGCCCAACAGCTACTTCAGACTCATCAAGCAGCTTGTGAGTGTCTGCCTGCGCCTTGAAGCCGTCAAGCGGTCGGTCTGTATCGAAGGCGCACGGATGGCCTTTGCCCGCGCTAAGGTGCACTGGGCGAAGATGGATGCCAAGAAGCTGATGACCGAGGGGCCGCCTGAGGGCAAGGAGCACCGCCGACCCGAGCTATATTTTGATAGTGTCCTGGAGGGATCCCGCCTTGTGGCAGAGCAATGTGCCAAAGATATCATATTCCTGTGAAAACATTCATGTTATCCTGTCTTGTAATATTAAACAGATCTCTTTATGTAATATAATGTCTGTTAGTTTAAAATTTTACCTCCTCTGCGGCCATTTATGAAAATCTGAGAGTTGGCCACTCGTCGGCTTCTGCCCCCATGTAGATAGTATGAGGGTGTTCAGGATAAATCTAAACACTCTTTACTCCACTTTTTGGTCCTTAAAGGAGGTGTTTAGCGCAACGAACAAGGCAATCGGACTACACAGCTTTATCACCCTCACTTAGCCATAGGAGTTTGACAATGAAAATTTTGGTGCAACCCCTGGTATTCGGAAGGCCGAACTTGGGGCGCTATACACGCCTAATCGGGTAGAAACCGATTCCTCGCATAAAGCGGAACAAATCTCTAAGGATTTGAAAACCTCTCGAACAGCTGACCAACTCTCGCTGCATCATGACAATCAGTTTTTGGCTTTCTCTACAGAGGTGTGATACGTCTCCAACGTATCTATAATTTTTGAATGTTCCATGCTATTATATTACCCGTTTTGGATGTTTATGGTCTTTACTTTACACTTTTATATCATTTTTGGGACTAACCTACTAACCGGAGGCCCAGCCCGTATTGCTGTTTTTTTGCCTATTTCAGTGTTTCGAAGAAAAGGAATATCAAACGGAGTCCAAACGGAATGAAACCTTAGGGAGCGTAAATTTTGGAACGAACATGATCCGGAGGACTTGGAGTGAAAGTCAAGAAACAATCGAGGAAGCCACGAGGGTGGAGGGCGCGCCCCGTATTGGGCGTGCCCCCCTACTGGGCGTGCCCCCCTATCTCGTGGGCCCCTCGGGAGTCCACCGACCTACTTCTTCCTCCTATATATGCCCACGTACCCTCAGAACATCAGAGGCGACCATGAAAAACTATTTCCACCACCGTAACCTTATGTATCCGCGAGATCCCATCCTGGAGCCTTCGCCGGTGCTCCGCCGGAGAGGGAGTACTAGATTAAGGGGTCCTCGGACAGCCGGACTATATACTTTGTTCGGACTCTTGGACTATGAAGATAGAAGACTGAAGACTTCGTCCCGTGTCCGGATGGGACTCTCCTTTGCGTGGAAGGCAAGCATGGCAATTCGTATATGTAGATCTCCTTCTCTGTAACCGACTCTGTGTAACCCTAGCCCCCTCCGGTGTCTATATAAACCGGAGGGTTTAGTCCGTAGGACAACAACAATCATAATCATAGGCTAGCTTCTAGGGTTCAGCCTCTACGATCTCGTGGTAGCTCAACTCTTGTAATACTCATATCATCAAGATCAATCAAGCAGGAAGTAGGGTATTACCTCCATCGAGAGGGCCCGAACCTGGGTAAAACATCGTGTCCTCTGCCTCCTGTTACCATTAGCCTTAGACGCATAGTTCGGGACCCCCTACCCAAGATCTGCCGGTTTTGACACCGACATTGGTGCTTTCATTGAGAGTTCCACTGTGTTGTCGCAGTAAGGCTTGATGGCTCCTTCAACCATCTTCAACGATGTGGTCCAGGGGGAGGTTTTCCTTCCCGGATAGATCTTTGTATTCGGCAGCTTCGTACTGCTGGCCAACTCGCTTGGCCATCTGGAGTAGATTGATAGCTACGCCCCTAGCCATCAGGTCTGGTTTGGAAGCTTGAACTATACTGCCGACATCCACGGAGACTTGATCTTCGACGGATTCGAGCCCATGTCAGGCGCGCCAGACGGCCACGACGGGCATGACTTTGATCTGCCATCGGACACTATTCGGGAGATCGTGCCTGCGGCGGCGCCGGGAATCAATCTGGAGTAGATCGTGCCCTCCGAGGACGGGTGGATGGACCCCGCCACGGAGGTTGCGCACTCATCGGCGCTGGAGACGAACACTGATTCCACCTCCTGTGAGGGTGGAGTCATTGGACTCTCAGACTCATCTCCGGATACAGGATCCAAACCGCGTGCGTCCGTTCCTATCGAATCTGATTGGGCACCGGTCATGGAGTTCACCCCCGTGGATATTTTTCAGCACTTGCCCTTGGGTGACGTGCTGAACTCATTAAGATCTCTTTCCTCGTCGAGAGATTCTTGGCTGAACTATGTCCGGCTCGAGTGGGAAGCGAGCGACGAAGAAATTCGTTCCCCACCCACCACCCTCTTAATAGCCACTGTCGATGACCTAACTGACGTGCTGGACTTCAACTCTGAAGACATCAACGGTATGGATGACGATGCATGAGAAGAACAGGAACCACAACCTATAGGGCGCTGGACAGCCACTTCATCATATGATATATATATGGTGGATTCCCCCAAAGAAAGCAATGGCAATGAGGCAACGGACGATAACCCCTTGGAGAAGCAATCTAAGCACCGGCGTCATAGGCGGCGCTCCAAGCACCGCCATAGTTAAAATAGCGATACTGGCACAAGATATAACAATCCAGATGGTGCCGAAGACGAAAACAATCCTGCCCAGCCAGGCTTTGAGCAGGCCGAGCAAGAGGATGGGCAAGCTAGCCCTAAGGAACAGGCGACAGATGGAGAATCAGAGGATGATAATTACATGCCTCTCTCCAAAGATGAAGTGAGCCTTGGCGACGAAGAATTCATCGTGCCTGCGGATCCCGTCGAGCAGGAGCGCTTCAAACGCCAGCTTATAGCCACTGCAAAAAGCCTGAAGAAAAAGCAGCAACAACTTTAAGCTGATCAAGATCTGCTAACTGACAGATGGACCCAGGTCTTGGCTGCCGAGGAATACGGACGCGAGCGCCCTAGCAAAAGCTACCCAAAGCGCATGTTGCTACCTCAACTCAAGGAGGAGGCTGTAAAGCCCACGCTACCAGCGCATGATGCGGATGACCGGCCACCCCGTGGCCGCGACAAAGCGGCGTACCAGCCCGAAGTCCAGACCGCACCCTGTCGCCAATCAAATGATAATACTAAGGCCCAGGGCTACACGAAGGACATGCGAGATGTATTGGAAAACAAAGTAGGACAGTCAAGATCGATCTACGGATCACGGGGGCGTACCACAAGACATGACGATGACCGTCACACCGGATACAATAAACCAAAGTCCGGCCGAGCAGAATACAATAGGCTAGATTCATTCGAACTACGTTGGGACGTAGCCCGGCATGGAGGTGCCGCACACCCCCTATGCTTCACTGATGAAGTCATGGATCACGAATTCCCAGAAGGGTTTAAACCCGTAAACATTGAATCATATGATGGCACAACAGACCCCGTAGTATGGATCGAAGATTTTCTCCTCCATGTTCACATGGCCCAGTGCGATGAATTACATGCCATAAAGTACCTACCACTTAAGCTCAAAGGACCAGTTCGACATTGGCTGAATAGCCTGCCAGCAAGCTCCATTGGCAGTTGGGAGGACTTGGAAGACGCATTCCTCGACAACTTCCAGGGCACTTATGTGCGACCACCGTATGCTGATGACTTAAGCCACATAACCCAATAGCCCGGAGAGTCAGCCAGGAAATTCTGGACTCGGTTCCTAACTAAAAAGAACCAAATTGTCGACTGTCCGGATGCCGAAGCCTTAGCAACCTTCAAGCATAGCATCAGTGACGAATGGCTCGCCCGACACCTCGGCCAAGAGAAGCCAAAGTCCATGGCGGCCCTCACAACACTCATGACCCGCTTTTGCGCGAGCGAGGACAGCTGGCTGGCTCATAGCAACATCACACCCAAAAACTCATGCGATTCAGACACCAGGGACAACAACGGCAAGCCACGAGGAAATAGACATAAGCGTCGCAACAATGGCGACAACGCCGAAGACATGACAGTCAATGCCAGATTCAGAGGCTTTAAATCTGAACAGCGGAAAAAGCCATTCAAAAGAAACAGTCCGGGCTAGTCCAGTTTGGACCACATACTTGATCGCTCATGTCAAATTCACGGCACCCCCGATAAACCAGCCAACCACACCAACAGGGAATGCTTGGTGTTTAAACAGGCCGGCAAGTTAAATGCCGAAAACAAAGGAAAAGGGGCTACATAGCGATGACGATGAGGAGCCCCGGCCGCCGAATACAGGAGGACACAAGAAATTCCCTCCCCAGGTGAAAACTGTAAATATGATATACACAACCCATATTCCCAAGCGGGAACGGAAGCGTGCAATAAGGGACGTCTATGCGATGGAGCCAGTCGCCCCAAAGTTCAACCCATGGTCCTCTTGTCCGATCACCTTCAATCGCAGGGACCATCCTACCAGTATCTGTCAAGGCAGTTCAGCCGCATTGGTCCTTGACCCCATCATCGACGGATTCCATCTCACACGAGTCCTCATGGACGGTGGCTGCAGCCTAAACCTGCTCTATCAGGATACAGTGTGCAAAATGGGCATTGACCCCTCAAGGATCAAGTCCACAAAAACCACCTTCAAGGGTGTCATACCCGGTGTGGAGGCCTGTTGTACGGGCTCAATCACACTGGAAGTGGTCTTCGGATCTCCGGACAATTTCTGAAGCGAGGAGTTAATCTTTGAGATTGTCCCCTTCCACAGTGGCTATCATGCACTGCTCGAATGAACCGCATTCGCCAAATTCAATGCGGTACCGCATTATGCATACCTCAAGCTCAAAATGCCAGGACCTCGAAGGGTTATTACAGTTAATGGAAACACAGAGCGCTCTCTCTGCATGGAGGAGCACACTGCGGCCCTCGCGGCGGAAGTACAAAACAGCCTTCTTAGGCAAACAACCAATTCGGCGATAAAGAACCCGGATACCGTCAAGTGAGTCCGGAGTACTCCACAACAGGATCATCCGGCACATCTAGAGCTCGACTAGCAATTAGGCCTCTCCCTAGTCCTAGTCAAGTGGCGAAATTTGTCCGCGTGTAAACAACTACACACTTAAAATACCCTAGGCAAGAGGCACGGCCATGACATGGTCCACAATGCGGTTCGACCGCCCCGAGACCCACGCTTGCACCCCTTTTTTCTTTCAGGTCCCTATCTTCAGGAGGATCTTCCAAAAGACCGGCTATCGGACACATAGCGGGAAGGACACACGAGGAGGACAAGAAGCTTTGGCATACAAGGGAATCCTCAGGTGGTCTCTGATAACGATCGTTATACCTGTTTTACATACCCGCATACCGCCCGCTCCTGGTCAGGATGTGTCAAACAGTCCTATTCTTCTTATCGCACTACCTGTATATGTACGCTTTGACGTATCATTTGAATAACAAGGGAAAATAGTATACAGCGTCAGCTTGCTATTACGTTTATTTACCCCTTTCCTTTACTACTTATTTATTAAACCCGTGCATTTTGGCACGACCAGTTTGCCAGGGGCTTCAGTACCCCACAACCTGGCAAGACAAGTCCGAACACTTTCGACAGTGCGGCACCCCAAACTTATAGCACTATATGCATCAGCTCCGAATCATGTCTTGGATCAATAGTTGGGTTTGCACGGCTCCTATGTTTTGGTACCTTACGTTCTGCTATATCAGCTAAGGTAGCACAGGGAGAACTACTGCGATTGTGACCCGATTCTTCCGGATGAGCACCTCAGTAGAGAAAGCCGAAAACTGACTGTCATGATAAGGCGAGAGCTGGTCGCTATTCGAGAGGTCTCAAATCCTTAAAGATTTTTTCCACTTCAGGCGAGGAATCGGCCTCGTCTGATTTAGGCGTGTATAGTGCCCCGTGTCCGGCTTTCCGGATACTAGGGGCTTCACCAAAATTTAAAATTGTAGATTTCTATGGCTAAGTGAGAGTGATAAAGCCGTATAGTCTGATTGCCTCGTTTGTGGCACTAATGACCTCCTTAAAAGGACCAAAAATTTGGATAAAGAGTGTTTATATTTATCCCGAACACCCCAGTACTAGTTACATGGGGGCATAAGCCGACGACTGGCCAACTCTCAAGATTTTGTAAACGGATGCACAGAAGGTAATATTTTAAATTAAGAAGCGCTATATAGCGCAAATGAACTGGTTTTCATATTACAGGATGGCATGAGTACATTCATTCAAGCAGCACATCCTTACTGCATTCATCCGCCACAAGGCGGGCACCCTTAATGACATTGTCATAGTACTGTTCGGGGTGGCGATGCTCCTTGCCCTTTGACGGCCCCTGTGTCACCAGCTTCTCGGCGTCCATCTTCCCCCAGTGCACTTTCGCACGGGCCAAGGCCCTGCGCGGACCCTCAATGCAGACGAACCGCTTAATGACTTCCAGCCGTGGACAGGCATTCACCATCCGCTTGACAAGGCCGAAGTAGCTGCTAGGCAGGGGCTCGCCAGGCCACAGCCGGACTATGAAGTCCTTCATGGCCAGTTTGGCCGCTTTGTGAAGTTCGACTAGTTGCTTCAGCTGGTCGCTCAAGGGCATCGGATGCTTAGCCCCAATATACTAGGACCAAAACAGCTTATTCGTCGAGCTCCCCTCCTCAGCCCGGTAGAACTCTGTGGCATCAGAGATGCTACGCGGCAGATCTGCGAATGCTCCTGGAGAGCTCCGAATTCAGGTAAGTAAAAGGAAAGTCTCCTCCACATGCTTGCTTTCAATAATGAAAGCCTTACCCACAGCTATCTTCTTGGCCGCCTCAATTTCCCGGAGGGCCTTCTAGGCTTCTACCTTGGTGTCTTGCGTGCTCTGACGGGCCTTCGCAAGCTCCGACTATTGCCTCTTGGAGTCACGCTCCAAGGACTCGCATTTTTTGACGAAATCCTGGAGCTCTTGCTGGACCTCATCAACCCGAGCCTCTTGTTTTTCGCGCTCGGTGCGCTCCTTGGCCGCTTTGTTTTTAGCCTCGAACAGCGCCTTCTTAAGGGCCACCACTTCGGTCGTGGCCCCTAGTAAAATTCATCGTGCTTCTATTAGCATCAATGATTTTTCCTTTATATAACATTGAGACGGGGTATTACTTACCTTTGTTCTCCTCGAGCTGCCTCTTCACGAGGCCGAACACTTCTTCGGCCCGTCCCAGGTTCTGCCTCAGTCCGGAGACCTCCGCAGTGGCAGCGGCGGCGACCAGCAGCGACGCCTGCTTATTCACGTAGACATAATATGATTAGACTCCTGGGAGTAATATTTGATCCTCTGTTCGGCTTTTCTTCCCGAACACCAAACAGAGCATCAGAGGCTACTGTCTATACTGTGATACTTTCTCATAATCTAAACTACTTACCTCAAAGCCAGTCAGGAGGTTGGCGCAGGCTTCGGTCAATCCGCTTTTGGCAGACTGAACCTTGACAATCACCGTACTCATAAGAGCACGGTGTCCTTCATCAAGGGAAGTGCTCTGAAGCGCTTCCACCAAGTTATCCGATGCCTCTGGATGGACAGAGGTCATCTGCACAGGCGGCTCGCCCCCCTTGGCAGGGGGGTACCTGCCTGAATCCGGAACCACTGGAGGTTCTAGCGCAGTATCCGGCTGGGGGCAAGCCTGTTGCGACCCCCTCAACAGAATCTGTAGCGATCTTCCCCCCAGTGAGCCCGGCATCGGGGGTTTCACCCTGAGGCGCCTCCAGATCCATCTCTCCCTGGCCCGGTATCCTTTGAGACAACACTTCGGTGTCGTCCGTGGGCCGGGGAGTGGAGGCCGTCGGGAGCGAATAGCTGTTCATCTCCGACGAGCTCAAGGACCCATCCGAGGAGGATGAGTCAATGTGGGCTTTGGACGGACTGCACAAACATATCTTGACATAATAAGAAGCCATAAAGCTAAAACATGCAAGAAGTATTATGGCATCCGAATACTTACGACTTCGCCAGGGGTTGGCCTGGGTAGCCACTCCTCCTCGCTGTAGGCGGCGGTTGTGGAGTGGTCCGGAGGGAGGGTCCTTCCCTTCTTGGACCCTTCGGCCTCCCCGGAAGGGGCGGCTGTCGGTGTCAAAACCAGCGGATCTCGGGTAGGGGGTCCCGAACTGTGCGTCTAGGCGGATGGTAACAGGAGACAAGGGACACGATGTTTTACCCAGGTTCAGGCCCTCTCGATGGAGGTAAAACCCTACTCCTGCTTGATTGATATTGATGATATGGGTAGTACAAGAGTAGATCTACCACAAGATCAGAGAGGCTAAACCCTAGAAGCTAGCCTATGGTATGAGTGTTGTTCGTCCTACGTACTAAAACCCTCCGGTTTATATAGGCACCAAAGAGGGTTAGGGTTACACAGAGTCGGTTATAATGGTAGGAGATCTACATATCCGTATCGCCAAGCTTGCCTTCCACGCCAAGGAAAGTCCCATCCGGACACGGGACAAAGTCTTAAATTTTGTATCTTCTTAGTCCAGGAGTCCGGCCAAAGGTAATAGTTCGGCTATCCGGACACCCCCTAATCCAGGACTCCCTCAGTAGCCCCTGAACTAGGCTTCAATGATGACGAGTCCGACGCGCATATTGTCTTCGGCATTGCAAGGCGGGTTCCTCCTCCGAATACTTCATAGAAGATTTTGAACACAAGGATAGTGTCCGGCTCTGCAAAATAAGTTCCACATACCACCGTAGAGAGAATAATATTTACACAAATTCAATCTGCTGACGTATTCCGTGGCATGACATCACACCATGGCCAAGCCTTTATTTGAATCGTTTTTACTATCCCACCTCAGTGCGTTTAGCGAGGCGGTTTCCTTGGCACGTCTTGTCAAAGCAGAGATCGTGTCCCCTTATTCCGGGATTCTCATCAATACGGGCGTGGGTTACCCAATCGTGCTCGTTGGCACGTCTCCTCTATCGAAGGCGAGTCCCGAACGGTCACGGGGAAGGCTCTTGGTATTCAACCTCTTTATAAAGAGACCAAGGCTCCACTTTTTTCTTTCAATCTCAATCGAATCCGCCCCTCGCCTCGAGTTCCAACACCCAAAGCTCCAGATTCAGGTGCTTCGGACCTTCGATGATGTCCGGCTCCGACCTGCAAGGCCGGTGGGTGCCTTCCTCCATTACGGAAGAAGACGTGCTAAAGCTAAGAGATGCCAGGTATCTAACCGGCGAAATTTCCCATAGGCTGCCTGCCCAAGGGCAGGTTATTCCCACTCCCAAGCCTGGCGAAAGCGTGGTGTTCGTGTCTCACTTTCTTCGGGGGCTAGGCTTCCCAATGGACCCCTTCGTGAGGGGGCTCATGTTTTATTATGGGCTGGAATTTCATGACTTGGATCCGGAGTCCATCCTCCAGATCTCATCGTTCATTGTCATATGTGAAGCCTTCCTCCGCATTACCCCTCACTTCGGATTCTGGCTCAAGACCTTCAAGGTGGAGCCGAAGATGATCAAGGGGCAGCATGCAAAGTGCGGAGGGGTTGTTATAAGCAAGAATGCCGATGCTCCATGGCCCGAGGGCTCTTTTCAAAAGGATCTCGGCCTATGACAATGAGAGTGGTTTTATATCACAGTTCCCAGGGGCACCAAATGGGTGGCGCCACCTGCCTTCCGCTCGGGTCCTCCACCGCGGCCGGCGTCATGGGTCAATAAAGGACTTAACTGGGGGCCATCCAAGGACGTGCCCTTGCTTTAGGGCCACATTCAAGATCTCCTAGAGAGAGAGATCACTCTGGTCATAGTAGCGTAGGTCATGCTGATTTGCCGCATCCTGCCCTGCAAACGTCGCCCCCTCCGCCTGTGGGAATTTAACCCGGAGGGACCACGAGCTCTCCAACATTTTATGGGCACGACGCCCATGGAGATGTACAAGCTTCTCTTCAGATCACAAACGATGTGTCCGGACTTGACCGAGGACACAGGTCTGAGCTGTAATCGCCCGGATACTCAAGTAAGGAGCCCTGTACCCAGACACGCTATCCCATATTTATCACGAACTTGCCTTTTAAAAGGGCTATTCCTTGAACAGGAGTGGATAGCGAAAGCAAAGTTAATCAGGTGTCCGGCCCCCCTCCCTGAGACCACGTCAGATCCCGTGTTAACCAGGATGCTAGAGGCTGCACCTTCGGAAGAAGGTGAAGGGGGGGAACAAGGAAGCTACCGCCTCCGCGAAGGAGGCTGTCAGGAAAGGAGGGATCGAGAATCCCTCCATCCAAGGGAAGAAGAGGACCACCTCTGAAGACCCGGAGACCATGGTCTCAAAGCGAGGGAAGAAATCTTCGTCAGAGGGTCCTGCGTCGAGAGATGCCTCGGCCGCTTTATGCCCCCAAGGGGGTCAGCCCTCGACCGAGCCGTAAGTAAAAAGGGGAGTTTATTTTAAAATGAAGGATATCCCTGCCCTATTTCTGATGAAGATAACTGAAATATTACCTTGTAGTTCGGATCTCAGCCCTTCTCAATAGAGCTCATCTTCGGGGGATCTTCATCCAGAGATGATAGAGAGCAAAACGCCTCCCCCTGCCGTACCGTCTTGCGAGGCAAGCGACCATGAGGTGTCGTTGCGGAGGGTTTCTCCGTGTCCGGCGGGACTGGAAGGCAGTCGTATGTCCCCTCAAAGCCCTCCGTGTCCGGCCTTCAAAAAAGGCCATCAGATGAGTCCGGCACCACCTGGTGTACGGTCGGAGGAGCTGAAGGATCTGCTCGGGCGAGCATCTATCTTATAAGATCACCGTGCGTTAATGGGTACGGTGATTGAAAGGATTTCATCCGCTGAGAGCGGATTGTACGAAGCCGTCAGAAGTTTACTGACAGGCTTTGAGGTACGCAAGATAATGTACCCTCTGATAGTTCGGCATATAAAAATACGCCTTGTGTAGATAGTAGCCCCTGAGGCTCGGTGTGTTGTCAAAAATGACAGCGCGCCGAGGATCATAATCCCAGGTATAATGTGTCACCCTTCTGATGTAGGTGGCGAAGGTTCCGGTGGCTAGCCAGACTGATGAATTTGCTGAACTAAAGCGGCAGCTTGACGTGGCCGATGCTGACATCGCGCTTGTCAATAAGTGACTTGACGAGTCACAAGGTATGCAATTTCTCCGTGGACACCTGGTAAGGGAGCTTGATGCCCGTGCCTTACGACATGTATGCTTGATGCATATGGTGCCGCTACCATGGAGAACCTTCGGGCGAGCCAAAAATGAAATGTGGCTGCCTTAAAGGCGACCGAAGAGCTAAAAGCGGAACAGGCTGCTCATTGCCGGAGCAAGAATGAAATGGCCGAGATGGCCGTGAAGTTAAAGAATGCTGCCGACCGCTGCAAGCTTCTTGAAAAAGAAGATTGGGTGGTGCAAGAGGACCTGCAGAAGGCCACTATCGAGGCCAAGGATGCTCGCTCTACGATGAGAGCTATGAAGGAGGAGCTGCGTCAGGCCGGAGATATCGCGGCTGGAAAGCCCTTTCTGCTGCAGAGGAAATTCGTGGATCCTAAATGTGCTCAGTTGGACCGGCTGTGGAGTGTGGAGGATGCTTATCTGGACCTGGCGGCAAGTGCCGCGGATGCGGCCGAACACTTTCGAGATCAAAAGGATCGCGAAGTGGAAAAGGTGTTTTGGTCGCAGTTCCATGATCCGGAGCGCCCACTTCCATTAACCGATCGCTTGGCCGAATGGGTGGAGCTGAATAGGTTATCCGGACTTGCCATGAAGGATGTAGTGAGTCTTTTGTGGCCGAAAAGGCCCGAGCCAAAGAGTTATTTTGGCTTGGTGCAACAGTTCCTTGGTGCGGTGCCGCATATCAATGCAATGAGAAGGTCGGCGTGCATATAGGGTGCACGGATGGCTCTTGCCCGTGTCAAGACATACTGGGCGGAGATGAAAGCCACCGATGTTGCATCCCAAGATTCGGACGGAAGCCGAGTACCTGTCGAGCACTATTTTCCGGAAGTTCTGCAGGGCGCTCGTTTAATAGAGACGCAGTGTTCGAAGGATATTATGTTCGAATAACATGTATTATTGTGAAACAATGTATCGATGAAATATCAGAGCTTTTTATACTTGTGCCTTCCAAGAATTAAAATACCTCCTGTGCGGCCGCTAATGTATAATAACCTGAAAGATGGCAGTCTTCGGCTTCAGCCCCCACGCATATAATGCGGGGGTGTTTGCAAAAGGCGCATTTTCACACTTGATCCAATGTCTTGGTCCTATAAAGGAGGTGGTAGCGCAGCAAACTAGGAAACCGGACTATAATGCTTTGTCACTTTCACTTAGCCATAGGAGTTTGACAGTGGGGCTACGATATAGCCCCTAGGGGCACTGCGCTCACCCGAATTCGGGGCGCGTATGTGCCTGACCGGGAAATGGTCCTTTGTCAATGCGGAGGAATCCTATAGATTCCGGTGGGTCATCGAGTGGTTGACCAGTCTCACGCTATATCATGACAGTCAGTTTTCGGCTTTCTCTACTGAGGTGCTCACCTGGCCGAACCGGGGCACAATCGCAGTAGTTCTCCTGGTGCCGCCTTAGCCGACAGAGCGGAACGTAAGGCAGCAAAACACAGGAGCCGGGCAAACCCAACATTTGACCAAAGACATGATTCGGAGCTGATGCATATAAGGCCTAACTCGAGACGCCGAACACTCCCTAAGGTATTCGGTCTTTATGAAAACGAGCCAAACAACGCCCTTGGTAATAAGCCCCTGGTGTCCAGGTACGTGCAAAATTCTGACGTGGCCCATGCCAAAACGTCAGCCTCCTCCTTGGTTATAGCAAGAAACCAGGGGATGTGTATCAACAAGAGACATTAAAAAAGTTTACGCAGGGTCTTAATCTGAAAAGAATCCTTGTCACGGGTCCCTACTGCACGTCTGCGCCTGTGTCTCCGTTGTGCCGTATCCTGGATGGGTGTAGCACGGTGTTCATCTGTAAAAGAGAGGAACTTAGTTGAAAAAGATCGTGCGAAAATGTATGTTACATTAAATAAACAAAGTACAATTCAAAGAATGAATAAAAATGAGCTTTATTGTCTCTTGTTGTACATGCGCGGAGCCCCTTGTGCGGGGTATGCGGCTAGTAAGCCCTTGTATGTTTACGCCAGACTTGTCTAACCGTGTCCGGGGTCTAAACGACCTGTTTTAGGTGCTTTGATTAGTGAAGCCGGTTTAGTGTGTGGCTGCCAAGGCAGGCACACAATCTTCCACGCTCGAGGAACACTCGATATTTCCCTTTAAGGAGATGATGCCTCGTGGACCGGGCATTTTAAGTGTAAGGGATGCATAATGCGGTATTGCGTTAAAGCGGGCGAAAGCTTCGCGTCCCAGTAGTGCTTGGTAGCTACTTGTAAATGGGGCGAGGTCGAAGGTTAACTTTTCACGACGGAAGTTGTCGGGTGAGCCGAACACAACTTCTAGCAGTAGAGAGCCCGTACAATGGGCATGTGGGCCTGGCACTACCCCTTGAAAGGAAGTGTTGCTATGGCGAATTTTGGTTGGGTCAATCCCCATTTTGCGGATTGTGTCCTGGTATAGCAGGTTTGGATCACTGCCGCCATCCATTAGGACTTGTGTAAATTGGAGCCTGTCAATTATCAGATCAAATATCAAGGCAGTCCAGCCTGCACTCCGGATACTTCTAGAGTAATCCTGGTTATCGAAGGTGATTGGTTTTAACAACAAGTTGCGGGACTCCTCTGGGATAGGCCGTATGGCGCGTACCTCTATGGGCACCACTTTGTTTTTCCCTTTTGTCACATGAAGTGAGTTTACTGTTTTGACTTCTTGTGGGAAATTATTTTGTTTTCCGGTGCTCTACTTGTGGGGTTCGTCATCGTCCTCGCTTGGTGTGTCGAGCCCCTTGTGTTCGGCCTTGAGTTTGCCGGACTGCTTGAAGACCCAACAATCTCTGTGGGTATGGTTTGTAGGCTTCCTGGGAGTACTGTGGATTTGGCATATCTTGTCCAAGATTTTGTTTAAGTTGGATAGCTCGTCCATGTTATCCTTAAGGGGCAGTTTTTTATAATTCTGCTGAGAGCTTTTGAATCCGGCATTTATCGCCATGCTCTTCGGGCTGTTTCCCTTGGTTCGGTGCTGGTCCTTGCTGCGTCGTGGTTTCCCGTTTCCATCCCTGACTTCGGATGTACTTGGGTCGCTGGTACTGCATCTTGCCAGCCAGCTATCCTCTCCCGCGCAAAAACGGGTCATGAGGCTTGTTAATGTGGCCATTGTTCTTGGCTTTTCCTGGCCAAGGTGTCTGGCGAGCCATTTGTCTCGGACGTTGTGTTTGAAAGCTGCTAAGGCTTCGGCGTCTGGGCAGTCGACTATTTGATTCTTTTTAGTAAGGAATCTGTTCCAGAATTTTCGGGCTGACTCTCCGGGTTGTTGAGTTATGTGACTTAAATCGTCTGCATCTGGAGGTTGGACATAGGTCCCTTGAAAATTTGCCCGAAAAGCATCCTCTAGCTCTTCCCAACTTCCAATGGTGTTTTCGGGGAGGCTTTTGAGCCAATGCCGGGCTGGCCCTTTGAGCTTGAGGGGTAAGTATTTTATGGCGTGGAGGTCATCTCCTCTAGCCATGTGTATGTGGAGGATGTAATCCTCAATCCAGACTCCGGGGTCTGTTGTTCCGTCGTATGCTTCTATGTTTGCGGCTTGAATCCCGCTGGAAATTCATAATCCAGAACCTCATCGGTGAAACATAGGGGGTGTGCGGCACCTCTATATTTAGGTGTACCGTAATATCCAGATACTTGATGTGTTGCCTTGCTTACTAGAGCTTGCTTTCTTGGCCCGTAGATAGATCTAACTGGGCCGTCTTTTTGATGTGAATCCGTGTGCGGATCGCGTGGCGGCTTGTGTGCGGCGCCGTTTGCCGCTCTATGTTTGCCATGGAGTCGTCTATCTAACCGGATGGTCTCCTTGTTTTTTGATTGCGGGGGCTCTACGGCCTCCTCATCAAATTCAGGCAGTAGTTTCCGCTTCGGGTAGCTCGTTGTTCGGCGACTATCGCCGTATTTTTCTGTGGTGTTGAGTACTTTGCTCCATCTGATTCTGAGCGCATCTTCCGCTGTTTTGAGCTTCCGCTTCTGCTTTTTCAGGCTACGCACAGTAGCGACGAGCCTTTTGTGGAGGTTTTTCTGCTCCAGCCACTTGTCCGGCGTGAGATCGTACGGACTGTTATCTTCGCCGGGGACGGATTGTTTATCCAGATTGTCCTGTTCGGACGGTTGCGTGATGGCATGTTCATTGTCCACCGGTTCGCCCTGCTCTATGGCTGGGTCTGTATGGCTGCTGTCTTTGTCGAGACGGGATTTAGGGCGGCGCTTACGTTGCCGTTTTGACTGCTTTTCGAGGGAATGATCCCTTGTGGCGTCCCGTTGTTCCTCGTCGTCGCTTCCTTTAGGTGTGTCCACCATGTATACATCGTGAGATGAGGTGGGTGTCCAGCGCCTTATAGGTGTTGGTTCGTGCGTATCTCCTACATCGTCGTCCATGTCGTTGATGTCTTCGGAGTCGAAATCGAGCACGTCGTTTAAACTTTTGACAGTGGCTACGAACTGGGTGGTGGGTGGGCTTTGAATTTCTTCGCCATCCGCATCCCAACCTTGCTGACCATAATCCGGCCAGGGCTCTCCTGATAAAGAGAGAGACTTTAGCGAATTCAGGATGTTGCCAAAGGGCGAGTGCTGAAAGATGTCCGCGGTGGTGAACTCCATGATCGGCGCCCAATCGGATTCGATTGGCTGGGGCGTGGAAGGTTCAGAGTCCGGAAAGGAGTCCGGCACCTTGGAGTCACGAGATTCGCAAAGGACAGGGTTGGTGTTCGGCTCGATCATCGTAGAGATAGCAGCCCCCGAGGCGGTGTCCAGCCATCCATCCTCGATTGGCATAGTCGGCTCCGAACTAAGGGTCGGAGTGGACACTGGTGCGGCCTCCGGGGCACTGTTCGGTGGCAGAGCTAGATCATGCCCATCGTGACAGTGTGGCACGCTTGGCTGTGGCTCGAACCCGTCGAAGATCAAGTCTCCGCGGACGTCAGCCGTGTAGTTCAAACTTCCAAATCTTACCTGATGGCCAGGGGCGTAGCTCTTAATCTGCTCCAGATGGCCAAGCGAATTGGCCCGCAGTGCAAAGCCGCCGAATATGAAGATCTGTGCGGGGAGAAAAGTCTCACCCTAGACCGCATCATTGTTGATGATCGGAGGAGCCATCGGGCCTAAAAATGATGACACAGAAGAACTCTCAATGAAAGCACCAATGTCGGTGTCAAAACCGGCGGATCTCGGGTAGGGGGTCCCAAACTATGCGTCTAGGCGGATGGTAACAGGAGACAAGGGACACGATGTTTTTACCCAGGTTCGGGCCCTCTCGATGGAGGTAAAACCCTACTCCTGCTTGATTGATATTGATGATATGGGTAGTACCAGAGTAGATCTACCACGAGATCATAGAGGCTAAACCCTAGAAGCTAGCCTATGATATGATTGTTGTTCGTCCTACGGACTAAAACCCTCCGGTTTATATAGGCACCGAAGAGGGTTAGGGTTACACAAAGTCGGTTACAATGGTAGGAGATCTACATATCCGTATTGCCAAGCTTGCCTTCCACGCCAAGGAAAGTCCCATCCGGACACGGGACGAAGTCTTCAATCTTGTATCTTCTTAGTCCAGGAGTCTGGCCAACGGTGATAGTTTGGCTATCCGGACACCCCCTAATCCAGGACTCCCTCAACGGCCTTCCTTTTCTTCTCCCCCTCGGTTTGGGGGAGAGGGTTTTCCTCTTCCTCCTCCTCATTGTCGTTGGAGGAGTGCGCCTCGGTGTCTTCGGACAATGAGTCCGACACCACCTTGTGCCGCAGACTTTTCCTGGTCCCCGTGGCCTTCTTCTCCGGCACCTCATAGGTCACCGGAACCAACATCTCCGTCAGGAGAGCGGTTGTTGGATCTTCAGGCAACGGAGCCAGACAGTCGATCCGCTTCGCCGTCGCCACATACTCCTGTTAAATCAGTACGGTGGCTTAAGTTCCTCCGACGAATATACTGAGGAAAGGCACATCTTACGAAATGTAGAATGCTTACCGAATTGGCGTGGCGCTTGGCGCTGAGTCCGCGGTCCTCAGTGGTGGGAGGAGGAACTTCGCTGGCTTTGAACATCACCTTCCAGACGTCCTTGTGCGTCGTGTCGAAGAGCTCTTGCAGTGTCTGGTGTTGGGCTGTGTCAAACTCCCACAGGTTGGATGCCCGTCATTGACACGGAAGAATCCGGCGAAATAGCATGCTCTGGACCACGTTGACAAGCTTGATCTTCTTGGTTATCATATTCTTGACGCAGTTCTGGAGTCCGGTCAGCTCCGCGGGCGCGCCCCACGCTAGGCCCTTCTTCTTCTAGGAGGTGAGCCGCATGGGGATGCCGGATCAGAATTCAGGGGTCGCGACCCAGTTGGCGTCGCAAGGCTCGATGATGTAGAACCACCCCGATTGCCACCCCTTCACAGTCTCCACATAGGAGCCTTCGAGCCAGGTGACGCTGGGCATCTTGCCCACCATGGCGCCTCCGCACTTCGCCCGCTGACCGACCACAATCTTCGGCTTCACGTTGAAGATCTTCAGCCACAGACCGAAGTGGGGCCCGATGCGGAGGAAAGCCTCGCACACGACGATGAACGCCGAGATGTTAAGGATGAGATTAGGGGCCAGATCATGAAAATCTAGCTCATAATAGAACATGAGCCCGCGGACAAATGGGTGGAGGGGGAATCCCAGTCCACGGACGAAGTAGGCGAGAAACACAACCTCTCGTGGGGTCCCGGAGCCGGGATGATCTGCCCTGCATCCGGGAGCCGGTGTGTGATGTCTGCGGCCAAGTATCCGGCCCCCCGAAGCTTCGTAATGTCCTCCTCCGTGACGGAGGAGAACATCCACTTGCCTCCCGCTCCGGACATGTTTGGCTGTATGGAGAGGGTGAGAACTGGGGCGCTGGAGCTCGAGCTTGCAAGAATGGATGAGCGAAGAAGGAAGAAGGCGTGGGTGAAAGAGGACAATCCCTATCTCTTTATAAAGGCGGCAGAAACTGTGCGCCTCCCCACTTGCCCATTAGGATCGCTCATTTCCCAAGCACCACGATTGATGGTGCAGTTGGGTTAGCCATACCCGTATTGATTAGAATCCCATGATAAGGGGACACGATCTCTGCTTCAACAAGACGTGTCAAGGAAACTGCCTCAAACTACGTGCAGTAGCTGGTTGTGAAAAACGGTTCGAATCATGACCGAACCATGGCGTGATGTCATAAAAAGCTGTCAGCAAATTAGATTTGTGGAAAATTGTGCTCTCCACGGTGGCATGTGGAATTTGTTTTACAGAGCCGGACATGATCCTTGTGTTCGAAATCTTCTATGGAGTATTCGGAGAAGGAACCCGCCTTGCAATGCCGAAGACAATCTGCACGCCGGACTCATAGTCATTTAAGCCTGGTTCAGGGTCTACTAAGGGAGTCCTGGATTAAGGGGTCCTCGGACAGCCGAACTATAAACTTTGGTCGGACTATTGGACTATGAAGATAGAAGATTTAAGACTTCGTCCCGTGTCCGGATGGGACTCTCCTTTGCGTGGAAGGCAAGCTTGGCAATTCGTATATGTAGATCTCCTTCTCTGTAACCGACTCTGTGTAACCCTAGCCCCCTCTGGTGTCTATATAAACTGGAGGGTTTAGTCCATAGGACAACAACAATCATAATCATAGGCTAGCTTCTATGGTTTAGCCTCTACGATCTCGTGGTAGATCAACTCTTGTAATACTCATATCATCAAGATCAATCAAGCAGGAAGTAGGGTATTACCTCCATCGAGAGGACCCGAACCTGGGTAAAACATCGTGTCCCCTGCCTCCTGTTACCAGTAGCCTTAGACGCACAGTTCGGGACCCCCTACCCGAGATCTGCCGGTTTTGACACCGACATCGACCATGGAGGGCCTCTACATCATCTCCAAGGCCTCTCCAATGAGTTGTGAGTAGTTTACCACAGACCTTCGGGTCCATAGTTATTAGCTAGATGGCTTCTTCTCTCTCTTTGAATCTCAATACCATGTTCTCCTCGATCTTCTTGGAGATCTATTCGATGTAACTCTTTTTGAGGTGTGTTTGTCGAGAACCGATGAATTGTGGGTTTATGGTCAAGTTTATCTATGATAAATATTTGAATCTCCTCTGAATTCTTTTATGTGTGATTAAGTTATCTTTGCAAGTCTCTTCGAATTATCAGTTTGGTTTGGCCTACTAGATTGATCTTTCTTGCAATGGGAGAAGTGCTTAACTTTGGGTTCAATCTTGCGGTGTCCTTTCCCAGTGACTGCAGGGGCAGCAAGGCACATATTGTATTGTTGGCATCGAGGGTAAAAATATGGGGTTTATATCATATTGCATGAGTTTATCCCTCTACATCATGTCATCTTTATTAATGCGTTACTCTGTTCTTTATGAACTTAATACTCTAGATGCATGCTGGATAGCGGTCGATGTGTGGAGTAATAGTAGTAGATGCAGGCAGGAGTCGATCTACTTGTCACGGACGTGATGCCTATATACATGATCATGCCTAGATAATCCCATAATTATTCACTTTTCTATCAATTGCTCAACAGTAATTTGTTCACCCACTGTAATACTTATGCTATGTTGAGAGAAGCCACTAGTGAAACCTATGGCCCCCGGGTCTATCTTTTATCATATGAGCTTTCAATCTACTTTTATTTGAATCTTTACTTTTCCAATCTATATTATAAAATACCAAAAATATATTTATCTTATCATATTATCTCTATCAGATCTCACTTTCGCAAGTGGCCGTGAAGGGATTGACAACCCCTTTATTGCGTTGGTTGCGGGTTCTTGTTTGTTTGTGTAGGTGCGTGGGACTTTTGAGGAGCCTCCTACTAGATTGATACCTTGGTTCTCAAAAACTGAGGGAAATACTTACGCTACTATTGTTGCATCACAATTTCCTCTTCAAGGAAAACCAACGCAAGCTCAAGACGTAGCAAGAAGGATTTCTGGCGCTGTTACCGGGGAGGTCTTCACTCAAGTCAAGACATACCAAGTACCCATCACAAACTCATCTCGCTCGCATTTACATTATTTGCCATTTGCCTCTCGTTTTCCTCTCCCCCACTTCACCCTTGCCATTTTATTCGCCCTCCTTCCGTTCGATCTTGTGTTACCATGTACCTTCCTTTTGCTTGCATCTTCACTTGCTAAAAGTTTATGGATCCTCATCCACTTGATAATCTCTTTAATAGATCCAATTATAATGAACCTATTGCTAGTTACTTTAGTGCACTAGATTATCTTTATGAGGTTTTGCTTGAAATTCGTGAATCTGAAAATTGTGATGAAGTACTTTATGAAGCGATTCACGATAGATCTTTGAATAAAAAGCATGATTGCAATGATTTTACTATAAATTCTCTTGATGTCAATTGTGCTAATAATATGCAAAACCCTAAGCTTGGGGATTCTAGTTTTGCTATGTCTACTACTTGTTGCAATGATCATGATTGGGGTGATTCTTCTTATGATCTTGAAAATTTATTTAAGCCCCATGATGAATATGAGATTGATAATAGTGTTTGCAATAATATTGAAAGTGGGTTTGGAAGAGTGTCAACTTTAGATCCCACATATTTGGAGTATGTTCAATCTTATAATATTTTTGACAAAAGTGGGTTTGGAGAGGTCATGACTTTAGTTAATGTTAATCCCACTATCTTGGAAGAGTGTCAAATTTGCATGCATGTGGATCATGTTAAGAATATGTTATGTGATAGCTATTTTGTTGAATTTGCCTATGATCCGACATGTAATTATTATGAGAGAGGAAAATATGGTCGTAGAAATTTTTATCTTACTAAATGTTTATCTTACTAAATATCGTCTCTTCCTTATTCCTTGCATAAGCTAGTTTTTGTTTGCCTTGCAAATTTGTTTGCTTATAATATGCCTATGCATAGGAAGTATGTTAGACTTAGATGTGTTTGTCACGTGTTTCATGATGCTCTCTTTGCGCTTCAATTCTTGTCTTTCATGTGAGCATCATTAAAATTATCAATGCCAAGCCAAAAGGCTTTAAAGAAAAGCGCTTGTTGGGAGACAACCCAATATTTTTACTTTCTGCTATTCAATAAATTTTGCATCTACCTTCTGTTTAGATGTGTTTTTATGTTTTAATTAGTGTTTGTGCCAAGTAGGACCTATAGGATAACCTATGGTGATAGTTAATTTGATTCTGCTGAAAAACAGAAACTTTGCACGCACGAAAATAATTTTAGTAATTCACAGAAACGTGCTTTTGCATTGATTTTTTTATGTAGATCAATATATAAATTTCCCAGGGCTTCCTATTTTTGTAGGGTTTTTAGAGTTCCATAAGTATTCGAGGGTTACATATTGCTACAGACTGTTCTGTTTTTGACAGATTCTGTTTGTCGTGTGTTGTTTGCCTATTTTGATGCATCTATGGCTAGTATGTAAGGGTATGAACCATAGAGAACTTGAAATACAGTAGGTTTAACACCAATATAAATAAAGAATGAGTTCATTACAGTACCTTATGTGGTGGTTTTTCTTTCTTTCACTAACGGAGCTTATGAGATTTCCTGTTGAGTTTTGTGTTGTGAAGTTTTCAAGTTTTGGGTAAAGATTTGATGGACTATGGAATAAGGAGTGGCAAGAGCCTAAGCTTGGGGATGCCCAAGGCACCCCAAGATATTCAAGGATAGCCAAAAGCCTAATCTTGGGGATGCCCCGGAAGGCATCCCCTCTTTCGTCTTCGTTTATCGGTAACTTTACTTGGAGCTATATTTTTATTCGCCACATGATATGTGTTTTGCTTGGAGCGTCTTGTATGACATTATTCTTTGCTTTTTAGTTTACCACAATCATCCTTGCTGTACACACCTTTTGGGAGAAGCCCACTTGATTAGAATTTATTAGAACACTCTATGTGGTTCACTTATATCTTTTGAGCTAGATAGTTTTTGCTCTAGTACTTCACTTATATCTTTTAGAGCACGGCGGTGGATTAATTTTGAAGAAATTGTTGATCTCTCATGCTTCACTTATATTATTTTGAAAGTCTTCTAGAAAAGCATGGTATTTGCTATGGTTATGAATTTGGTCCTAGAATGATGAGCATCCAAGTTGGGTATAATAAAAACTATCATAGAAAGTGCATTAAACACTAGGATCTATTTGATGCTTGATAATTGTTTTGAGATATAAAGGTGGTAATGTTAGAGTCATGCTAGTGGGTAATTATGAAATTGAGAAATACTTGTGTTGAAGTTGGCAAGTCCCATAGCATGCACGTATGGTAAAAGTTGTGTGACAAATTTGTTGCATGAGGTGCTCTTTTAATTATCTTCCTTATGAGTGGAGGTCGGGATCGCGCGATGGTTAACTCCTACCAACCCTTCCTCTAGGAGCATGAGTAGTAGTACTTTGCTTCGAGGGCATGTAGACTTTTCCAATAATTATATGAGTTCTTTATGACTAATGTGAGTCCATGGATATATGCACACTCACCCTTCCACTTTGCTAGCCTCTATTATACCGCGCAACTTTCACCGGTATCATGCACCCATTATTTACCTTCCTCAAAACAGCCACCATACCTACCTATTATGGCATTTCCATAGCCATTCCGAGATATATTGCCATGCAACTTTCCGCCATTCCGTTATTATGACACGCTCCATCATTGTCATATTGCTCTTTGCATGATCATGTAGTTGACACTGTATTTGTGGCAAGGACACCTTCATAATTTTCATACATGTCCCTCTTGATTCATTGCATATCCCGGTACACCGCCGGAGGCATTCATATAGAGTCATATTTTGTTCTAAGTGTTGAGTTTTAATTCTCGAGTTGTAAATTAATAGAAGTGTGATGATCTTCATTATTAGAGCATTGTCCCAAGTGAGGAAAGGATGATGAAGACTATGATTCCCCCACAAGTCGGGATGAGACTTCAGACTTTAAAAAAAGAGAGGCCAAAGAGCCCACCAAATAAAAAAAGGCCAAATAAAAAAAAGGGAGAAAGTCCAAATAAATAAATAAAATGAGAGAAAAAGAGAGAAGGGACAATGCTACTATCTCTTTTCCACACTTGTGCTTCAAAATAGCACCATGATCTTCATGATAGAGAGTCTCATATGTTGTCACTTTCATATACTAGTGGGAATTTTTCATTATAGAACTTGTATTGTATATTCCAATGACGGGCTTCCTCAGAATGCCCTAGGTCTTCATGAGCAAGCGAGTTGGATGCACACCCATTTAGTTTCTTTTGATGAATTTTCATACATTTATAGCTCTAGTGCATCCGTTTCATGGCAATCCCTACTCGCTCACATTGATATCTATTGATGGGCATCTCCATAGACCGTTGATACGCCTAGTTGATGTGAGACTATCTTCTCCCTTTTGGTCCTCACAACCACCACCATATACCACATATAGTGCTATGTCCATGCCTTACGCTCATGTATTGTGTAAGAGTTGAAAAAGCTGAAGCGCGTTAAAAAGTACGAACCAATTGCTTGGCTGAAACCGGGGTTGTCCATGATGGGAGTATTTTGTGTAATGAAAATGAAGCATGGCCTAACTATATGATTTTATAGGGATAAGCTTTCTTTGGCTATGTTATTTTGATAGGACATGATTATTTGTTAGTATGCTTCGAGTATTATTATTTTTTATTTTTTATAAGCTTTTATCTTGAATCATTTGGATCCGAACAATCATGCCACAATAAAGAAAATTACATTGAGAATTATGCTAGGTAGCATTCCACATCAAAAATTCTGTTTTTATCGTTTACCTACTCGAGGACGAGCAGGAATTAAGCTTGGGGATGCTTGATTCGTCTCCAGCGTATCTATAATTTTTGATTGTTCCATGCTATTATATTACCCGTTTTGGATGTTTATGGGCTTTACTTTACACTTTTATATCATTTTTGGGACTAACCTACTAACCGGAGGCCCAACCCGTATTGCTATTTTTTTGCCGATTTTAGTGTTTGGAAGAAAAGGAATATCAAACGGAGTCCAAACAGAATGAAACCTTCGGGAGCGTAAATTTTGGAACGAACGTTATCCAGAGGACTTGGAGTGGAAGTCAAGAAACAATCAAGGAAGCCATGAGGGTGGAGGGCACGCCCCCTACTAGGCGCGCCCCCTATCTTGTGGGCCCCTTGGGAGTCCACCGACCTACTTCTTCCTCCTATATATACCCACGTACCCCGAGAACATCAGAGGCGACCACGAAAAACTATTTACACCACCGTAACCTTCTGTATCCGTGACATCCCATCTTGGAGCCTTCGCTAGCGCTCCGTCGGAGGGGGAATTGACCATGGAGGGCCTCTACATCATCTCCAAGGCCTCTACGATCACTTGTGAGTAGTTTACCACAGACCTTCGGGTCCATAGTTATTAGCTAGATGGCTTCTTCTCTCTCTTTGAATCTCAATACCATGTTCTCCTCGATCTTCTTGGAGATCTATTCGATGCAACTCTTTTTGCGGTGTTTTTGTTGAGATCCGATAATTGTGGGTTTATGATGAAGTTTATCTATGAGAAATATTTGAATCTCCTCTGAATTCTTTTATGTCTGATTAAGTTATCTTTGCACGTCTCTTCGAATTATCAGTTTGGTTTGGCCTACTAGATTGATCTTTCTTGCAATGGGAGAAGTGCTTAGCTTTGGGTTCAATCTTGCGGTGTCCTTTCCCAGTGACAGCAGGGGCAGCAAGGCACGTATTGTATTGTTGCCATCGAGGATAAAAAGATGGGGTTTATATCATATTGCATGAGTTTATCTCTCTACATCGTGTCATCTTTCTTAATGCGTTACTCTGTTCTTTATGAACTTAATACTCTAGATGCATGCTGGATAGCGGTCGATGTGTGGAGTAATAGTAGTAGATGCAGGCAGGAGTCGGTCTACTTGTCACGGACGTGATGCCTATATACATGATCATGCCTAGATAATCTCATAATTAGTCCCTTTTCTATCAATTGCTCGACAGTAATTTGTTCACCCACCGTAATACTTATGCTATCTTGAGAGAAGCCACTAGTGAAACCTATGGCCCCCGGGTCTATCTTTTATCATATAAGCTTTCAATCTACTTTTATTTGCATCTTTACTTTTCCAATCTATATTATAAAATACCAAAAATGTATTTATCTTATCATAATCTCTATCAGATCTCACTTTCGCAAGTGGTCCTGAAGGGATTGACAACCCCTTTATTGCGTTGGTTGGGAGTTCTTGTTTGTTTGTGCAGGTGCGTGGGACTATTGAGGAGCCTCCTACTGGATTGATACCTTGGTTCTCAAAAACTGAGGGAAATACTTACGCTACTATTGCTGCATCACCCTTTCCTCTTCAAGGAAAACCAACGCAAGCTCAAGACGTAGCAAGGTGCTCATCCGGAAGAACCGGGACACAATTGCAGTAGCTCTCCCTTTACTACCCTAGCCGATATAGCGGAACGTAAGGTAGTGAGCACAGGAGCCAGCCAACCCAACTATTGACCAAAGACATGATTCGGAGCCAATGCATATAATGCTATAAGTTCGGGTGCCGAACTGTACTGTAAAAGTGTTCGGACTGTATTGCCGTATTGCGGGGGGGCGATGGAGCCCCTGGCAAAGTAATACGTACTAGAGTGTACAGGTGCGATAAGTAATAAATACAAAGACAACAAAAGAAATAAATAATAAGCTGACGCCACAAATATTGAGCCGCAAACTATTTTCCATTGTGATTTGATTGATACGTCAAGGCGTATTTGTACAAGCAATGCAATAAGCAAATAAGGTTATTTGACATGCCATGACCAAGAGAGAGCTCCGTGCGAGTATGTAAACCAGGTATAGCGATCGATAGAAGAGACCACCTGGGGATTTCCTTGTACGCCAAAGCTTCTTGCCTTCTTGGTGTATCCATCCCATTATAGGTCTGATGATCAGGTTATCAGAAAATCCTCGAGAAGAGAAAAAACCTGAAATAAAATAAAAAAAGTTGAAGGTATGCGGATCCAGGTGCGGTCGAGCCGCATTATGGACCATGGTCTAGCTGTACTTCCGTCCATGCCCATGGTATTTTGAGTGCGTAGTTATGTACGCGCGGCACGAATGTCATCGCTTGATTGGGACTGGGACGGAAGCCTAATTGCTAGTCGAGCTCTGGACGAGCTGGACGGTCCTGCTGCAGAGTAGTGCGTACTCGCTTGACGTTGTCCGGGGGCTTTACTGCCGAATTGAGGTTCTGCCTAAAAGGGCTATTCTATATTTTTGCTGCAAGGGCCGCGGTGTGCTCCTCAGTACAGAGGGAGCGCTTCGTATTTTCATTGAGCGTTATTACACCACGTGGTCCAGGCATCTTGATCTTGAGGTAGGCGTAGTGCGGCACCGCATTGAATCGAGCGAAGGAGGTTCGTCCGAGTTGTGCATGATAGCCACTACAGAAGGGGACGATATCGAAGATTAACTCTTCACTTCAGAAATTATCCGGGGATCCGAAGACCGCTTCCAGTGTGTTTGAGCCCATACAATAGGCCTCTACACCTGGTATGACACCTTTAAAGGTGGTTTTGGTTGGCTTGATCCTTGAGGGATCGATACCCATTTTGCGCATTGTATCCTGATAGAGCAGGTTCAGGATGCTGCCACCATCCATGAGGACTTCCGTGAAGTGGAATCCATCAATAATTGGGTCAAGGACCAATGCAGCTGAACCGCCATGACGGATACTGGTCGGATGGTCCTTGCGATAGAAGGTGATCGGACAGGAGGGCCATGGGTTGAGCTTTGGGGCGACTGGCTCCATCGCGTAGACGTCCCTGAGTGCACACTTGCGTTCCTTCTTGGGGATATGGGTGGCGTATATCATGTTCACCGTTTTAACTTGGGGGGGGGGGATTCTTCTGTCCCCCTGTGTTCGGTGGTTGGGGTTCCTCGTCATTGTCCTCGCTTTACGACCCTTTCTCCTTATTCTCGGCATTTAACTTGCCGGCCTGTTTGAAAACCCAACATTCCCTGTTGGTACGATTGGTTGGTTTATCCGGAGTACCATGGATTTGGCATGGTCGATCTAGTATGCGGTCTAGACTACACGGGCCCGGATTATTTCTCTTAAATGGCTTCTTCCGCTGACCGGACTTAGAGCCACTGAATCCGGCATTGACCGTCATGTCTTCGGTGTTATCACCATTGTTTCGACGCTTATGTCTGTTGCGTCGGGGCTTGCCGTTGCTATTTCTAGCTTCAGAAGTGCCAGGTTCGCTTGTATTGTTATTGCTACAGGCTAGCCAGCTATCTTCGCCCGCACAGAAGTGGGTCATGAGTGTCGTAATGGCTAACATGGACTTCGGTTTTTCCTAGCCGAGGTGTCTGGCCAGCCATTCATCACGAATGTTGTGCTTAAAGGCCGCTAGGGCTTCGGCGTCTAGCCAGTCGATGATCTGATTCTTTTTAGTTAGGAACCGAGTCCAGAATTTTTTGGCTGACTCTCCGGGATGTTGGATTATGTGACTTAGGTCATGCCATCCGGAGGTCAGAATATGTGCCTTGGAAGTTGTCGAGGAAGGCGTCCTCCAATTCCTCCCAACTGCCAATAGAGTTTTCGGGTGGACTGTTTAACCAGTATCTAGCTGGTCCCTTGAGTTTGACTGGGAGGTACTTGATGGCGTGAAGATTGTCGCCGTGGGCCATATGAATGTGGAGAAGAAAGTCCTAAATCCACACCGCGGGTTCTGTTATGCCATCCTATGATTCGATGTTTACGGGTTTAAACCCCACTCAGAAATCATGTCCCATTACTTCGTCAGTGAAGCAAAGGGGGTGTGTGGCGCCTCTGTATCGGGTCAAGTCGTGACGTAGCTCGGATGGAGCTCGTCTGCGGATTTCGGCCCGTACGTGGTTATGTTTGTCATGTTCAGCCAGATGGCCATCGTCGTGTGTTGAGGCACGCCCCCATGATCCATAGATTGATCTTGTCTGACCTACACTCTTTTTCAAGTCGCGTCGCAGGTCATGTGTATACCCTTGAGCTGTTGTATTTCTGTTTGTTCGGCGAGGTAGCGCGGGCTGGTGTTCGGCTTGAAGTGTCGCTTTGTCCCGGCCACGTGGTGGTTGGTCAGCCGTATTGTACCTTGGTAGGACGGGCTCCAGCGCCTCGCCATCAAACTAACAATTTGCATTTTGGGTATCTTTTGGTTGGGCACTCGAGGCCGTATTCCTTGGCTGCCAGGACATCAGTCCATCTATCGTTGAGCAGATCTTGATCAGCTTGAAGCTGCTGCTGCTGCTGCTTTTACAGGTTTCTTGCAATGGCAATTAGCTGATGCTTAAAGCGTTCCTATTCAGTGGGCTCTTCAGGCACGATGAAATCTTTGTCACAGAGGCTAACCTCGTCCTCGGAGAGCGGAAGGTAGTTGCTATCCTCCGAGTCTTCGTTCATGGCCTGTTTGCCAGGGCCGACTCGCCCATCACCCCGTTCCTCCTGTTTGGAGGTTGGCTCAACAGGGTCTTCATTGTTTTTGGCACCGTCCGGAGTGTTGTTCTCTTCTGTGACGGTATTGCTGTTTTTACTATGGCATGGCTTAAAGCGGCGCTGCTAACGTCGGTGCTTCGGCTGTATCTCAGGAGGTTTATCCTCGACTGGATTTTCATCGTCGCCGTTATTTTCTTTGGGTGTATCCACCATGTATATATCGTACGAGGAGGTGGCTGTCCAACACCATGTAGACAGTGGTTCTTGCTCCTCTCCGACATCGTCGTCCATACCATTGATGTCTTCAGAGTCGTAATCAAGCATGTCGGTTAAGTCATCGATAGTGGCTACAAAGTGGATGGTGGGTGGGAAACGAAGTTCTTCGTTGTCCGCTTCCCATTTAAACCGGACATAGTTCGGCCGAGAATCCCCTGACAAGGAGAGGGATTTCAATGAATTTAACACGTCGCCAAAAGGCGAGTGCTGGAAGATATCCGTGGAGCTGAACTCCAAGACCGGCACCCAATTAGGTTCGATGGACGTGGATGCACGCGGTCCGGAATCCATGGCCGGAGACGAGTCCGGGGTTCCGGTGACACAAGCCCCGGTCGATGCTGGGTCTGTGTGCGACTCAAGCGCTGCCGAGTCTATGGCCTCCGTGGCAGAGTTAAGCTTCCCGTCTTCGGACAACGCAGTCCCCTCCGGCTTTAGGGCTAGGGTGGTCACAGGTGCTATCTCCTGTGTGTGGCCCGATGACAGATCTAGGTCATGTTCATCGTGGTGGACGGGGACAGCCGTCATGGGCCCGAATCCGTCGAAGATCAAGTCTCCATGGACATCAGCCACAAAATTCAGGCTTCCGAATCTTACTTGATGACGAGGGCGTAGCTATCAATCTACTCTATATGGACAAGCGATTTGGCCCGCAGTGCGAAGCCGCTGAATACGAAGATCTGTTCGGGGAGGAAGATCTCTCCCTGGACTATGTTGTTGCCGATGATTGATGGAGCCATCTAGCCTTCTGGTGACGACACAGCGGAACTCTCAGTGAAAGCACCAATGTCGGTGTCAAAACCGGCGGATCTCCGGTAGGGGGTCCCAAACTGTGTGTCTAAGGCTAATGGTAATAGGAGGCGCGGGACACAATGTTTACCCAGGTTCGGGCCCTCTCTATGGAGGTAATACCATACTTCCTTCTTGATTGATCTTGATGAATATGAGTATTACAAGAGTTGATCTACCACGAGATCATAATGGCTAAACCCTAGAAGTCTATCCTATGAAGTTATGATTGTTGTGGCTGAACCCTAGAAGTCTAAACCCTCCAGTTTATATAGACAACGGGAGGGTCTAGGGTTGTACAAAGTCGGTTACAGAGAAAGGAATCTACATATCCGAATTGCCAAGCTTGCCTTCCACGCAAAGGAGAGTCCCATCCGGACATGGGACGAAGTCTTCTATCTTGTATCTTCATAGCCCAACAGTCCGGCCAACGTATATAGTCCGGCTGTCCGAGGACCCCTTAGTCCAGGACTCCCTCAGGGCCCACGAGGCAGGGGGCACGCCCAGAGGGTAGGGCGCACCCCCACCCTCGTGGACGGTGGGTGGCCCCCTCTGGTATTTCTTCCACTCAGTATTTTTTATTAATTCCAAAAATGACTTTCGTGGAGTTTCTGGACTTTTGGAGTTGTGCAGAATAGGTCTCTAATATTTGCTCCTTTTCCAGCCCAGAATTCCAGCTGCCGGCATTCTCCCTCTTCATGTAAACCTTGTAAAATAAGAGAGAATAGGCATAAGTATTGTGACATAACGTGTAATAATAGCCCATAATGCAATAAATATTGATATAAAAGCATGATGCAAAATGGATGTATCACTTACCACCAATGTCTTATTTTGATTCGGCGGTATTGTTGGATGAAGCGGCCCGAACCAACCTTACATGACCGCGTTCATGAGACCGATTCCACCGACAGACATGCAACTAGTTTTGCATAAAGGTGGCTAGCGAGTGCCTGTTTCTCCAACTTTAGTTGAATTGAATTTGACTGCGGTCGGTCCTTGTTGAAGGTTAAAACAGCAAACTTGGTAAATCACCGTTGTGGTTTTGTGCCGTAGGTGAGAACGGTTCTTGTTACAAGCCGGTAGCAGCCACGTAAAGCTTGCAACAACAAAGTAGAAGATGTCTAACTTGTTTTACAGGGCATGTTGTGATGTGATATGGTCAAGACATGATTTGATATATGTTGTTGTATTAGATGATCATGTTTGTAGAAGTTATCAGCAACTGGCAGGAGCCCTATGGTTGTCGCTTTATTATATGAAATACAAACGCCATGTAATTGCTTTACTTTATCACTAAGCGGTAGGGATAGTCGTAGAAGCAATGGTTGGCGAGACGACCATGACACTACGATGGAGATCAAGGTGTCAAGCCGGTGACGATGGAGATCATGACGTTTCTTTGGAGATGGAGATTAAAAGCATAAGATGGTGATGGCCATATCATGTCACATATTTTGATTGCATGTGATGTTTACCTTTTTGCATCTTATTTTGCTTACTACGGCGGTAGCATTATAAGATGATCCCTTAACTAAATTTCATGGTATAAGTGTTCTCTCCGAGTATGCACCATTGCGAAAGTTCTTCGTGCTGAGACACCACATGATGAATGGGTGTGATAAGCTCTACATTCAAATACAACGGGTGCAAGCCAATTTTGCACATGTGGAATAGTCGGGTTAAACTTGACGAGCCTAGCATGTACAGACATGGCCTCGAAGCACTGGATACCGAAAGGTCGAACATGAATCATATAGTCGATATGATCAACATAGAGATGTTCACGATTGATGACTACTCCATGTCACGTGATGATCGGACATGGTTTAGATGATTTGGATCACATATCATTTAGATGACTTGAGGGATGTCTATCTAAGTGGGAGTTCTTAAGTAATATGATTAATTGAACTTAATTTATCATGAACTTAGTCCTGATAGTTTTTGCATATCTATGTTGTAGTGGCCCGTGCTACTGTTCCCTTGAATTTTAATGCATTCCTAGAGAAAGCTAAGTTGAAAAATGATGGTAGCAACTACACGGACTGGGTCCGTAACTTGAGGATTATCCTCATTGATGCATAGAAGAATTATGTCCTTGATGCACCGCTAGGTGTGCCGCCACCCCCAGTAACTGTAGACATTATGAATGCCTGGCAGGCACGTGTTGTTGACTACTCGATAGTTGAATGTGCCATGCTTTACAGCTTAGAATCGGGACTTCAAAGACATTTTGAATGTCATGGACCATATGAGATGTTCCAGGAGTTAAAGTTAATATTTCAAGCAAATGCCCGAGTGGAGAGATATGAAGTCTCCAACAAGTTCTATAGCTGCAAGATGGAGGAGAATAGTACTGTCAGTGAACACATACTCGGAATGTCTGTGTATCGTAATCACTTGACTTAGCTGGGAGTTAATCTTCCAGATGATTGTGTCATTGACAGAGTTCTTCAATCACTGCCACCAAGCTATAAAGGCTTCGTGACGAACTATAATAGGATGGAAAAGACTATTCCCGAGCTCTTCACAATGCTTAAGGCTGCGGAGGTAAAAATCAAGAAGGAGCATCAAGTGTTGATGGTTAACAAGACAACGAGTTTCAAGAAAAAGGGCAAAGGAAAGAAGGGGAACTTCAAGAAGAATGGAAAGACAGTTGTCACTCCCGAGAAGAAACCCGAAGCTGGACTCAACTTGAAACTGAGTCCTTCTACTGCAAAGGGACTAGTCACGGGAAGCGGAACTGCCCCAAGTATTTGGCGGATAAGAAGGATGACAAAGTGAACAATGGTATATTTGATATACATGTTATTGGTGTGTACCTTACTAATTCTCGTAGTAGTGCCTGGGTATTTGATATCGGTTTGGTTGCTCATATTTGTAACTCGAAACAGGGACTATGGATTAAACGAAGCTCGGCTTAGGACTGGGTGACGATGCGCGTCGGGAGTGGTTCCAAGGTTGATGTGATTCCGTCGGCACGCTACCACTATATCTACCTTTGGGATTAGTTTTAGACCGGAATAATTGTTATTTGGTGCCAGCATTGAGCATGAACATTTTATTTGGATCTTGTTTAGTGCGAGACGGTTATTCATTTGAATCAGAGAATAATGGTTGTTCTGTTTGTATGAGTAATATCTTTTATGGTCATGCACCCTTGAAGAGTGGTCTATTTATGTTGAATCTCGATCGTGGAGATACACATATTCATTATATTGATGCCAAAAGATGTAAAGTTGATAACGATAGTGCAACATATTTATGGCACTGCCGTATAGGTCATATCAGTGTAAAGCGCATGAAGAAACTCCATGCAGATGGACTTTTGGAATCACTTGATTATGAATCATTTGATACTTGTGAACCATGCCTCATGGGAAAGATGACTAAAACTCCATTCCCCGGAACAATGAAACGAGCCAATGACTTATTGGAAATAATACATACCGATGTATGCGGTCCGATGAGTGTTGAGGCTCGTGGTGGGTATCGTTATTTTCTGACCTTCACGGATGATTTGAGCAGATATGGGTATATCTACTTAATGAAACACAAGTATGAAACGTTTGAAAAGTTCAAAGAATTTCAGAGTGAAGTGGAGAGTCATTGTAACAAGAAAAAAAAGTTTCTACGATCTAATCATGGAGGTGAATATTTGAGTTACGAGTTTGGCCTTCATTTAAAACAATGTGGAATAGTTTCACAACTCACGCCACCTCGAACACCACAGTGTAATGGTGTGTCCGAAAGTTGTAAGCGTACTTTATTAGATATGGTGCGATCTATGATGTCTCTTACCGATTTACCACTATCATTTTGGGGTTATGCATTAGAGACAGCTACATTCACGTTAAATAGGGCACCGTCAAAATCCATTGAGATAACTCCATATGAACCGTGGTTTGGAGATAAACCTAAGCTATTGTTTCTCAAAGTTTGGGGATGCGGTGCTTATGTCAAAAGGCTTTAGCCTGATAAGCTCGGACCCAAATCGGAGAAGTGCGTCTTCATAGGATACCCTAAGGAAACAATTGGGTACACCATCTACCATATATCTGAAGGCAAGGTCTTTGTTGCCAAGAATGGAACCTTTCTAGAGAAGGAGTTTATCTTGAAAGAAGTGAGTGGTAGGAAAGTAGAACTTGATGAGGTAATTGTACCTTCTCTCAATTTGGAAATTAGCTCATCCGAGAAATCCATTCCCGTGTTGCCTACACCAACTGGAGAGAAAGCTAATGATAATGATCATGAAACTTCAGGTCAAATTACTACAGAACCTCGTAGGTCAACCAGAGCACGATCTGCACCAGAGTGGTACAGTAATCGTGTTCTGGAAGTCATGTTACTTGACCATGACGAACCTACGAACTATGAAGAAGCTATGGTGAGCCCAGATTCCGATAAATGGCTTGAGGCCATGAAATCTGAGATAGGATCCATGTATGAGAACAAAGTATGGACCTTGGTGTATTTGCCCAATGATCGGCAACCCATAGAGAATAAATGGATCTTCAATAAGAAGACTGACGCTGACAGTAATGTTACTGCCTATAAAGCTCGACTTGTTGCAAAAGGTTTTCGACAAGTTCAAGGAGTTGACTAAGATGAGACTTTCTCACCATTAGCGATGCTTAAGTCTGTCCGGATCATGTTAGCAATTGCCACATTTTATGATTATGAAATTTGGCAAATGGACGTCAAAACTGCATTCCTTAATGGATTTCTTAAAGAAGAGTTGTATATGATGCAACCAGAAGGTTTTGTCAATCCTAAAGGTGCTAACAAAGTGTTCAAGCTCCAGCGATCCATTTATGGACTGGTGCAAGCATCTCGGAGTTGGAATGTACGCTTTGATTAGGTGATCAAAGCATATGGTTTTATATAGACTTTTGGAGAAGCCTGTGTTTACAAGAAAGTGAGTGGGAGCTCTATAATGTTTCTAATATTATATGTGGATGACATATTGTCGATTGGAAAGGATACTCAAATAAAAGTTTTTCAATGAAATACCTCGGTGAAGCTGCTTATATATTGGGCATCAAGATCTATAGAGATAGATCAAGATGCTTGATAGGACTTTCACAAAGCACATACCTTGATAAAGTTTTGAAGAGGTTCAAATGGATCAGTCAAAGAAAGGGTTCTTGCTTGTGTTACAAGGTGTCAAGTTGAGTCAAACTCAATGCCCGATCACTGCAAAAGATGGAGAGAAAATGAAAGTCATTCCCTATGCCTCAGCCATAGGTTCTATCATGTATGTTATGCTGTGTACCAGACCTTATGCGTGCCTTGCTATAAGTTTAGCAGGGAGGTAACAAAGTAATCCAGGAGTGGATCACTGGACAGCGGTCAAGAACATCCTAAAGTACCTGAAAAGGACGAGGGATATGTTTCTCCTTTATGGAGGTGACAAAGAGCTCATCGTAAATGGTTACATCAATGCTAGCTTTGACACTGATCCAGATGACTCGAAGTTACAAACCGGATACATATTTATATTGAATGGTGGAGCTATCAGTTGGTGCAGTTCCAAGCAGAGCGTCGTGGCAGGATCTACGTGTGAAGTAGAGTACATAGCTGCTTCAGAAGCAGCAAATGAAGGAGTCTGGATGAAGGAGTTCATATCCGATCTAGGTGTAATACCTAGTGCATTGGGTCCAATGAAAATCTTTTGTGACAATACTATAGCAATTGCCTTGGTGAAGGAACCCAGATTTCCCAAAAGACAAAACACATCAAGAGACGCTTCAACTCCATCCACGATCTAGTCAAGGAGGGAGACATAGAGATTTCCAAAATACATATGGATCTGAATGTGGAAGACCCGTTGATTAAGCTTCTTCGACGAGAAAAACATGATCAGCACCAAGACTCCATGGGTGTTAGGATCATTACTTTGTAATCTAGATTATTGACTCTAGTGCAAGTGGGAGACTGAAGGAAATATGCCCTAGAGGCAATAATAAAGTTGTTATTTTATATTTCCTTATTCATCATAAATGTTTATTATTCATGCTAGAATTGTATTAACCGGACACTTGATACATGTGTGAATACATAGACAAAACACCATGTCCCTAGTATGCCTCTACTTGACTAGCTCGTTAATCGAAGATGGCTAAGTTTCCTAGCTATAGACACGTGTTGTCATTTGATGAACGGGATCACATCATTAGGCGAATGATGTGATGGACAAGACCCATCCGTTAGCTTAGCATAATGATCGTTTAGTTTTATTGCTACTGCTTTCTTTATGTCAAATACATATTCCTCCGACTATGAGATTATGCAACTCCCGGATACCGGAGGAATGCCTTCTGTGCTATCCAACGTCACAACATAACTGGGTGATTATAAAGATGCTCTACAAGTATCTCTGAAGGTGTTTGTTGGGTTGGCATAGATAGAGATTAGGATTTTTCTCTCCGAGTATCGGAGAGGTATCTTTGGGCCCTCTCGGTAATGCACATCATAAGAAGCCTTGCAGGCAATGTGACTAATGAGTTAGTTGAGGGATGATGCATTACAGAACGAGTAAAGAGACTTCCCGGTAACGAGATTGAACTAGGCAAGTAACATACCGATGACAAAGGGAATAACATATGTTGTCATAACGGTTCAATCGATAAAGATCTTAGTAGAATATGTGGGAGACAATATGAGCATCCAGGTTCTACTATTGGTTATTGACCGGAGAGGTGTCTCGGTCATGTCTACATAGTTCTCGAACCCATAGGGTCCGCACGCTTAACGTTCGATGACTATTTGTGTTATATGAGTTATGTGATTTGGTGACCGAATGTTTTTTGGAGTCCCGGATGAGACCATGGACATGACGAGGAGTCTTGAAATGGTCGAGAGGTAAAGATTGATATATTGGATGATAGTATCCGGACACCGGAAGTGTTCCGGAATGTATCGGGTACATATCGGAGTACCGGGAGGGTTACCGAAACCCCCGGGGGAAGATATGGGCCATATGGGCCATAGGAGGGAGGCATACTAGCCCACAAGGGGTGGCGCCCCCCCCCCCAATGGAAGGAGGACGAATTGGATTGGGGGAGGGGGTGACGCCCCCCCCCTCTTTCCTTCTCCCCCTCTCTCTCTTCCCCTCTTTCCCCCTCCGATAAAAGGAAGGGGGGCGAATCCAACTAGGAGCCCAAGTAGGATTCCTCCTACTTGAGCATGCCTAGGGCTGGCTCCCTCACCTCCCTCCTTTATATATGTGGGGCGGGGGCTCCTACAAAACACATCAATTGTTCCTAGCCATGTGCAGCGCCCCCCTCCACAATTTACCCCCTCCGGTCATATTCTCACAGTTCTTAGGCGAAGCCCTGCGCGAATCACATCACCAACACCGTCACCATGCCGTCGTGCTGACAGAACTCATCTACTTCCTCGACACTCTGCTGGATCAAGAGCTTGAGGGATGTCATCGCGCTGAACGTTTGCAGAACTCGGAGGTGTCATACATTCGGTACTTGATTGGTTGGAACGAGAAGAAGTTCGACTACATCAACCGCGTTAAGCAAACACTTCCGCTTTGTGTCTATGAGGGTACGTGGACACACTCTTCCCCTCTCATTGCTATGCATCTCCTAGATAGATCTTGCACGAGCGCAGGAATTTTTTTGAAATTGCATGCTACATTTCCCAACAATATCTTGGCATGTGCGTCCTCGATCTATGCGTGGATGGCCTCGACCCAGGAAAGGGCGACATCGGAGGCATAGAGGGCAGCTTGAGTGCTCTTGGCGTTTGCAGCTGCAGCTGTCTCGGCTGCTGCAGCCACGCGGTCGGCTGCTGCAAACGATCTCTTGGCGGATGCGGGCGCGCTCAATGTGGATGCGGCGACACTCTCGGCATAGGCGGCCGCGCTCTCGGCGCAGGCGATGGCGCTCGGGGAGGACACGTCCATCGTACGGGCCTTCACGAAGCGCTTCCATGGTCTCATCTTTGCAAGAAGGGGGTGAGGGAATGGGGATCGGGATTCGTGGATTCAGGGGTTGCCGGCACTGGAGGAGACGAGCCGGCGAAGCTTAAGGAGGAAGACTTAAATAGGCCCAGAAATTTTCATCGCAAACGGTTCCTACAAAAAACTGTGTGTGATGTTGTTGATATTTTTTGTTAGCTGTGAAAGAAGGATTCATAGTAAAGTGGCAATGTATAGTGTTTTAAACGTATGAGAAAATTTGTAGTACTAATACAACTGTCATGTCAAATTTTGGAAAATTTCAAGGGTAATTTGACCTTTTAATACATTTAGGTGATTTTCTAGACATTTAATGATCGTAACTCAAATTTTAACTACATGTACATGAAACAGGTAACAATAATGGTTTGAAAAGTCATATTTTGTGTACTGGTGTGTGATTTAATTCCACGTGCAGTAAATTGGAAGGAATTTTCAAACATATTGGTCTAACGTCTATGACACAATTAAGCATGGAGTGCATGCCATGACATTTAAATTCCAAAAAATTAAAAGAAGATCTGAAACACATGAAACCTTGTTTGATGTAATGTCATGCCACCAAGATTATGTGGTAAAAATTTGGTATGTTTGACAAAATTTTGGACACATACCCCTCACAAACTGAAGCAACTCCCTAGAAGGCGCGTGGTTCCGAGAGGGAACAATGCATGTTTGATGACGAACGGGAGATAACTTCCCCTTACGGCCTTCAAATTTTTTCTACATTTAACGTGCACTAATACAACTGTCATGTGAAAATTTGGAAAAATTCAGAGGTCATTTGATCTTTTAAAGACATTTAAGTGATTTTTAGCCATTTAATGACCGTAATTCAAATTTGAACTACATGTACATGCAATAGCTAACTATAACGGTTTGATAAATCATATTTGTGTACGTGTGTGCGAGTTAATTCCATGTGCAATAAATTAGAAGGAATTTTCAAACATATTGGTCTCACGGCATGGACACACGCATGGAGTGCCATGGCATTTTAATTCCAAAAAAATAAAAGATGATCAGAAAAACATGAAACCTTGCTTGATATAATGTCATGCTACCAAGATGATGTGGTAAAAAAAATTGGCTTGTTTGACGAAAGTTTGGACACACACCCCTCACAAACAGGAGCAACCCACTAGAAGGCTCGTGGTTCCGAGAGGAAACAATGCATGTTTGATGACGAACAGGAGATAACTTCCTCTTACGGCCTTCAAATTGTTTCTACTTGAACATGCACTAATACAACATTCATGTGAAAATTGGGAAAATTTCAGGGGTCATTTGACATTTTAAAGACATTTAAGTGATTTTTCCAACCATTTAATGACCGTAATTCAAATTTGAACTACACCAACATGCAACGGCTAACCATAACAGTTTGAAAAATCATACTTGTGTACTTGTGTGCGAGTTAATTCTATGTGCAGTAAATTAGAAGGAATTTTCAAACATATTGGTCTCACGGCATGGACACATGCATGGAGTGTCGTGGCATTTTAATTCCAAAAAAATAAAAAAATGATCAGAAAAACATGAAACCTTGCTTGATGTAATGTCATGCCACCAAGATGATGTGGTAAAAAATTGGTCTGTTTGACGAAAGATTGGACACACACCCCTCACAAACCGGAGCAATTCGCAAGAAGGCTCGTGGATCCGAGAGGACACAATGCATGTTTGATGACGAACAGGA
This sequence comes from Triticum dicoccoides, assembly GCF_002162155.2. Taxonomy (NCBI): domain Eukaryota; kingdom Viridiplantae; phylum Streptophyta; class Magnoliopsida; order Poales; family Poaceae; genus Triticum; species Triticum dicoccoides. The sequence continues at coordinate 405,317,565 of NC_041385.1, read as the reverse complement.
GATAGCTTCCTCTTACGACCTTCAATTTTTTTAACGTTTAACATGCACTAATACAATTGTCATGTAAAAAATTGGAGAATTCTAGGGGTCATTTGAACTTTTAAAGATATTTAAGTGATTTTCTAGCCATTTAATGACCGTAATTCAAATTTCAACTACATCTTCATGCAACGGCTAACCATAACAGTTTGAAAAATCATATTTGTGTACTTGTGTGCAAGTTAATTCCATGTGTAGTAAATTAGAAGGAATTTTCAAACATATTGGTCTCACGGGATGGACACATGCATGGAGTGCCATGGCATTTAATTCCAAACAAAATAAAAAATGAGCAAAAAAACATGAAACCTTGCTTGATGTAATGTCATGCCACCAAGATGATGTGGTAAAAAAATTGGCCTGTTTGACGAAAGTTTGGACACACACCCCTCACAAACCGGAGCAACTCACTAGAAGGCTCGTGGTTCCGAGACGGAACAATGCATCTTTGATGACGAACCGGAGATAGCTTCGTCTTACGGCATTCAAATTTTTTCTATGTTTAACATGCACTAATACAACTATCATGTGAAAATTTGGAAAATTTCAGGGGTCATTTGACCTTTTAAAGACATCTAAGTGATTTTCTAGCCATTCAATGACCGTAATTTAAATTTGAACTACATCTACATGAAATGGCTAACCATAACGATTTGAAAAATCATATTTGTGTACTTGTGTGCGAGTTAATTCCAGGTGTAGTAAATTAGAAGGAATTTTCAAACATATTGGTCTCACGGCATGTTCACATGCATGGAGTGTCGTGGCATTTTAATTCCAAAAAAAGAAAAAAATGATCAGAAAAACATGAAACCTTGCTTGATTTAATGTCATGCCACCAATATGATGTGGTAAAAAATTGGCATGTTTGACGAAAGTTTGGACACCTACCCCTCACAAACTGGAGCAACTCAGTAGAAGGCTCGTGGTTCCAAGAGGGAACAATGCATTTTTGATGACGAATGAGAGATAGCTTCCTCTTACGGCCTTCAATTTTTTCTACGTTTAACATGCACTAATACAATTGTCATGTTAAAATTTGGAAAATCCTAGGGGTCATTTGACCTTTTAAAGACATTTAAGTGATTTTCTAGCCATTTAATGACTGTAATTCAAATTTGAACTACATCTACATGCAACGGTTAACCACATTTGAAAAATCATATTTTTGTGTACTTGTGTGCGAGATAAAAAATCATCAGATGATGTAGATATCTGGTGTTCAAAAAAGAAAATGTATAGATCTGGCAAGACAACCGGCCCCCACACGATTGACACTCTATTTCGCACCTTGAGGTTTGGAAGGTGAGTGGCAGGGGTTATTAATCAGACACGGTTCTGTATTGGAAACCGTGAGCTATTAAGTTCACACACTGATATTGTTGCGGGAATCGTGTGTAAATACTCGTAAATTCCGGCGACTGGTGTGTGTGTACTGTTCCCATCGATCTAGATTCCGGCCGCCAATAAATACTACCTTGCTCATGTCGTCCCGCCTGCATTCTCATCTACATCCACCCCTCGCCCGCCCTCTCTCTCTCTCTCTCTCTCTCTCAAATCTCTGCCATGGCGCCGCCGGTCTGCCCACGCGCCGACGAGGAGTCACTGCCCCCCAAGGATGATCACTTGAAGAGCAGTGACAAGGAGAACCCCTACGTGCCACCGG
>NC_041385.1:405311147-405315339 GCF_002162155.2 Triticum dicoccoides | reverse complement strand
TGCCACCGGCTGAGAAAGCCAGGCAAGTGGCATTGAAGAAAGAGATGGTGAAGGAGGAAGCCAGGTACCAGGCGACCCGTGAAGCCCGTGATGCTGCCTAGAAAAAGGAAGCGGTGGAGCTTTGCGGGCGGGGGCATCGTTGTGCGGAGGAGGTGTACGAAGACGGGTACTTCGCGAGGAAGGTCAAAGGCGCTAGGTGCCTCATCGATGCGTGGATGTGGCCCGATAAGCTCCAGCGTCCCACCGACAAGGAGCTCTAGTGGGCGCCAACGAAATGGCAAGATTGTTCACGCTCGTCCACCAGCAAGAGGCAGATCGGTACGGCAAGAGCTGCGAGGCGGAGGACGCAGAGTATGGTCGTCGTGCTGGGAAGATGCCGCGCACCAGGGAGCTGCTGGCGAGGAGCTGCCGGAATACTGCCCCCAGGAGGGATTATTAGTTTTAGTATTGTTCGTTTTCAGTTTTATGCATTGTACCTAGTAGTTAAGTATCATCACGTATATGTGATGATATTATATATATTCCGTGATGAACTAATGAACAATTAATATATATATATATATATATATATATTATGAATTCCAATTTCTATCTGTTTTTGTATACTAATTTGTATCTAGCTGTTATCATCCACATATACAGAATGGAAAGCGTATATACACACATTGAGACAGAACATATAAGAAATGGAAAACATAGTACACACATTGAAACAGAGCAATAAATAGAGCAATACTATGATTGTTGTGAATACATAGCTATCCACATTGAAATGACTCAACAAAATAAAACGCGTCCATGAGACCATGACCAGCAGCCCTTGCCTACGGTAGCTCTTGGCTCTGCCTGAACCACTGTTCAAAAAATCTTCCGATTCGGCGATTAATCTTCCGATTTATCGCTACTCGGGGGGTTACCGATAAGATTATACCTTATCTTTACCATTTATCTTTTGAGCCGACTTATCACCCTGACAAGCGATTTATCGGGAATCTACCGATAAATCGGACCTATTCAAAGCACTATGTTTGCAAAAACTATGTTTATTTGTGTTTTGTGGACATTGTTACGCAATATGTACTGCTGTCTTATTTTGTTTCTCATTATACGAGGATTCAAAGGCTATGAATAAAGGTAACACTTTTGTCCAATATTGTTTTGGTGTTGAATATAGTGTATTTTATTGTTGGGAATCTAGGATTTGCAAAAAAAAATATCCGATTATTAGTCAATCGATAAAATCGATTAATCGGCCGATTTCCGATTAATCTCTAATCTCTAGCTGACCGGGATGATAACAATAAGCGATATCCTCAACATTGGCCTGAACTCGTGCAGGCGTTCGACCAAGCAGTCGACATGATCGCGGTACATCTGGAGCGCATTCTCGAGCTCCAAGTTGGCTATTTCATCGGAGATCACCAGCTCAAGGATGTGACGGCCATGTTCCTCTACTGCGCCCAGGTGGACACCTGGGCCAAGGAGGCGGTCGAGCCTACTGACCACCGCGTTGGCATCGAGCAGGCTGCAGACAAGGCGAATGGCGCGTTGCATGCCAACGGCGTGGCATGCCGGTTCAAGTATGGCGTTGCTGGCCTCTGGTGCAAGTACGGCAAAGAGGAATGATAACCCACAAGTATAGCGAATCAATTGTAGCCTCTTTCGATATGTAAGAGTGTCGAACCCAACTAGGAGATAAAGGTAGAACAAATATTCCCTCAAGTTCTATCAACCACCGATACAACTCTACGCATGCTTGACGTTCGCTTTACCTAGCACAACTATGAAACTAGAAGTACTTTGCAGGTGTTGTTGGATAGGTTTGCAAGATAATAAAGAGTGCGTAAATAAAAAGTAGGGGCTGTTTAGATAAAGAAGCAATAAAGTAAATATAGCGAGTGTGGAAAAGTGGTGGTAGGTGATACGTCTCCAATGTATCTACTTTTCCAAACACTTTTGCCCTTGTTTTTGACTCTAACTTGCATGATTTGAATGAAACTAACCCGGACTGACGTTGTTTTCAGCAGAACTGCCATGATGTTGTTTTATGTGTAGAAAACAAAAGTTCTCGGAATGACCTGAAAATCCACGGAGGCACGTTTTGGAAAATATAAAAATACTAGCGAAAGAATCAAGACCAGGGGCCCACACCCTGTCCACGAGGGTGGGTGTAGTGACCCGACCTCAAACGGTCAAGTCTCTATGCTTCAGTGTCATCCCTGGATCAGTAATGCTGACACGCACAGTACTCGAAGGATTTATAACAGAGTAGCAATCACACACTTATTACATCGAATATCTCAAAAGAGAGCTTATTACAATAATATGGCTTAAGGCCATCTAATGCGATAACAGCGGAAGGCTTGGAAGATAAAGTGAGTCCATCAACTCCAACGGCATAGCTGAGCTGCACGACAACAACCTAACGAACCTTACTCCTCGTCTGAAAAGTCTGCAACATAATACATTGCAGCCAGAAAACGGGTCAGCACATGGAATATGCTGGCAATATAACACAGTAGAGCAAGAACAGAATAATGCTATCACTACATGCATATTTGGCTGGTGGAAAGCTCTATGGTTACAGTTTTGTGAAAAACATTTTTCCCTACAACAAAGGAATAAATTTTAATTTAACTATCATGGTGGTTGAAACATCGAGAAGGTATAACCCCAACACAATCCCAATTAAAGTAATTAACAACCCAAGAATATTAATTAAGAGTGATGAGATACATGTGATAACCCAAGTACTAGATACTCAAGACTTGTCCATAACCGGGGACACGGCTAACCATGATTAGATTGTACACTCTGCAGAGGTTTGCGCACTTTTCCCCACAAGACTCGATCGCTTCCGTTGGACTTCTCGCACTACACAGTGTTTGAGAAACGGATGACCGAGACATAGTCTTTCAGAAACATTAACTCCCTACTCTGGGTAGACCATACCAAACCTACAAAACCCACTACCTGCTGATCTACCTCTTCGAGAGGTTCACGTAACTTACTCAGCTATGCTAGAGCCCATAATAGCTTGTGGCTGCACACGGAAGTTTCTAGCATGAATCATCTCAGTTCCCTTTAGGCCTGGGTGGCGGTCCATAGGAAGATCACACGGGTACACCGGGATTTCCAAAACAATAGACAACACTGGGTTCCCCAGGTGCCTCAATCCACCCAGATGTGTATTTTAAGTTGCCACCTTAAATAAACCATTAATTAACAATATCACATCTATCATGGATACACTCAAACCCAAACCACGTCTATGAGAATAGCATGGCAATATAAGCAATGCGTAGAAGTAACTCCCAAGGGTTTGATAGTAAACAGGGCAATAGGTTCTACCTCATCGACTACTTCCCAACCCACAAGTTAATGACATCCTAATCATGCAATGTTTGAGGATTGCACTAATGCAATAAAAACTGGGTATGAAAAGAGTATGATCAATGTGTTACTTGCCTTGCTGACGATCCGTGAATCCTAGAGACTCGTAGTAACACGCTTCGCACTTCGGGAATTCTATCACAAACAAACAATAACATACATAAGCAACTAGCAAATATGCACAAGCAAAACTTCAACTAAAAGAGGTTGACCAGAAAGTTCAACTTAAGAACTCTGGTTCGCAAAAAGATTCAAATCAAATGGAGCAACAAAACTCAAACGACGAAAGAAACAATATCCGTTTACTAATCTGGACTAAGGTCAAATTTTACAGTATCAAAATTTTGTTTAAGTTGATTAAACAGAAAGAGAGTCTCGAGACGAAACTCTAGGCGTTTGAATCACCTGATTCCGACTAACGAGCGAAAAGATAAACAGAAACTAAGATCGGATCAGAAATCGCGACTGAAAATAATCGTAGATAAATCCGATAAAAGAAAACTGACGAACAGACTAACGAACAAGCGTTCGTTATCTGTAACTAACGGAAGAAAACCATTCGTCTAAACGAACGTACGGACGAACGTCCGCTAATTAGAAGAATCGAGAAAAACCGGTGAACCGATCTAAAAAAACCGAACTAGGGTTTCTAAAAAAACCGAACGATTTAAGAAAAAACGGCGGCTTGGATCCGGCGCGGTACCTCCGGCGAGGTGGCTCCGGCGGGACGGGGTTGGGCGGCGGGGCTCGGCGGCGGCGCGTCGGCAAGCGACGGCGGCGATGACAGCTGCAGCGGCGG
>NC_041385.1:405293605-405310764 GCF_002162155.2 Triticum dicoccoides | reverse complement strand
GCGGGAGCCGGTACGGGTCGGGGCGGGCTGCGGCGACGGTGGCGATTGTGGTGGTGGGGGCCTCGGGCGGCGCAGATTTAAAGGGGGGGGCTGCTTGGGGGAGGGGGCAAGGCACGGCGGCGAGAGGAGTCCCGGCCGGACTCCTCGTCCGAGTCGGCTGCGGCAGCGCGGGGAGTTGGGCCGGCCCGGCTGGGTTTCGGCCTAGTAGGTGCCTGTAGTTTTTTTTAAAAAGAAATTCGCCGACGTAAATAAAAACCTAAAAATGTCAAAACAAATTTTCACCTTCTAAATAAAATATTTAGAACGAGATGAACATTTTCTTGGCCCTAACATGCAATTTTTGAAAACGTACAATTTTTTTCTATTGCAAATAAAATCCAAATAAACTCAAATAAAATCAAACAAATGATTATAACATTTTTCTTCCAATATTTCAATTGTTTCGGAGAAGTCATATTACCTCCTCTCATATATTTTTATAAGAAATATTTTTCAAAGAGAAAAATAATTAAAATAAAAAATCCTCGTGTCGGTGTCAAAACCTGCGGATCTCGGGTAGGGGGTCCCGAACTGTGCGTCTAGGCGGATGGTAACAGGAGACAAAGGACATGATGTTTTACCCAGGTTCGGGCCCTCTTGATGGAGGTAAAACCCTACGTCCTGCTTGATTAATATTGATGATGTGTGTTACAAGAGTGGATCTACCACGAGATCAAGGAGGCTAAACCCTAGAAGCTAGCCTATGGTATGATTGTTGTTCGTCCTATGGACTAAAGCCATCCGGTTTATATAGACACCGGAGAGGGCTAGGGTTACACAAAGTCAGTTACAATGGTAGGAGATCTACATATCCGAATCGCCAAGCTTGCCTTCCACGCCAAGGAAAGTCCCATCCGGACACGGGACGAAGTCTTCAATCTTGTATCTTCATAGTCTTGGAGTCCGGCCGATGATGATAGTTCGGCTATCCGGACACCCCCTAGTCCGGAACTCCCTCAGTAGCCCCTGAACCAGGCTTCAATGACGATGAGTCTGGCGCGCATGTTGTCTTCGGCATTGCAAGGCGGGTTCTTCCTCCGAATAATTTTTAGAAGATTGTGAACACCAGGATAGTGTCCGGCTCTGCAAAAATAAATTCCACGTACCACCGTAGAGAGAATAATATTACACAAGTTCAATCTGCTGACGTTTTTTGTGGCGTGACGTCACACCATTACCAAGCCTTTACTCAAATTGTTTTTATTGTTCGACCTCCGTGCGTTTAGCGAAGCGGTTTCCTTGGCACGTCTTGTCGAAGCAGAGATCATGTTCCCCTTATTCCGGGATTCCCATCAATACGGAGGTGGGTAACCCAACCGCGCCATTGATTGTGACGCTTGGGAGATAAGCGAGTTTTACCAGGCCGGTGGGGACACATGTATTTGTCCGCCCACATAAGGGGATAAAGATCCAACCCTTTTACCTGCGCCTTCTTCCTCCTTGGCTTATCCATCTCCTGCGAACTCGAGCTCCAGCGCCCAAGTCCACACTTCTCACCTCAACCTTCTCCAACCATGTCTGGAGAGGGAGGCAAGTGGATGGCCTCCTCCGTCACGGAGGGGCAGATCCAGAAGCTGCGCGACGCCGGATACTTGTCCAGCGACATCGTGCACAGGCTCCCTGACGAGGGAGAGCTCATCCCCACCCCCAGGCCCCATGAGAGGGTAGTGTTTCTTCCCCATTTCCTCCGTGGACTGGGCTTCCCACTTCATCCCTTTGTCTGGGGGCTCATGTTCTACTACGGCCTAGATTTCCATGATCTGGCCCCGAATTTCATCCTCAACATCTCAGCGTTTATCATGGTGTGCGAGGCCTTCCTCTGCATCCAGCCCCACTTCGGCTTGTGGCTCAAGACCTTCAGTGTCAAGCCGAAGGTTGTGAAGGGCAGCCAAGTGGAGTGCGGAGGCGCCATGGTGGGCAGGATGTCCCAAGTTGCGTGGCTGGAGGGCACTTTCGTGGAAACCATTAAGGGGTGGCAATCGGGGTGGTTCTACATCACCGAGCCGCGTGACCCTGATTGGGCAGCGGCCCCCGAATTCAGATCCGGCATCCCTACACGGCTCACCTCCTGGAAAGAGAGTGGCCAGATCTGGGGGGATTCGGAGGAGCTGACCGGACTCCAAGCCTGTATCCAGAAGCTGGTGGACAAGAAGCTCAAGCTTGTCAACGTAGTCCAGGTCATGCTCATCCGCCGGATTCTCCCGTGCCAATGACGGGGCTTCAACATGTGGGAGTTCGATCCAGCGCAGCACCAGACTCTGAGCGGGCTCTTCGACACTACGTACGAAGATGTCTGGAAGGTGTTGTTCAAGGGCACCGAGGCTCCCGCATCCGCTATCGAGGATCGCGGATTCTGCTCGCAGCGTCCAGATGACGAGGTAAGTGATTTCGCCACTTGTTTTCCATAGTTTGACTCTATGCAGGATCAAAACTCCCTTTACCTTTGACAGGACTGGCTGGCGAAGGCCGAACGGACTATCTGTCCGGCCCCATTGCCAGAGGACCCAGCGGACGCCCGCCTAACGGGGCTGCTGGCTCTGGCACCCCACGTGGTGCCTGAGAAGAAGGCCAAGAAGAAGGCCACGAGGACTCGGAAGAGTTCCTGTTTTCAGGTGCTATCGGATGATGAATCCGAGGCCGACTCCTCCCACCAAGGCGAGGAGGAGAAGAAAAAAGCCTCTCCCCCAGCGGGGGGAGGGAAGAAAAGGAAGGCCTCCCCAACAAGGGAGGCCGAAGGGTCCAAGAAGGGAAAAACTCTTCCCCTGGACCGCTCTATCAACGCCAGTGACGACGACGAGGACTGGCCTCCAAGGGCCAAGCCCCTGGCGAGATCGTAAGTATCCGGACTCCCGAATAACTTTAAGGTTTTTATTTTTTCGCCACATAATGTCTTTGTAATGCCGCATACAACCCTGCAGTCCGCCTAAGGATGATCTTCCCGTTTCAACGAGCGGGTCCTTAGGTGCGTCGGATATGGATTCTCTTTCAACTGCCTCCACCCCCTGTGACGCGGATGATGCCGAGGTGGGATCCCAGGAAGGGGCCCACCAGGAGGAGAGGGCCCCGGAGGTGTCGTAGGACAACCTCCCGGACTTTGCACCGGACTCGGCCCCGGAACCCACAGTGGCTCCGGAGTCCGGCGGGCGACCCCTCTGTAAGAAGGGCAAGACCGTGATGCCGGCAGCCGCCGTCCAACCGAAGGCGCTGGATAATTTGCTGGAGGCGCTCAACGGCGCCTCCATCAAAGAGGAACACCGCACTGTTATGAGTGCGGTGATTCAGAAGGTGCAGCTCGCCAAGAGCGGGCTGACCGAAGCCTGCAGCAGCCTTCTAACAGGCTTTGAGGTAAGAATTTCAATATGTATAAAATGGTACCGCATAGACAGTAGCTCCTGATGCTCGGTTCGGTGTTCGGAAAGAAAAGCCGGACGGAGGATCTAAAAAGATATACGCAGGAGTCATAATAAATATGTCAATATGGGATTGCAGGCTGCGCTGCTGACCTCTGCCGCACTGACTGCGGAGGTCAATACTTTGAAGGAAAACCTCGAGCGGTCCGAGAACGAGCTCGGCCGTGCCAAGAAGCAGCTCGAGCAGAAGGAAGGTGAGTAACACCTGAGTAAAATTGTACCTTACAGAAAAGGATTTTGGTTGCAAAAGGAATGACAAGGATAACATGGGTATTGCAGGGGCCACTAATGAGGTGGCGACCCTGAAAGAGGCGGTGGCCATGGCCGAACGTAATGCGGCCGCGGAGCGCGCTGAGCGAGAGAAGCAGGAGGCGCGGGTGGCGGAGGTACAGCAAGAGCTCCAGGATCTCATGAAAAAACATGAGAGCCTGGAGCGTGACTCGAAGACTCGAGAGTCTGAGCTTGCAACGGCTCTTGAGAGTGCCAAAGCCGCTAAGGCCGAAGCCTACAAGGCCCTCCAGGAGATTGAGGCGGTGAAGAAAATAGCAGCGGGTAAGGCATTTTTCATGCAAAGTAAGCATGTGAGTGTTAATTACCTGTTGCTTACCCGAATTCGGAGCTCTCCAGGAGCGTTCGCAGATCTTCCTCGTAGCGTGTCCGATGCTGCCGCATTCTACCGGGCCGAGGAGGGGGGCTCGACGAAGAAGGTCTTCTGGTCTCAGTATGCTGAGGCCGGACATCTGGTGCTCCTTAGCGACCAGCTGAAGCATCTAGTCGAGCTCCACAAGGCGGTCGGACAGGCCATGAAGGGCCTCATAGTTCGGCTGTGGCCTAAGGAGGCCATGCCTGGGAGCTACTTCAGCCTGGTGCGGCGGCTGGTGGATGTGTGCCCGTTTGTTGAAGTCATCAAGCACTCCGCCCGTATTGAGGGTGCCCGTCGGGCCCTTGCCCGCGCAAAGGTGCACTGGGGCAAGATGGATGCCCAGAAGCTTGTGACGGACCCACCACCAGAGGGCAAGGAGCATCGCATGCCCGAGATGTATTATAAGAGTGTGTTGAAGGGCGCCCGCACCATTGCGGGGGAGTGCTCCAAAGATGTAATTTTTGAGTAGACTCGCATTTTGTTATCCTGTGCACTAAAAACTTAGTTCATATGCGCTGAGCAACGCTTGCTAATTTAAAATATTACCTTCTATGCGGCTGCTTATCAAATTTGAGAGATGGCAAGTCGTCGGCTTCAGCCCCCATGCCACGAGTGCTGGGGTGTTCGGGACAAACTTTGAGCACTCTTGTTCCCATTTTTGGGTTCATCTAGGGAGGCGCTCAACACAGCGAACAGGGCAACCGGACTTATAATGCTTGAACACTCTCACTTAGCCATAGAATTCTATAATTTTAAATTTCGGCGAAGCCCCTAGTCTTCGGAAGGCCGAATTTGGGGCGCTATCCACGCCTGGGCCGGACAAGGTCCGGCTCCTCGCTCTAAGTGGCATAAGTCTTTAGGTACTCGCAAAAACCTCTCGAACAGCGACCGGCTCTCGCCTCATCATGACGGTCAGTTTTAGCTTTCTCCTCTGAGGCGTTAACCCAGCTCAACTGGGGCGCAATCGTAGTGGTTCTCCCAGTGCTACCTTAGCCGATACAATGGAACGTAAGGTACCAAAACATGGGAGCCGGGCAAACCCAACTATTGACCCAAGACATGATTCGGAGCCGATGCATATAATGCTATAAGTTCGGGGTGCCGCACTTGTGAAAGTGTTCGGACTTATCACACCATGATGCGGGAAACATAAGCCCCTAGTATGTTTTAACCATACCAAAGTGTACGGATGCGACATGTCGTAAATGAACATGTGTATGAAAAAGGAAATGCAATTATAAGCAAAAAGGTGCTACATTGTTTTATTCAATAAGTGCTGCTATGAATGCAGAACGAGACAAATAGTGCGATAAGCAAGGGATGGGACTGTTAAACACGTCCCCTCCAGGGGTAGGCTGCGGATTGGTGTATAAAAATACTCGTAATGGAGACCACCTGTATATTCGTCGTAGCTTTTATCCTTCCCTGGCTGTTGCATCGTGAGTTCGGCAGGTCTGCTGTCGGACAGGGCCTCTAACGAACGGAGTCCTGTGGGTAAAAAATAAAAGGTAAAAAGAAAAAGAAAAAAATAATGACACACTTGAGAGCCCCTGGTGTGGTTGAGCCGCAGTCTAGGCTTATCGTGGTCGTGCCCCTCTCCCCATGCCCATGGTATCTTCAGAGCGTAATGGTGTACGCGAAGGACCTGCTTTGACGTTTTGCAGGGGCTGGGGTTGGGGCTGCACTGCTACGCATGCTCGGGGCGTGCCAGGTGGTCTTGTTGTAGGTTACTTCGGGCGTGCTTAGCTATGTCCGGCCGCTTAACGGCCGGACTCAAGAATTGCCTTAAGAGGCTGCATTGTACTTCTGCCGCGAGAGCCGCTGTGTGTTCCTCCGTTCGGAGAGAACGTTCAGTGTTTCTGTTGACCGTGATGACTCCTCGAGGGCCTGGCATCTTGAGCTTGAGGTATGCGTAGTGCGGCACCACGTTGAACTTTGCAAACGCGGTACGTCTAAGCAAGGCATGATAGCCGCTGCGGAACGGGACTATGTCGAAGATTAACTCCTCGCTTCGGAAGTTATCCGGGGATCCGAAGACCACTTCCAGTGTAACTGAGCTTGTACAATTGGCTTCTACACCTGGTATGACGCCTTTAAAGGTCGTCTTGGTAGGTTTAATCCTTGATGGGTCTATGCCCATTTTGCGCACTGTATCCTGATAGAGCAGGTTCAGGCTGCTGCCGCCGTCCATCAGGACTCTGGTGAGGTGAAATCCATCGACGATTGGGTCTAAGACCAATGCGGTGAATCCGCCGTGGTGAATGCTGGTGGGGTGGTCCCTTCGGTCAAAAGTGATCAGGCAGGAGGACCATGGATTGAATTTCGGGGCGACTGGCTCCATCGCGTATACGTCCCTGAGTGCATGCTTCCGCTCCCTTTTAGGTATGTGCATTGCGTATATCATGTTCACCGTCCGCACCTGTGGGGGGAAACCCTTCTATCCTCTATTGTTCGGCGGTCGGGTCTCTTCCTTGTCGTTGCTATGCAGCCCCTTGTCATTGTTTTCGGCAATTAACTTACCCGCCTGCTTGAATACCCAACAGTCCCTATTGGTGTGGTTAGCTGGCTTTTCGGGGGTGCCGTGTATCTGGCACAAGCGGTCGAGTATTCGGTCCAAATTGGACGGACCCGGAGCAGTTCTTTTGAATGGCTTTTTCCGCTGACCGGGTTTAGAGCCTTTGAATCCGGCATTGACTGCCGTATCCTCATTATTGTCGCCATTGATGCGACGCTTGTTTTTTTACGACGCGACCTGCCATTTCGGTCCTTGAGATCCGGACTGCCAGAATTTTTGCTGAGGTTGTTGCTGCGTGCTAGCCAGCTATCCTCACCCGCACAGAAGCAGGTCATGAGTGATGTGAGGGCTGCCATGGATTTCGGCTTTTCCTGTCCCACGTGCCGGGCAAGCCACTCGTCGTGGATGTTATGCTTGAAGGCCGCGAGGGCCTCCGCATCCGGAAAGTCGACGATTTGATTTTTCTTGGTTAAGAACCGTGTCCAGAATTGTCTGGCTGATTCGTCTGGCTGTTGAATTATGTGGCTTAGGTCGTCAGCGTCTGGTGGTCGCACATACGTGCCTTGGAAGTTATCGAGGAATGCGGCTTCCAGGTCTTCCCAACTCCCAATTGACTCTGCTGGCAAGCTGTTAAGCCAATGCCTGGCTGGTCCTTTAAGCTTGAGGGGGAGATATTTGATGGCGTGAAGATCGTCACCGCGGGCCATGTGGATGTGAAGAAGATAGTCTTCGATCCAAACCGCGGGGTCTGTTGTGCCATCGTAAGATTCGATATTCACGGGTTTAAACCCTTCGGGGACTTGATGATCCATTACTTCATCTGTGAAGCATAGTGGGTGTGCGGCGCCTCTGTACTGGGCGATATCACGACGGAGCTCAGAAGAACTTTGTCTGTTTTGTTCGACCCGGCCGGACTTACTGTGTCCGGCGCGACGGCTGTCGTCACGTACCGTGGGGTGCCCACGCGATCCATAGATGGATCTTGATTGTCTTGCCTTATCCTCCAATATATCTCGCAAGTCCGGAGCATTCCCCTGTGGCCTTGTGCTTTTCGAGCAATGTTGGGGTACGGGTCTAGTGAAGGGCCTAGAGGCCTCTCTGTCGCGACCACGGGGTGGTCGGTCAGACGTATTGTCTCCTGGTGATGCGGGTTCATACGCTTCCTCCTCTAATCGGGGGAGCAACTTGCGTTTAGGGTAGCTTTTGGAGGGGCGTTCGAGCTCATGCTCTTCGGCCGCGAGGACTTTAGTCCATCTGTCGGCTAGCAGATCTTGATCAGCTCTAAGCTGTTGCTGCTTTTTCTTGAGGCTGTTCGCCGTGGCCATAAGCCTGCGTTTAAAACGCTCTTGTTCGACGGGATCCTCAGGCATGACGAATTCATCGTCGTCGAGGCTTGCCTCATCTCCGGAGGGAGGCATATAATCCTCTACCTCTTCTTCTGCCGCTCTCTCATGAGGGCTGGCGTCTCCGTCCTCCTGCGCTGCATCTTGTCGGAGTCTTCATTCTTGCTGTGGCGGGATTTAGAGCGGCGCCGCTGACGCCGTCGCTTTGGATGCTTCTTGGAGGGGTCATCCTCTGCTGTTTCTTCACCATTCCCATCCTTTGGGATATCCACCATGTATATGTCATATGATGAGGTGGCTTTCCAGTTCCCAGTAGGCGCTGGTTCTTGGTCGTCTCCGGCATCTTCGTCCATACCGTCGATGTCTTCGGAGTCGTAGTCTAGCATGTCGGTTAGATCGTCGACAGCGGCTACCAAGTGGGTGGTGGGTGGGCTTTGAATTTCTTCGTCGTCCGCATCCCAACCGTCCTGACCATAGTCCGGCCAGGGCTCTCCTGATAACGAAAGATACTTTAGCGAACTCAAGATGCCGCCAAAAGGTGAGTGTTGAAAGATGTCCGCTGCGGTGAACTCCATGATCGGTGCCCAATTGGATTCGATCGGAGGGGGCGCGGGAGGTTCGGAGTCCGGCAAGGAGTCCGGTACCTCGGAGTCACGAGCTTCATGAGGGACAAGGTCATTGTTCGGCTCTATCACCGTAGAGGTTGCAGCTCCCGAGGCGGTGTCTAGCCATCCGTCCTCGATCTGCGCAGCCGGCTCCGAATTGAAGATCGGAGCGGGGGATCGAGTGCGGCCTCCAGGGTACTGTCCAGCTGCAGAGCTAAATCATGCTCGTCGTGACAGTGCGGCACGCTCGGCTGTGGCTCGAATCCATCAAGGATCAAGTCCCCGTGGATGTCAGCCGTGAAGTTCAAACTTCCAAATCTGACCTGACGGCCAGGGGCGTATCTTTCGATCTGCTCCAGATGGCCAAGCGAATTGGGTCGCAGTGCAAAGCCGCCGAATACGAAGATCTGTCCGGGAAGAAAGGTCTCACCCTGGACTACATCGTTGATGATGGTCGAAGAAGCCATCGAGCCTATCGGTGACGACACAGAGGAACTCGCAATGAAAGCACCAATGTCTGTGTCAAAACTGGCGGATCTCGGGTAGGGGGTCCCGAACTGTGCGTCTAGGCGGATGGTAACAGGAGACAAAGGACACGATGTTTTACCCAGGTTCGTGCCCTCTTGATGGAGGTAAAACCCTACGTCCTGCTTGATTAATATTGATGATGTGTGTTACAAGAGTGGATCTACCACGAGATCAAGGAGGCTAAACCCTAGAAGCTAGCCTATGGTATGATTGTTGTTCGTCCTATGGACTAAAGCCATCCGGTTTATATAGACACCGGAGAGGGCTAGGGTTACACAAAGTCGGTTGCAATTCTAGGAGATCTACATATCCGTATCGCCAAGCTTGCCTTCCACGCCAAGGAAAGTCCCATCCGAACACGGGACGAAGTCTTCAATCTTGTATCTTCATAGTCTTGGAGTCCGGCCGATGATGATAGTTCGGCTATCCGGACACCCCCTAGTCCGGAACTCCCTCACCTCGTTTCACTATTTGATAGGAATCAAATATGAAAACTGGGAAATCCCCAACTCTCTCCGAGGGTCCTTGAGTTGCTTAGGATTTCGAGGATTGCGGAGCGGAAATGCAATAAAATATGATATGCATGGATGACCTATGTATAACATTCCAAATTGAAAATTTGGGATGTTACAAACCTACCTCTCTTAAGATGAATCTCGCCCTCGAGATTCGGGTTGGTCAGAAAATAGGTGCGGGTGGTCTTTGCGAAGATCATCCTCTCGTTCCCAGGTGGCTTCATCCTCGGTATGGTGGCTCCACTGAACTTTGCAAAACTTAATAACCTTGCTGCAGTGACTCGGCTGGCAAACTTAAGAATCTTCACTGGCTTTTTCTCATAAGTCAAATCACTGTCTAGTTGAATTGCCTCCAAGGGTACTGTATCCCTTAATGGTATGTCAGCCATCTCAGCATGACACTTCTTCAGCTGTGAGACGTGGAACACATCGTGAACTCCTGACAGTCCTTCAGGTAACTCCAACTTGTAGGCAACTTCTCCCATCCGTTCCAAAACACGATACGGTCCTACAATTCTCGGGGCTAATTTTCCCTTAACTCCAAAGCGTTTCACTCCTCGCAAGGGTGATACTCACAGATATGCTCTATCTCCAATTTCATAAGTTACCTCCTTGCGTTTCGAGTCTGCATAACTTTTCTGCCTGGACTGAGCTACCATCAGTCTATCACGAATCAGCTTAACCTTCTCCTCAGACTCTTTGATCAAGTCTGGGCCAAACAGCTGTCGGTCTCCTACCTCATCCCACATCAACGGTGTTCTACACCTCCGTCCATACAGAGCTTCTAATGGTGCCATCTTCAAACTGGCTTGGTAGCTATTGTTGTACGAGAACTCCGCGTAAGGCAAATTGTCATCCCAACTAGATCCATAATCTAGCGCACAGGCTCTCAACATATCTTCCAGTATCTGGTTGACTCTCTCAGTCTGTCCATCGGTCTGCGGGTGGAATGTTGTACTGAACTCCAATCTTGTACCCAAGGTCTGGTGTAATTGATGCCAAAACTTTGAAGTAAACTATGTTCCTCTATCTGATACGATACTCCTCGGAACTCCATGCAGACACACGATCCTGGACATATATATCTTGGCCAACTTTGCACTTGTATAGGTGGTTTTCACCGAGATAAAGTGAGCCACTTTGGTCAAGCGATCCACTACTACCCATATTGAGTCATATCCTGCTTTGGTGCTGGGTAGTCCGGTGATAAAGTCCATGCCAAGTTTATCCCAGTTCCATTCGGGTATGTGCATAGGCTGTAATAGTCCTGCTAGCTTCTGATGCTCTTCCTTCACTCTCTGACATACATCGTATACGGCTACATACTCAGCGATATCCTTCTTCATACCAGTCCACCAGAAACGCTCTTTTAAATCCAAATACATCTTGGTGTTTCTGGGGTGTATCGAATATGGTGAGTCATGAGCCTCCTGAAGTATTAACTTCCTGATCTTTGGGTTATTGGGCACATAAATTTGGTCCTCAAACCATAAAGTATCGTGCTCATCCTCGCGAAAACCTTTGGCCTTTCCTTTGCTCATCTTCTCCTTTATCTCGGCAATCTCTTTGTCCTCCTTCTGAGCTTCTCGAATTTTGTTCAACAAGGTCGACTGAACCTCCATCGTTGCAAGGAAACCTCTAGGAACAATCTCTCCTCGAAGATCCATGAGATCCTCGGCTAACTCCTTTGGCAATCCCTTACTTTCAAGGTTATTGGCATAACTCTTCCGGCTCAAAGCGTCTGCTACGACATTGGCTTTTCCTGGATGATAGTGTAGCTTCATATTGTAATCCTTTATAAGTTCCAACCATCTCCTTAGTCTAAGGTTCATCTCCTTTTGCGTGAAAATATACTTCAAACTCTTATGACCCGTGTACATATCGCAACGGTTTCCAATAAGGTAATGTCTCCAAGTCTTTAATGCATGCACTACGGCTGCTAACTCTAAATCATGCGTGGCATAGTTCAACCCATGGGGCTTCAGTTGTCATGAGTCATACGAAACAACTCTTCCGTCCTGCATAAGCACACATCCCAGTCCCAAGCAAGAGGCGTCGCAATACACTTGAAACTCCTTATGTATATCTGGCAATGTTAGCACTGGGGCTGTAGTCAAATGTTTCTTCAACTCCTGAAAACTTGCCTCGCAATCTTCTGTCCATTTGAACTTAGTATCGTTCTTCAATAGTTCAGTCATTGGCTTTGCAAGCTTGGAAAAATTCTCAATGAATCTCCGATAGTATCCCGCAAGTCCAAGGAAACTACGGATCTCGCCAACTGAAATGGGTGCCAACCATTCAGTGACTGACTGAACCTTGCTGGGGTCTACTGCTATACCTTCGCCTGATATAACATGCCCAAGAAATCCAACTTCCTTCAACCAAAATTCACACTTGCTGAACTTGGCGTATAACTGGTGTTCCCTGAGTTTCTCGAGAACTAATCACAAATGCTCCTTGTGCTCCTCTTCATTCTTCGAGTATACCATAATATCATCGATAAACACCACAACAAACTTGTCCAAATACTCCATGAACACCTTGTTCATCATGCTCATGAAATAGGCAGGGGCGTTAGTCAGTCCAAACGACATGACTGTATACTCGTATAATCCATATCGCATGGTGAACGCTGTCTTTGGTATACCCTTCTCTCGGATCTTCAACTGATGGTATCCTGATCGTAGATCAATCTTCGAAAACACCTTAGCTCCTTGCAGTTGATCAAACAGATCATTGATCATTGGTAGTGGATACTTGTTCTTAATCATTACTTCATTCAAGGCTCGATAATCAACAACCATCCTTAGGGTTTTATCCTTCTTCTCGACCAAAAGTACTGGAGCTTCCCAAGGTGATGAACTCCTTCGAATATAACCTTTCTCCAACAACTCCTTGATCTGTTTCTTAATTTCCTCCAGATCATTTGCGGGCATCCGATAGGGTCTCTTGGATATTGGCCCTATACCTGGCAATAGCTCTATCAAAAACTCAATGTCTCGATCCGGTGGCATGCCTGGTAACTTTTCTGGGAAAACATCCAGGTAATCCTTTACTACATGCACTTCCTCCTGCACAACACCTGTGAGGGCATTCACTTGGCTCGTCCTAGGCACATGCCTAGATACGTACTTAATCCTTTTCCCCTCCGGGGTGGTGAGATAAATTGACTTACTGGCACAATCGATACTTCCTCCATACTTTGACATCCTGTCCATACCTAATATCACATCCAATCCTTGTGACTCTAAGATAATTAGGTCAGACGGAAAAACATGGGTACCAATGGTTAGAGGTATCTGGTTGCACCATCGGCTAGCCATATACTCTGCTCTAGGCGAGCTCACTAAAAGAGGGGTCCTCAGGGTTTGGGTTGGTACTTTAAACTTATCCATGAATCCCCTTGATATGTATGAATGCGATGCACCAGTATCGAAAAGAATAAGAGCGGTAAATGACTTAACCAAAAACTTACCTATTACCACGTCCGGCTGCTCTTCAACCTCCTCCACGTTAACGTGGTTCACGTGTCCTTTGTTGAATGGATTAGGCTTCTTCCCGGCGCTCCCGTTTCCGTTTCCATTCCTTCCTTCAGGGCAATCATTGGCATAGTGCCCTGTCTTCCCGCACTTAAAGCAAGTAACTTGACTTAGGTCTCTTTTGGCAGGTGTGGCTGGATTGGAGCGATTTTGATTGTTGCTAGCTCCGTTCCCATTTCCATTCTTAGTACCATTGTGATTATGTGATCCTCCTCCAGTGTGGGTGTGACCTCCATGGTTATGAAAAAGTCCTCCCGAATTCGGGGTTAAGCGAGGCTTCTGCTGAGCTCCTGAGTTATACTTCCCTTGTCCATACTTCCTCTTACGGCTCTCAATCTGCTGCTGCTTCCGTTCGATCATAAGAGCCTTATCTACTAACTCCTGGTAGTTGTTGAAGGTTTCCACCATCGACTGCATACTCATCTCATCAGTCAACCCTTCCATAAAATTCTCCTGATTCGCGGCATCTGTGGCCACATCATCTGGGGCATAGCATGATAGCTTGCTAAAATCATCCACGTGCTGGCCAACAGTATGGTTCCCCTGGCGTAAGTTGCGGAACTCCCGCTTCTTCATCTGCATAGCTCCAGTTGAAACATGGGCAGTATGAAAGGCCTGCTGAAACTGATCCCATGTGATAGTGTCGATAGGATAGGTGGCTATGTAATTCTCCCACCATGACGTTGCGGGTCCATCCAATTGGTGTGCGGCAAAATGCACCTTCTTCGCATTTGTGCAACCTGCGGTGGTCAACTCCCTTCCGATACGGCGTAGCCAATCATCAGCAACTATTGGCTCGGTGCTACTGGAAAACACTGGCGGCTGTAACCTTAGAAAACGGGCTAGGTTGTCCACTGGTGGCGGGTTATTGTTGTTGTTGTTGTTGTTTCCCTGGTTCTGAACTAGCAATTGCATCAAAGCATTCTGCTGCTGGATCAACTGGGTGAGTTCCGGTGGGAAAGCAAAACCGGTGTCATGTCTCGGAGGCATCTGATGGGTTTAGATGGAAGGGATTAGAATAGAGAAAGGTCTAACGAGAAATCACTACCCATATGCACATGAGACAAACACAATCATTTCACTCAATCAATCAAGCAAGGGCATACAATGGTCTAGAACTATCGCAAAAGTGCTCAACTACTACTAAATACATGGGGAAAATACTACTAATATATGGTGGTCATCTAGAAATTTTGATCGGTGGAAGACTCCATAATGTCTGCTCCAGCTTCGTCTTCAAAGTCATCGTCACTAGGATCAGAATTGGCGTCGTCGATGATGATGTAGTTGTTCGGGCAAGTGGGGTCATCGTCTTCTTCTCCCGGTGCTGGTCCTCCCATGAATATTCCGATCTTCTTAACCAGGTCGTCGTTCTTCTCCAGTAGGGTCTTGATTTCCTCCTCATATCCATCACGTGTGAACTTGAGTTCTTCCTCCAGCTCGATGATCCTAGTCTTTGCCTTCTTCAATTCCATCATGTCTGCGCACATCTGGTTCTCCTGACATCGAATGTGCTGGTTTAGCTCCTGGATAAAAGCTGCAATGGATATATCCTTCCTGGTGCTGATTATTTCCCATTGCTCGTCTCGGTGCCCAAATATTTGATAGATAGTGTCCTTGAGTTCCCTGTTGTAGACTTCTCCAATGCGTCCCATGGTAATGTGGGCTGCCATGCTCTTGCCTAGACTCCAGGTTGGTGCATCGAAAGAAAATTCTATAGGTTTAGAAGTTGGCGAGAACGTCCTTCCTGGAACTTGTACTTGAATCATCCAGCGCTCCTCTTTTGGTAAGGTGGCATTGTATGTCCCGGTGAAACTTGGTATTCCAATGTTCAAGTACCTAGTGACTTCCTTCAAGTGGCGTCGAAAAGGTGTGTCCTCATCCGGTTGCGCAAACTTGTTCTTCATCTCCATCATCCTAAGGAGTGGAAAAAGAAGAGGAGTCAGAAATGAGTAGAGAAGAGTGACCTATGGTTTATCTTAGTGGTCGTGTCCTACACTCAGCATGTGCTCTGATACCATCTTGTAGCAAGCCGACCTCAAACGGTCAAGTCTCTGTGCTTGAGTGTCATCCCTGGATCAGTAATGTTGACACGCACAGTACTCGAAGGATATATAACAGAGTAGCAATCACACACTTATTACATCGAATGTCTCAAAAGAGAGCTTATTAGAATAATATGGCTTAAGGCCATCTAATGCGATAACAGCGGAAGGCTCGGAAGATAAAGTGAGTCCATCAACTCCAACGGCATAGCTGAGCTGCACGACATTGACCTAACGAACCTTACTCCTTGTATGAAAAGTCTGCAACATAATACGTTGCAGCCCGAAAACGGGTCAGCACATGGAATATGCGGGCAATATAACACAGTAGAGCAAGAACAGAATAATGCTATCACTACATGCATATTTGGCTGGTGGAAAGCTCTATGGTTACAGTTTTGCGAAAAGCAAATTTTTTCCTACAACAAAGGAATAAATTTTAATTTAACTATCATGGTGGTTGAAACATTGAGAAGGTATAACCCCAACTCAATCCCAATTAAAGTAATTAACAACCCAAGAATATTAATTAAGAGTGATGAGATACATGTGATAACCCAAGTACTAGATACTCATGACTTGTCCATAACCGGGGACACGGCTAACCATGATTAGATTGTACACTCTGTAGAGGTTTGCGCACTTTTCCCCACAAGACTCGATCGTTTCCGTTGGATTTCTCGCACTTCACGGTGTTTGAGAAACGGATGACCGAGACATAGTCTTTCACAGACATTAACTCCCTACTCCAGGTAGACCATACCAAACCTACAAAACCCACTACCTGCTGATCTACCTCTTCGAGAGCTTTACGTAACTTACTCAGCTATGCTAGAGCCCATAATAGCTTGTGGCTGCACACGGAAGTTTCTAGCATGAATCATCTCAGTTCCCTTTAGGCCTTGGTGGTGGTCCATAGGAAGATCACACGGGTACCCCGGGATTTCCAAAAAAATACAGACAACACTGGGTTCCCCAGGTGCCTCAATCCAACCAGATGTGAATTTTAAGTTTCCACCTTAAATAAACCATTAATTAACAATCTCACATCTGTCATGGATACACTCAAACCCAAACCACGTCTACGAGCATAGCATGGCAATATAAGCAACGCGTAGAAGTAACTCCCAAGGGTTTGATAGTAAACAGGGCAATAGGTTCTACCTCATCGACTACTTCCCAACCCACAAGTTAATGGCATCCTAATCATGCAATGTTTGAGGATTGAACTAATGCAATAAAAACTGGGTATGAAAAGAGTATGATCAATGTGTTACTTGCCTTGCTGACGATCCGTGAATCCTATAGACTCGTAGTAACATGCTTCGCACTCCGGGAATTCTATCGCAAACAAACAATAACATACATAAGCAACTAGCAAAGATGCAGAAGAAAAACTTCAACTAAAAGAGGTTAACCAGAAAGTTTAACTTAAGAACTCCAGTTCGCAAAAAGATTCAAATCAAACGGAGCAACAAAACTCAAATGGTGAAAGAATCAATATCCGTTTACTAATCTGGACTAAGGTCAAATTTTACAGTATCAAAATCTTGTTTAAGTTTATTAAACAGAAAGAGAGTCTCGAGACGAAACTCTAGGCGTTTGAATCACCTAATTCCGACTAACGAGCGAAAAGATAAACAGAAACTAAGATCGGATCAGAAATCGCGACTGAAAATAATCGCAGATAAATCCGATAAAAGAAAACTGACGAACAGACTAACGAACGAGCATTTGTTATCTATAACTAGCGGAAGAAAACTGTTCGTTTAAACGAACGTACGGACGAACGTCCGCTAATTAGAAGAATTGAGAAAAACCGGCGAACCGATCTAAAAAAACTGAACTAGGGTTTCTAAAAAAACCAAACGGTTTTTTTAAAAAAAACGGCGGCTCGGCTCCGGCGCGGTACCTCCGGCGAGGTGGCTCCGGCGGGGTGGGGTTGGGCGGCGGGGCGGCGGGGCTCGGCGGCGGCGG
>NC_041385.1:405220439-405293046 GCF_002162155.2 Triticum dicoccoides | reverse complement strand
GCGGCGCGGGTCGGGGCGGGCTGCGGCGGTGGGGCGGTTGTGGTGGTGGGGGGCTCGGGCAGTGCAGATTTAAAGGGGGGCCGGCTGCTTGGAGGAGGGGGCAAGGCACGGCGACGAGAGGATTCCCGGCCGAAATCATCGGACGAGTCGGCGACGGTGTGGGCGCGTGAAGGTGGCGGCGGCGCGGGGAGTTGGGCCGGCCCGGCTGGGTTTCGGCCCAGTCGGTGCCCGAAGTTTTTTTTTAATCTCGCCGACGGAAATAAAATCCTAAAAAATAAAATAAAAACCTAAAAATGCCAAAACAAATTTTCACCATCTAAATAAAATATTTAGAACGAGATGAACATTTTCTTGGCCCTAAAATGCATTTTTTGAAAACGTGCAATTTTTTATATTGCAAATAAAATCCAAATAAACTCAAATAAAATCAAACAAATGATTTTAACATTTTTCCTCCAATATTTCAATTGTTTCGGAGAAGTCATATTATCTCCTCTCATATATTTTTATAAGAAATATTTTTCAGAGAGAAAAATAATTAAAATCAAAAATCCTCGTTTCACTATTTGATAGGAATAAAATATAAAAACCGAGAAATCCCCAACTCTCTCCGAGGGTCATTCAGTTGCTTAGGATTTCGAGGATTGTGGAGCGGAAATGCAATAAAATATGATATGCATGGATGACCTATGTATAACATTCCAAATTGAAATTTTGGGATGTTACAGTGGGGAGCGCGCCCACCCCCCTGGGCGCGCCCCCCTGTCTCGTGGGCCCCCTGAGGCTCCACCGACCTCAACTCCAACTCCATATATTTCGTCTCGCGGAGAAAAAAATCAGAGAGAAAGTTTCATCGCGTTTTACGATGGAGCTGCCGCCAATCCCTAATCTCTCTCGGGAGGGCTGATCTGGAGTCCGTTCGGGGCTCCGGAGAGGGGGATTCGTCGCCGTCGTCACCATCAACCATCCTCCATCACCAATTTCATGATGCTCACCGCCGTGCGTGAGTAATTCCATCGTAGGCTTGCTGGACGGTGATGGGTTGGATGAGATTTACCATGTAATCAAGTTAGTTTTGTTAGGGTTTGATCCCTAGTATCCACTATGTTCTGAGATTGATGTTGTTATGACTTTGCTATGCTTAATGCTTGTCACTAGGGCCCGAGTGCCATGATTTCAGATCTGAACCTATTATGTTTTCATGAATATATGTGTGTTCTTGATCCTATCTTGCAAGTCTATAGTCACCTATTATGTGTTATGATCCGACAACCCCGAAGTGACAATAATCGGGATACTTCTCGGTGATGACCGTAGTTTGAGGAGTTCATGTATTCACTATGTGCTAATGCTTTGTTCTGGTTCTCTATTAAAAGGAGGCCTCAATATCCCTTAGTTTCCGCTAGGACCCCGCTGCCACGGGACGGTAGGACAAAAGATGTCATGCAAGTTCTTTTCCATAAGCACGTATGACTATATACGGAATACATGCCTACATTACTGATCCAATGCCTACGAGCTTTTCACATCTTGTGCTTCGCTTATTTACTTTTCTGTTGCTATTGTTACAATCACTACAAAACTATTAGCTTTACTTTGGCCACTGTTACCTTTGCTATCATACTACTGTGCTACTAAATACTTTGTTGCAGATACTAAGTTATACAGGTGTGGTTGAATTGACAACTCAATTGCTAATACTCAATAATATTCTTTGGCTCCCCTTGTGTTGAATCAATAAATTTGGGTTGAATACTTTACCCTCGAAAGCTGTTGCAATCCCCTACACTTGTGGGTTATCAGTAGGAGTTGTAAAATTGTCCCTAAGCAAATGACTACCTTACTAGACTGTAGAAAGTTTTATGTGGGAGAGGCATAAGCTAACATACTTTCTCTTCTTGGATCATATGCACTTATGATTGGAACTCTAGCAAGCATCCGCAACTACTAAAGATCATTAAGGTAAAACCCAACCATAGCATTAAAGCATCAAGTCCCCTTTATCCCATACGCCACAACCCTCTTACTCGGGTTTATGCTTCTGTCACTCAAGCAACCCACTATAAGTGAATCCTGAACATATTGCAACACCCTACAGTGGGAATCCCTCATGCTTGTGTGACTTGGAGAGCACCATAGGACAGCAACATAACCACAAGCAAATTAAATCAACCATAGAAATTCATCAATCGCCGGTAGGACAACAAAAATCTACTCAAACATCATAGGATGGCAACACATCATTGGGTAATAATATGAATCATAAAGCACCATGTTCAAGTAGAGGGTACAACGGGTTGCGGGAGAGTGGACCGCTGGATATAGATGGGGGAAGGTGATGGAGATGTTGGCGAAGATGGCGGAGGTGTTGGTGTAGATCTCGATGATGATGATGGCCCCCGGCAGCGTTCCGGCGCCACCGAAAGCAAGGGGGAGAGAGCCCCCCTTCTTATTCTTCTTCCTTGACCTGGTCCCTAGATGGGAGAAGGGTTTCCCCTCTGGTCCATGGTCTCCATGGCGTGGGAGGGGCGAGAGCCCCTCCGAGATTGTATCCATGTCCCTGTCTCTCTCTGTTTCTGCATTCCCAGATTCTGCCCTTTCACTGTTTCTTATATATCTAGAGATCCGTAACTCCGATTGGATTGAAACCTTCTCCATGTTTTTTTTCTTCCAAAAATTAGCTTTCTTGCGGCAAAAGAAGAGCAGCAACCGCCTTACGGGGTGCCAACATGGGTCAGGGGCGCGCCCCCTGCCTCGTGGCCCCCTCGGGCACCGTCTCGCGTTGATTCTTCTTCCCAAATATCACAAATATTCCAAAAATATTCTTTGTCCGTCTTTATCCCATTTGGACTCCGTTTGATATGGGCTTTCTGCGAAACATAAAACATGCAACAAACAGGAACTGGCACTGGGCACTGGATCAATATGTTATTCACAAAAATAATATAAAAAGTCGCCAAAAGTATATGAAAGTTGTAGAATATTGGCATGGAACAATCAAAAATTATAGATACGACGGAGATGTATCGGCATCCCAAGATTAATTCCTACTCGTCCTCGAGTAGGTAAATGATAAAAAAGATAATTTTTGATGTGGAATGCTACCTAGCATAATCTTGATCATATATCTAAACGTGGCATGAATATTAAGACACGACTGATTCAAAGCAATAGTCTATCATTTGTCATAAAAACGATAATACTTCAAGCATGCCAACCAAGCAATTATGTCTTATCGAAATAACATAGCCAAAGAAAGCTTATCCCTACAAAATCATATAGTTTGGCAATGCTTCATTTTCGTCACACAAAAATGCTCCCATCATGCACAACCCCGATGACAAGCCGAGCAATTGGTTCATACTTTTTAACGCGCTTCAGCTTTTTCAACCCTCACGCAATACATGAGCGCAAGCCATGGATATAGCACTATAGGTGGAATAGAATATGATGGTGGGGGTTTATGTGGAGAAGACAAAAAGGGAGAAAGCCTCACATCGACGCGGCTAATCAACGGGCTATGGAGATGTCCATCAATTGATGTCAATGCGAGGAGTAGGGCTTGCCATGCAACGTATGCACTAGAGCTATAAGTGTATGAAAGCTCAAACTGAAACTAAGTGGGTGTGCATCCAACTTGCTTGCTCATGAAGACCTCGGGCATTTGAGGAAGCCCATCATCGGAATATACAAGCCAAGTTCTATAATGAAAATTCCCACTAGTAAATGAAAGTGATAACTCAAGAGACTCTCTATATGAAGAACATGGTGCCACTCTGAAGCACAAGTGTGGTAAAGGATAGTAACATTGCCCCTTCTCTCTTTTTCTCTCTTTTTTTATTTTGTTGTTGGGCTTCTTTGACCTCTTTTTTTATTTGGGCTTCTTTGGCCTCTTTTATTTTTCATAAAGTCTGGAGACTCGTCCCGACTTGTGGGGGAATCATAGTCTCCATCATCCTTTCCTCACTAGGGCAATGCTCTAATAATGATGATCATCACACTTTATTTACTTACAACTCAATATTACAACTCGATATCTAGAACAAAGATATGACTCTTATAGGAATGCCTCCGGCGGTGTACCGGGATGTGCAATGATCTAGCATAGCAATGACATCAAAAACGGACAAGCCATGAAAACATCATGCTAGCTATCTTACGATCATGCAAAGCAATATGATAATAAATGCTAAAGTCATGTATATGATGATGATGGAAGTTGCATGGCAATATATATCAGAATGGCTATGGAAATGCCATGATAGGTAGGTATGGTGGCTGTTTTGAGGAAGATATAAGGAGGCTTATGTGTGACAGAGCATATCATATCATGGGGTTTGGATGCACCGGCAGAGTTTGCACCAACTCTCGGGGTGAGAAAGGGCAATGCACGGTATCGAAGAGGCTAGCAATGATGGAAGGGTGAGAGTGTGTATAATCCATGGACTCACATTAGTCATAAAGAACTCGTATACTTATTGAAAAAGTTTATTAGCCCTTGAAGCAAAGTACTACTACGCATGCCCCTATGGGGATAGATTGGTAGGAAAATACCATCGCTCGTCCCCGACCGCCACTCATAAGGAAGACAATCAAAGAAACACCCCATGCTTCAAATTTGTCACACGACGGTTACCATACGTGCATGCTACGGGACTTGCAAGCCTCAACACAAGTATTTTCTAAATTTCACAATTACTCAACTAGCACGACTCTAATCTCACCACCTTTATATCGCAAAACCATTGCAAGGAATCAAACATATCATATTCAATGATCTACAAGTTTTATTTAGGATTTTATGACTAACCATGTGAATGACCAATTCCTGTCATCTCTCTAAATAGATATAAGTGAAGCAAGAGAGTTTAACTATTTCTACAAAAGATATGTCCACGCTCTAACAAATATAAGTGAAGCAAAAGATCATTCTACAAATGGCGGTTTTCTATGTGAAGAGAAACAGGCAATCCAAACTTCAAATGATACAAGTGAAGCACATGAAGCATTCTATAAAGACCTACTCAAAAGATTTAAGTGAAGTGCAATGGGAATTCTATAAATCAACCAAGGAATATCTCATACCAGCATGGTGCATAAAATAAAAGTGAAAACTAAATGCAAAACACACTCCAAGATTTGCACATATCGCATGAACGAAACGAATCCGAAAACATACCAATACTTCTTGAAGAAAGAGGGGATGCCTTCCGGGGCATCCCCAAGCTTAGACGCTTGAGTCCCTTGAATATTTACTTGGGATGCCTTGGGAATCCCCAAGCTTGAGCTCTTGCCTCTCCTCCTTTTCCTCATATCGATACCTCCTCGATCAAATAGTTCATCCACACAAAACTTCAACAGGAAACTCGGTAAGGTCCGTTAGTATAATAAAGCAAATCACTACTCTAAGTACTGTTGCAAACCAGTTAATATTTTGTTTTTGCATTGTTTCTACTGTAATATAACTTTTCCATGGCTTAATCCACTGATAGAAATTGATAGTTTCATCAAAATAAGTAAACTATGCATCAAAAACAGAATCTGTCAAAAATAGAACAGTCTGTAATAATCTGAAAATTCACCATACTTTTGTTACCCCAAAAATTGTACCAAAATTATTAAAGATAAACAATTGCTATAGCAAGACAGTGCAAAAAGTTTCAGAACTGTTTGACGTTCCAGTAAAAAAATGTAAAATCGCGCACTACAGCCAAAGTTTCTGTCCTGCACCGCACAAACCAACAAGCATTGTAAACATCCTAAAGGCAAACCTTAGCACATTATTTTTATAATACAATGGAATTGTACAAGGGGATAATTATTTTTGATGAAAATTTTACGTAATTAAGATTCACAAAGTTTCCGTGAGCATGAACAAAGTTCAAGGAGCTCCCCCACTTCAACAATGCTTGTCTCTCTCACTTTCACTTTCCTTTTTGAAAAGTTTTGGGTTCTCCTCTTTATTTTTTTTGTTTTTAAACCATATAAAAGCACTCAACAGAAATAAATGACTCTCTAAAACTTCCGTGTTGTCTCCCTGGCAGCGCTTTCTTTAAAGCCATTAAGCTAGGCATATAGTGCTCAAGTAATGGATCCACCTGGATCCCAAGGTATATCAAAGCCAATTTTAATTAGCAATGATTTGTGATTTAGTAGTGAGCACAAAGCAACATATATCATGCAACAACGAAGTCTAACTCTCTTCCTATGCATTTGCATGTCATAAAAGAATAATTCATGCACACCAAGTAAAGGCCAATGCATAGTATAAGAAGTTTCTTGCAATTTTATCATATTGGAAACATAGAGAGGTGGAGATATAGTTCCTCTCTCACAATAATTGCAAGTAGGAGCAGCAAGCACATGCATATTATATCTATCAAAATCATCATTTGTAGTAGTAAAAGGCAACCCATCAATATAATCCTTAATAAGGGCAAACTTCTCCGATATAGTGTAGTAGGGAGAATTCAAAAAGATAATAGGACTATCATGTGTGGATGCAATAGCAACAATTTCATGTTTAACATAAGGAACTATAGCAAGTTCATCTTCATAAGCATAATTCATATTGGCATCTTGGCCACAAGCATAGCAAGCATCATCAAAAAGGGGTATTTCAAGAGAATCAACGGGATCATAAAAACCATCATAGCAATCATCCTTCGGTAAGCACGAAGGGAAATTAAACAATGTATGAGTTGAAGAGTTACTCTCATTAGAAGGTGGGAACGGGTAGCTAATCCGCTCTTCCTCCTTTTGTTCTTCGCTCTCCTCATCATCTTTTTCATCCAATGATCTCACAGCTTCATCAATTCATTCTTCCATAGATTCCTGCAAAATATTAGTCTCTTCTAGGACAACGGAGACTTCCTCAATAAATGCATCAATATCGGAATTGAATTCATAATTCTCATAGCAATATTTAAGTATAGAAAAAAATTCAGGTCTGTAAACAACATCATCAAGATTTTCACACTCTTTAAACAAAGATTCAATTTCATAAGCACCCATAAAAGCAACGAATTCTTCTATTTGTTCCACATCATAGTAATCATATATACCATTAGCATAAGAAGCTAAGGTTTTATTATCATTAAATTTGCATGAAAAGGGAAGGTGTGGAGCCTTCATCCTAGAGCAACAAGTATAATCATATCTCAAGCATAGTTTCCTAGCATACCAATACAACATATAAATTTGATCCCATATTAGTTTCCCTTTTTGTGTCAAGCGATAATCCCTAAAGTATTCACGTTGATCCAACATGTCTCCCATAACATAATTGAATGGGGTTTTCTCAAGATTATCAAAGTAGTACATAATATCCTTCACATAATGAGCATCGAGGGTTTTAGGAGGTTCCCCATCTCCATGAGTAGCAAGTAAACCTAATTTTTTTGGTATTTCGTGTTCCATATCCATAACTAAAGATAGAGAACAACTTAGAACAGCAAATAAAAATTAATTAGTAATAAAGCAAACAAGCACACACGAGAATATTCACCCCGCGCTATCACTCCTCGGCAACGGCGCCAGAAAAAGGTCTTGATAACACACAAGTATAGGGGATCAATTGTAGCCTCTTTCGATAAGTAAGAGTGTCGAACCCAACGAGGAGCTAAAGGTAGAACAAATATTCCCTCAAGTTCTATCGACCACCGATACAACTCTACGCACGCTTGACGTTCGCTTTACCTACAACAAGTATGAAACTAGAAGTACTTTGCAGGTGTTGTTGGATAGGTTTGCAAGATAATAAAGAGCGTGTAGATAAAAAGTAGGGGCTGTTTATATAAAGAAGCAATAAAGTAAATATAGCGAGTGTGGAAAAGTGGTGGTAGGAGTTGTGAAATTGTTCCTAAGCAATTGAGTACCTTACTAGACCGATAACAAGTTTTATGTGGGAGAGGCATAAGCTAACATACTTTCTCTTCTTGGATCATATGCACTTATGATTGGAACTCTAGCAAGCATCCGCAACTACTAAAGATAATTAAGGTAAAACCCAACCATAGCATTAAAGCATCAAGTCCCCTTTATCCCATACGCCACCACCCCCTTACTCAGGTTTATGCTTCTGTCACTCAAGTAACCCACTATAAGCGAATCATGAAAATATTGCAACACCCTACAGCGGGAATCCCTCACGCTTGCGCGACATGAAGAGCACCATAGGACAGCAACATAACCACAAGAAAATTAAACCAATCATAGCAATTCATCAACCACCGGTAGGACAACAAAAATCTACTCAGACATCATAGGATGGCAACACATCATTGGATAATAATATGAAACATAAAGCACCATGTTCAAGTAGAGGGTACAGAGGGTTGTGGGAGAGTGGACCGCTGAATATAGATGGGGGAAGGTGATGGAGATGTTGGTGAATATGGCGTAGGTGTTGGTGTAGATCGCGATGATGATGATGGCCCCCAGCAGCGTTCCGACGCCACCGAAAGTAAGGGGGGAGAGCCCCCCTTCTTCTTCTTCTTCTTCCTTGACCTTCTCCCTAGATGGGAGAAGGGTTTCCCCTCTGGTCCATGGCATCCATGGCATGGGAGGGGAGAGAGCCCCTCCGAGATTGGATCTGTCTCTCTATCTCTCTGTTTTTGCGTTCCCAGATTCTGCCCTTTCACTGTTTCTTATATATCCGAAGATCCATAACACCGAATGGATTGAAACCTTTGCCACGATTTTTTTCCTGAAAATTAGCTTTCTTGCGGCAAAATAAGAGAAGCAACCGCCTTACGGGGTGCCCACGAGGTCAAGGGCGCGCCCCCTGCCTCGTGGCCCCTCGGACACCGTCTCGCATTGATTCTTCTTCCCAAATATCACAAATATTCCAAAAGTACTCTTTGTCCATTTTTATCCCGTTTGGACTCCGTTTGATATGGGTTTTCTACGGAACATAAAACATGCAACAAACATGAACTAGCATTGGGCACTGGATCAATATGTTAGTGCCAGAAATAACATAAAAAGTTGCCAAAAGTATATGAAAGTTGCAGAATATTGGCATGGAACAATCAAAAATTATAGATACGACGGAGACGTATCAAGGGACTCTTCCCACTCCTGGCGAGGAATGGGGGTACTGACGGCACATGTACCCATATGCGACGCCCTATCGACAGCAGGCAAGCGCCGATGGATCCGCTCTTTCTGTGCGGCGTGTCGCGCCTCTTGCTCTGCGATGCTCCAACAGTCTCGCCGTGCGGCGAGCCGTAGCCTATCGGCACGGACGCGCCTAGCTTGCTCTACAGCGCGCCATCGATCATGTTGTGCATCGAGCTGCAGTCGCTCGGTGCTAACGTGCCTATCTTGATCCGCGGCATTGAAGTGCCATGCGCCAAGGGTCTACTCAACCCTGGCGATGACGCGCATTGCTACCTCTTGAGCTTGCGTTGGTTTTTTCCTTGAAGAGGAAAGGGTGATGCAGCAAGGTAGAGTAAGTATTTCCCTCGGTTTGAGAACCAAGGTATCAATCCAGTAGGAGGCAATGCACAAGTCACTGAATACCTGCACAAACCATCAAACAAACTTGCAACCAACGCGATGAAGGGGTTGTCAATCCCTTCACGGTTACTTGCAAAAGTGAGATCTGATAAAGATAGATAAACGGCAAGGTAAATATTTTTGGTATTTTTGGTTTATAGATCGGAAAGTAAAAGATTGCAAGTAGATCGGAAACTTATATGATGGAAGAGAGACCCCGGGCCATAGAATTCACTAGTGGCTTCTCTCAAGATAGCAAATAATATGGTGGGTGAACAAATTATTGCCGAGCAATTGATAGAAGAGCGCATAATTGTGATGATATCTAAGGCAATGATCATGAACATAGGCATCACGTCCGTGTCAAGTAGACCGACTCCTGCCTGCATCTACTACTATTACTCCACACATCGATCGCGATCCAGCATGCATCTAGAGTATTAAGTTCATAAAGAACAGAGTAACGCATTAAGTAAGATGACATGATGTAGAGGAATTAACTCAAGCAATATGATGAAAACCCCATATTTTTATCCTCGATGGCAACAATACAATACGTGCCTTGCTACCCCTACTATCACTGGGAAAGGACACCGCAAGATTGAACCCGAAGCTAAGCACTTCTCCCATTGCAAGAAAAACCAATCTAGTAGGCCAAACTAAATCGATAATTCAAAGAAAATTGCAAAGATATGAAATCATGCATATAAGAATTCAGAGAATATTCAAATAATATTCATAGATAATTTGATCATAAATCCACAATTCATCGGATCTCGGCAAACACATCGCAAAAGAGTATTACATCGAATAGACCTCCAAAAATATCAAGGAGAACATGGTATTGAGAAGCAAACTGAGAGAAGAAGCCATCTAGCTACTAGCTATGGACCCATAAGTCTGTGGTAAATTACTCACGCTTCATCGGAAGGGCAATGGTGTTGATATAGAAGCCCTCCGTGATCGAATCCCCCTCCGGCAGGACGCCGAAAAAGGTTCCTAGATGGGATCTCACGGGTACAGAAGGTTGTGGCAGTGGAAAAGTGTTTTCGTGCCTCCCCCTGATGGTTTTGGGGTATAAGAGTATATATGGGCGAAAGAATTAGGTCAGGAGACCCACGAGGGGCCCACAAGACAGGGGGCTCGCCCTACACCCTTGTGGCCGCCTCGTGGCTCCTCCGATTGAAGGAAATATGCCCTAGAGGCAATAATAAAGTTGTTATTTTATATTTCCTTATATCATGGTAAATGTCTATTGTTCATGCTACAATTGTATTAACCGGAAACTTGATACATGTGTGGATACATAGACAAAACACCGTGTCCCTAGTATGCCTCTACATGACTAGCTCATTAATCAAAGATGGTTAAGTTTCCTAACCATAGACATGTGTTGTCATTTGATGAATGGGATCACATCACTAGGAGAATGATGTGATGGACAAGACCCATCCGTTAGATTAGCATTATGATCGTTCAGTTTTATTGCTACTGCTTTCTTCATGTCAAATACATATTACTCCGATTATGAGATTATGAAACTCCCACCAGAGAAATGCCTTGTGTGCTATCAAACTTTACAATGTAACTGGGTAATTATAAAGATGCTCTACAGGTATCTCCGAAGGTGTTTGTTGGGTTGGCATAGATCGAGATTAGGATTTGTCACTCCGATGATCGGAGAGGTATCTCTGGGCCCTCTCGGTAATGCACATCATATGAAGCCTTGCAAGCAATGTGACTACTGAGTTAGTTGCGGGATGATGCATTACAGAACGAGTAAAGAGACTTGCCGGTAACAAGATTGAACTAGGTATGAAGATACCAATGATCGAATCTCGAGCAAGTAACATATCAATGACAAAGGGAATAACGTATGTTGACATAGCAGTTTGACCGATAGAGATCTCCATAGAATATGTGGGAACCAATATGAGCATCCAGTTTCCGCTATTGGTTATTGACTGGAGAGGTGTCTCGATCATGTCTACATAGTTCTCGAACCCGTAGGGTCCACATGCTTAACGTTCGATGACGATGTGTACTATATGAGTTATGTGTTTTGGTGACCGAAGGTTGTTCGGAGTCCTGGATGAGATCACGGACATGACGAGGAGTCTCAAAATGGCGATAGGTAAAGATTCATATATTGGAAGGTAGTATTCGGACACCGGAAGGGTTCCAGAATGTATCGGGTACATATCGGAGTACCGGAGGGGTTACCGGAACCCCCCGGGGAAAGATATGGGCCATATGGGGCATAGGAGGGATGCTAACCAGCCCACAAGGGGCTGGCGCGGCCCACACAAGGGAGGAGGCCAAATTAGACAAGGGGTGGGGGCAGCGCCCCCCTTTCCTTCTCCTACTCCCTTTCCTTCCCCATTTCCCCCTCCGGTAAAAGGAAAAGGGGGGTGGCGAATCCAACTAGGGGTCCAAGTGGGACTCCTCCCACATGTCGCGCCTAGGGCCGGCCTCCTATCCCTCCCTCCTTTATACATCGGGGGGGAAGGGGCGCCCCTATGAGACACATCAATTGCTCCAAGCTATGTGCGATGCCCCCCTCCACAGTTTACGCCTTCGGTCATATTCTCGCGGTGCTTAGGCGAAGCCCTGCGCGGATCACATCACCATCACCGTCACCACGCCGTCGTGTTGACAGAACTCATCTACTTCCTTCGACCCTCTGCTGGATCAAGAGCTCGAGGGACGTCATCGCGCTGAATGTGTGCAGAACACAGAGGTGTCATACGTTCGGTACTCGATCGGTCAAAATGTGAAGATGTTCGACTACATCAACCGCATTAATCTGTAGGAGGCGTAGGATGAAGATGGTCTCTCTCAAACAACCCTGCAACCAAATAACAAAGAGTCTCTTTTGTCCCCAACACACCCAATACAATGGTAAATTGTATAGGTGCACTAGTTCGGCGAAGAGATGGTGATACAAGTGCAATATGGGTAGTACATATAGGTTTTTGTAATCTGAAAATATAAAAACAGCAAGGTAACTAGTGATAAAAGTGAGCACAAACGGTATTGCAATGCTAGGAAACAAGGCCTAGGGTTCATACTTTCACTAGTGCAAGTTCTCTCAACAATAATAACATAGACAGATCATATAACAATCCCTCAACATGCAACAAAGAGTCACTCCAAAGCAACTAATAGCTGAGAACAAATGAAGAGATTATGGTAGGGTACGAAACCACCTCAAAGTTATTCTTTCGGATCGATCTATTCAAGAGTTCGTACTAGAATAACACCTTAAGACACAAGTCAACCAAAACCCTAATGTCACCTAGATACTCCATTGTCAAGTATCCGTGGGCATGATTATACGATATGCATCACACAATCTCAGATTCATCTATTCAACCAACACAAAGTACTTCAAAGAGTGCCCCAAAGTTTCTACCGGAGAGTCAAGACGAAAACGTGTGCCAACCCCTATGCATAGGTTCATGGGCGCAACCCGCAAGTTGATCACCAAAACATACATCAAGTGGCACATGATATCCCATTGTCACCATAGATAAGCACGACAGGACATACATAAAGTGTTCTCAAATCCTTAAAGACTCAATCCGATAAAATAACTTCAAAGGGAAAACTCAATCCATCACAAGAGAGTAGAGGGGGAGAAACATCATAAGATCCAACTATAATACCAAAGATCATGATACATCAAGATCGTGCCATAGAGAGAACATGAGAGAGAGAGAGAGATCAAACACATAGCTACTGGTACATACCCTCAGCCCCGAGGGTGAACTACTCCCTCCTCGTCATGAAGAGCGCCGGGATGATGAAGATGGCCACCGGTGATGGGTTCCCCCTCCGGCAGGGTGCCGGAATGGACTCCTGAGAGGTTTTTGGTGGCTACAGAGGCTTGCGGCGGCGGAACTCCCGATCTATCTTCTTTATCGATGTTTTTAGGTTACATAGGCTTATATAGGCAAAAGAAGTCGGTCGGGGGAGCCTCGAGGGGCCCACGAGAGTGGAGGGTGCGCCCAGGGGGGGTGGGCGCCCCCTATCTCGTGGCTTCCTCGATGCTTCCCCGTCTTGCACTCCAAGTTTCCTGGATCACGTTCGTTCCAAAAATCACACTGCCGAAGGTTTCATTTCGTTTGGACTCCATTTGATATTCCTTTTCCTCGAAATGCTGAAACACACAATAAAACAACAATATGGGTTGGGCCTCCGGTTCTTAGGTTAGTCCCAAAAGTAATATAAAAGTGTATAATAAAGCCCGTAATCATTCAAAACAGATAATAAAATAGCATGAATGCTTCATAAATTATAGATACGTTGGAGACGTATCAGCATCCCCAAGCTTAATTCCTGCTCGTCCTCGAGTAGGTAAATGATAAAGAAAGAATTTATGATGTGTGAATGCAAGAAGGTGCACAAGTTTGATCAATGATAATTTCAATCACCTTTTCTAGCATGATTATATGTCACAACAGTAGTTCATCTCTTAAAAATGCTCACGAACAAGCAACAAACTTTTCACATATTAAAGCATAGACCATAAAACTAGCAAACTTCATTCTTAATCATCAAACAATTACAATTCATCTTATTTCAGAGCTTTAATTTAGCAAACTTCACATACTCAACTATCATATAGTCTTCCACAATTGCTAACACTCACGCAATAGTAATGGTTACGGAGTTTTAATCGGACACTGAGAAAGATAGGGGCTTATAGTGTTGCCTCCCAACGTATTCACCTTTGGGTGATGTCAACAATAATAGTTCATGCTAATTTACATCCAATTGGATATATATATATATATGGATCTTTCCAACACAAGGTGCTTGCCAAAGGATAAAATGAAAAAGGAAACGTGAAGATCACCTTGACTCTTGCATAAAAGTAAAAGATAGGCCCTTTGCAGAGGGAAGCAGGGATTTGCAGAGGTGCCAGAGCTCAATTTTTAAATAGAGATAAATAATTTTGAGAGGTATGATCTCATTGTCAACATAGCAACCAAGAGTTCCAAGGCGTCTCCCACATCTCCCCTCCTCTCCCTCCCACCCCCCACCTGCTCCACCAACACTCATGGCGATCTATAGACTAATTCAAGATGGAACGCCTCTTGCATTGGGATTTTGCCCCGGGCTTAGCCCTGACAGATCAGGTGAGAAGAAAGTTTGGTTCTACGGTGCATTTCTCCCCCTCTCGAGACCCCAAGGAGTTTTTTCTTGTGGTTACTTTCTCGTCGGCCTCTTTTCCACTAACGGAAGAATCTGTGGGTCTTGCACTCCAATGTTGCATTAGGGATTTTAGTGTGGGATTCAAAGTGCATAAGATTATTCCCCGAGCTTTCCGTTTCTCGGTGGCCAACAACAAGGTGAGACATTTCATTTACGGTCTCAAGGACCGAGTGTGGCCAGATTTCATTTCCCACTTTCACCTGTTCAATGGCCGTTTCAATCGTGCTCCCTCATCCACCTCAAGTTGGCATGCGGATGAAGTTTTACCGGAGTTAACTGCCCGACACCCTTTGGCTATTAATTCAAACTTTGATTTTCTCAAATCGGATTCTTCAGTTTTGGCCTCTTCCTTGATCGAGCTAAGCAAATTTGCTTTGAAGCCCATTGATCATATGGTTTTCTCCAACACACACACTCATGAAGCTTCGACATCCTCTGTCCCGGCTCAAAATCAGGGAATTCAAATTCATTTTGGCTCTTTTTTGGCAACGGACAATTTGGCCCTGATTATTGAGGAATCATCTTCATTATCTTTAATGGAGAAATATACACGTCAGACGCATTTGGAGGAAGTTAATGATACAGAGTTTCTATGTTTGGGCAGTTTTAATTGCCCCATTAATAGACCTTATCCTCAAGTGCCACAGTGTTTTCTCAAATCGGCTTTCAAATATGGCCCAGCCCTTTCTCGCTGGCCGCCTTGCTTATCGGCCCATTATAAGATTGATTGGGCCCAGGCTAGATATACTGAGGAAGACATTGATTTGCTTAACGCTAATTGGGCAGTTTTATGTTCACGTTGCTGATGACCCACAAGTATAGGGGATCTATCGTAGTCCTTTTGATAAGTAAGAGTGTCGAACCCAATGAGGAGCAGAAGGAAATGATAAGCGGTTTTCAGCAAGGTATTCTCTGCAAGTACTGAAATAAGTGGTAACAGATAGTTTTGTGATAAGGTAAATTGTAACGAACAACAAGTAACAAAAGTAAATAAGGTGCAGCAAGGTGGCCCAATCCTTTTTGTAGCAAAGGACAAGCCGGAACAAACTCTTATAATAGGAAAAGCGCTCCCGAGGACACATGGGAATATCATCAAGCTAGTTTTCATCACGCTCATACGATTCGCGTTTGGTAGTTTGATAATCTGATATGTGGGTGGACCGGTGCTTGGGTGTTGTTCTTACTTGAACAAGCATCCCACTTATGATTAACCTATATTGCAAGCATCTGCAACTACAACAAAAGTATTAAGGTAAACCTAACCATAGCATGAAACATATGGATCCAAATCAGCCCCTTACGAAGCAACGCATAAACTAGGGTTTAAGCTTCTGTCACTCTAGCAACCCATCATCTACTTATTACTTCCCAATGCCTTCCTCTAGGCCCAAATAATGGTGAAGTGTTATGTAGTCGACGTTCACATAACACCACTAGAGTCTAGACAACATACATCTCATCAAAATATCGAACGAATACCAAATTCACATGACTACTAACAGCAAGACTTCTTCCTTGTCCTCAGGAACAAACATAACTACTCACAAAGAATATTCATGTTCATAATCAGAGGGGTAGTAATATGCATAAAGGATCTGAACATATGATCTTCCACCAAGTAAACCAACTAGTATCAACTACAAGGAGTAATTAACACTACTAGCAACCTACTAGCACCAATCTCGGACTTGGAGACAAGAATCGGATACAAGAGATGAACTAGGGTTTGGAGATGAGATGGTGCTAGTGAAGATGTTGATGGAGATTGCCCTCTCCCGATGAGAGGAGCATTGGTGATGATGATGACGATGATTTCCCCCTCCCGGAGGGAAGTGTCCCCGGCAGAACAGCTCTGCCGAAGCCCTAGATTGGTTCCACCAAGGTTTCGCCTCATGTCGGCGGAGTCTCATCCCAAAAGGTTGCTTGCTATTTTTTTCTCATCGAAAGAGCTCATATAGGAGAAGATGGGCATAAGAGAGCCACCAGGGGGCCCACGAGGTATGGGGCGTGCCTAGGGGGAGGGGGCGCGCCCCCCACCCTCGTGAGCAAGGTGTGGGCCCCCTGGCCTTCATCTTTGGCGACAATTTTTCTTTATTTATTTTAAGACATTCCGTGGAGTTTCAGGACTTTTGGAGTTGCACAGAATAGGTCTCCAATATTTGCTCCTTCTCCAGCCAGAATTCCAGCTGCCGGCATTCCCCCTCTTCATGGTAAACCTTATAAAATAAGAGAGAATAGCCATAATTATTGTGATATAACGTGAAATAACTGCCCATAATGCGAGAATGATGCAAAATGGACGTATCAACTCCCCCAAGCTTAGACCTCACTTGTCCTCAAGCGAAAAGACGATAACAATAAATATGTCCTCGTGTTTAGAGGTAGAGGCGTCGATAAAAATAAAATACGAACATGAAGGCATCATGATTATTCTCATACCAGCAACATATATTGATTTTGTCATATGATTACTCATGTTCAAGTGATGATCTTTTCACAAAGCCAAAGTATGAATCAGAAACCTTATTGGGCACTAACAAATTATAACCTCAGTCATTGAAGCAATTGCAATTTATCATAATATCGGAACGAGTCTATGTTAGAGCTTAAAAGCAAGTCCACATACTCAACTATCACTTAGTCCTTCATAATTGCTAACACGCACGCAATACTTGTGGTTACGGAGTTTTAACCGGACAGAGAGAAAGATAGGGGCTTGTAGTTTTGCCCCACAATCTTTTACCTTAAGGGTAATGTCAACAATAATAATTCATGCTCCCCTACATCCAATTAGGTATATATATCATGTTCTTTTCAACATGCTGGGCTTGCCAAAGGATAAAATGAAAAAAAAGGTGAAGATCACCGTGACTCTTGCATAAGGTAGAAGATAATAATAAAAGATAGGCCCTTCGCAGAGGGAAGCAAAGGTTGCCATGCGCTTTTATGGTTGGATGCAAAAAATCTTAATGCAAAAGAACGTCACTTTATATTGCCCCTTGTATGTGAACCTTTATTATGCAGTCCGTCGCTTTTATTGCGTCCACAACAAGTTCGTAGAAAGCTTATTTCTCTGCACTAATAAGTCATGCATATTTAAAGAGCATTTTTTATTGCTTGCACCGATGACAACTTACTTGAAGGATCTTACTCAATCCATAGGTAGATATGGTGGACTCTCATGGCTAAACTGGTTTAAGGGTATTTGGAAGTACAAGTAGTATCTCTACTTGGTGCTGAGAATTTGGCTAGCATGAGGGGGAAAGGCAAGCTCAACATGTTAGAGGAACCATGGCAACATACTTTATCTCAGGTATAAGAAAACATAACTCATTATGTTGTCTTCCTTGTCCAACATCAACTCTTTAGCGTGTCATATTTTAATGAGTACTCCCAATCATAAAAGATGTCAATGATAATATATCTATATGTGAAACCTCTCTCTCCTTATTACTTCCTATTAATTGCAACAATGACCAAAGCTATATTTGCCAACTCCCAACAACTTTTAATCATCATACCCTTTCTATGTGAAGCCATAACTTTCAATAAGACCAATATGAACTCTTTGTTTCTTTTTATTGTTTTCTTTATTCACCCAAGATCATGGCAAAGTAATCAAACCCTTGACTCAACACTAATCTTTATTATATAGCTCACGGACTCGATTACAAAGAAAGATCATAAAGCAAAACTCAAAACTAGATCATGCCATGACTTTATTCTACTAAATCAAGATACTACTAATAGGATCGAACTAAGAAAAACGGTAAATGTAGAAGTTGTGATGGTGATACGATACCGGGGCACCTCCCCCAAGCATGGCATTTGCCAAGGGGAGTGCCCATACCCATGTGATTATGTCTCCTTCTTTGTTGTTGGCGGTGGAGGTGTTGTTGGTGATACAAGCTTGTCGTCCACCTTCCATGGCATAGGCTCACCCTCATAGAAGGATGATCGAGTCTCCGGAATCCTCAGATCTGCAACGGAAACAGCTTGAAATGAAAACAGAGGATATTTGCGTGATACGGGAGTCAAAACCTTCGGGAGAATATATAATGAATTTCTACCGACCAAAATACGTATCGTGCAAGAAAACGGAGTCTGGAGGGCACACGAGGTGCTCACAAGGTAGGGGGGCGCGCCCAGGGGGGTAGGGCGCGCCCTCCACCCTCATGGAGGCCTCGTGTCCTCCGGACTGTTACTTATTTTTCTATTTTTCTAAATATTCCAAAACGGAGAAATATTGCCCTGGAATTTGTTTTGGAGTCGGTTTACTTACCGTACCACATACCTATTCCTTTTCGGAGTCTGGAACATTCTGGAAAGTGTCTCTTATGTATTCTTCCGGGGTTACGGTTTCAATGATATTGGTTTCAACATTTATGGGATTACCTGAGATATAGTGTTTGATCCTTTGACCGTTCACCACCTTCGGATTTGTGCCTGCGAAGTTGTTGATTTTTATGGCACCGGAACGATAGACCTCCTCGATAACGTAGGGACCTTCCCATTTAGAGAGAAGTTTTCCTGCAAAAAATCTTAAACGAGAGTTGTATAGCAATACATAATCACCTACATTAAACTCGCGCTTTTGTATCCTTTTGTCATGCCATCTTTTAACCTTTTCTTTAAACAACTTGGCATTTTCATAGGCTTGGGTTCTCCATTCATCAAGTGAGCTAATATCAAATAACCTCTTCTCACAGGCAAGTTTGAAATCATAGTTGAGCTCTTTAATAGCCCAATATGCCTTATGTTCTAGTTCAAGAGGTAAGTGACATGCTTTTCCATAAACCATTTCATACGGAGACATACCCATAGGATTCTTATATGCAGTTCTATAATGCATCATCAAGTTTCTTGGACCAATTCTTTCTAGACCTATTAATAGTCTTTTGCAAAATTAATTTGAGCTCTCTAGTACTCAATTCTACTTGACCACTAGACTGTGGGTGATAAGGAGATGCAATTCTATGATTAACGTCATATTTAGCAAGCATTTTAGGGAAAACACCATGAATAAAGTGTGAACCACCATCAGTCATTAAATATCTAGGGACTCCAAACCTCGGAAAAATAACTTCCTTAAGCATTTTAATAGAAGTGTTATGATCAGCACTACTAGTTGGAATAGCTTCTACCCACTTAGTAATGTACTCAACAGCAACTAAAATATGTGTATATCCATTAGAGGCAGGAAAAGGTCCCATATAATCAAAGCCCCAAA
Organism: Triticum dicoccoides; assembly: GCF_002162155.2. NCBI lineage: Eukaryota > Viridiplantae > Streptophyta > Magnoliopsida > Poales > Poaceae > Triticum > Triticum dicoccoides. The sequence goes on along the minus strand of NC_041385.1, from coordinate 405,273,095 downwards.
CATCAAATGGTTCAATAACAAGTGAATAATTCATAGGTATTTCTTGACGTCTACTAATATTACCAATTCTTTGACATTCATCACAAGATAAAACAAACTTACGGGCATCCTTGAAGAGAGTAGGCCAATAAAAACCAGATTGCAATACCTTATGTGCAGTTCTATCTCCAGCGTGGTGTCCTCCATAAGCTTCGGAGTGACACTTGCGTAGGATCTGTTCCTGTTCATGCTCAGGTACACAACGTCTAATAACACCATCTACCCCTTCTTTATAAAGATGTGGGCCATCCAAAAAGTAGTGCCTTAAATCATAAAAGAACTTTTGCTTTTGTTGGTATGTGAAGCTAGGTGGTATAAATTTAGCAACAATACAATTAGCATAATCAGCATACCATGGAGTGCTACGAGAAGTGCTTATGACATTTAATTGTTCATCAGGAAAGCTATCATCAATAGGTAGTGGGTCATCAAGAACATTCTCTAACCTAGATAAGTTATCTGCAACGGGGTTCTCAGCTCCTTTTCTATCAACAATATGCAAATCAAATTCTTGCAGCAAGAGAACCCATCTAATAAGTCTAGGTTTAGCATCTTTCTTTTCCATAAGATATTTAATAGCAGCATGATCGGTGTGAATGGTTACTTTAGAATCAACAATATAGGGTCTGAATTTATCACAGGCAAACACAACTGCTAAAAGTTCCTTTTCAGTAGTAGCATAATTTTTTTGAGCATTGTCTAGAGTCTTACTAGCATAATGGATAACATTTAACTTCTTATCAACTCTTTGCCCTAGAATAGCACCTACAACATAATTACTAGCATCACACATAATTTCAAAGGGTAAATTCCAATCAGGTGGCTGAACAATAGGTGTAGAGACTAATGCTTTCTTAAGTATTTCAAATGCTTCTACACAAACATCATCAAAAACAAATGGTACATCTTTTTGTAATAAATTAGTCAGAGGCCGAGAAATTTTTGAGAAGTCCTTAATGAACCTCCTATAAAATCCGGCGTGACCAAGGAAACTTCTTATACCTTTGATGTCCTTGGGACATGGCATCTTTTCAATAGCATCAACCTTGGCTTTATTGACTTCAATACCTCTTTCAGAAACTTTGTGCCCCAAGACAATACCTTCATTAACCATAAAGTGGCACTTTTCCCAATTCAAGACAATATTAGTTTCTTCACATCTCTGCAAAACTCGATCAAGATTGCTCAAGCAATCATCAAAAGAGGATCCATAGACGGAAAAGTCATCCATGAAAACCTCACAAATCTTTTCACAAAAATCAGAGAATATAGCCATCATGCATCTTTAAAAGGTAGCAGGTGCATTACATAAACCAAAAGGCATACGTCTATAAGTAAAAGTACCAAAAGGGCATGTAAAAGTAGTCTTTGATTGATCTTTAGCCGACACAGGTATTTGAGAGAAACCAGAGTAACCATCTAGAAAGCAATAATGTGTATGTTTGCATAATCTTTCTAGCATTTGATCAATAAAAGGTAAGGGGTAATGATCTTTCTTAGTAGCTTTATTTAATTTGCGGAAATCAATTACCATCCTATAACCTGTGATAATTCTTTGCGGGATCAATTCATCTTTATCATTAGGGACAACAGTAATACCTCCCTTCTTAGGGACACAATGGACAGGACTTACCCACTGACTATCAGCAACGGGATAAATTATACCTGCCTCCAAAAGCTTGAGTATTTCTTTTCTTACCACTTCTTTCATTTTAGGATTCCAACGTCGTTGAGGATCATGAACTGGTTTGGCATCCGCTTCCAAATTTATTTTATGCTGACATAGAGTGGGACTAATGCCCTTAAGATCATCAAGAGTATATCCAATAGCGGCACGGTGCTTCTTCAGAGTTTTCAATAATCTTTCTTCTTCCTGCTCTGAAAGATTAGCACTAATAATAACAGGATATATTTTATTTTCATCAACATAAGCATACTTAAGATTATCAGGCAACATTTTAAGCTCAAACACGGGATCACCCTTGGGTGGAGGAGGATCCCCTAGGATTTCAACAGGCAAATTGTGTTTCAGAATAGGTTCTTGTTTAAAGAATACTTCATATATTTCCCTTCTTTCATTCATGAACATCTCATTTTCATGGTCTAGCAAATAATGTTCTAAAGGATCACTAGGAGGTACAGCAATAGAAGCAAGAGAAATAATTTCATCCTTACTAGGCAATTCTTCCTCACGATGTTGTTTACTAAATTTAGAGAAATTAAACTCATGAACCATATAATCCAAGCCAATAGTAACAACATTCTTTTCGCAGTCTATCTTAGCATTAACAGTATTCAAGAAGGGTCTACCAAATATAATGGGACAAAAGCTATCTTGTGGAGAACCAAGAACAAGAAAATCAGCGGGATATTTGGTTTTCCCACACAAGACTTCAACATCTCTAACAATTCCCATTGCAGATATAGTATCTCTATTGGCAAGTTTAATTGTAACATCAATATCTTCTAACTCAACAGGTGTGATATCATGCATAATTTCTTTGTATAAGTCAATGGGTATAACACTAGCACTAGAACCCATATCACATAAGCCATGATAACAATGATCTCCTATTTTAACAGAAATAACATGCACGCCTACCACGGGTCTATGTTTATCTCTATCACAGGGTTTAGCAATTCTAGCAGTCTCACCAGAGAATTCAATGACATGCCCATCAATATTATCGGACAAGAGATCTTTAACAATAGCAATATTAGGTTCTACTTTGACTTGCTCAGGAGGTGTATAAGTTCAAGTATTGCTTTTACAAACAACAGTTGAAGCTTTAGCATGATCCTTTACTCTAGCAGGGAAAGGTGGTTTCTCAACATAAGAGGTGGGAACAATAGGATCATTATAAGTGATGGTCTTTTCTTCAACCTTAATAGGTGCAGCTACTTTTACTTCTATGGGAGGATGATATTTAAACCACTTCTCCTTGGGGAGATCAACATAAGTAGCAAAAGATTCACAGAAAGAAGCTACTATCTCAGAGTCAAGTCCATATTTAGTGCTAAAGTTACGGAAAATATCGGTATCCATAAAAGATTTAAAACAATCAAACTTAGGTGTCATACCTGACTCCTTACCTTCGTCGAGGTCCCAATCTTCAGAGTTGCATTTAATTCTATCCAATAAATTCCATCTGAATTCAATAGTCTTCATCATAAAAGAGCCAGCACAAGAAGTATCGAGCATGGTTTGATTATTATGAGAAAGCCGAGCATAAAAACTTTGCATAATTATTTCTCTTGAGAGCTCATGATTGGGGCATGAATATAACATTGATTTAAGCCTCCCCAAAGCTTGAGCGATGCTTTCTCCTTCGCGAGGCCAAAAATTATATATATAATTGCGATCACGATGAACAAGATGCATAGGGTAATACTTTTGATGAAATTCCAATTTCACTTTTTTATAGTTCCATAATCTCGTATCATCACATAGCCTATACCATGTCAATGCGTCTCCCTCCAAAGATAAAGGGAAAGCCTTCTTCTTAACAGCATCATCAGGTATACCTACAAGCTTAAATAATCCACAAATATCATCCACATAGCGTAGATGCTCGTCGGGATGCTTTGTTGCATCTCCTGTAAAAGTATTAGCCAGCAGTTTTTCCATAATACCCGAAGGAAATTCAAAAGGAGTTTCATTTTCAATAGGTTCAGCAGGTTGAGGAGCATCTCTTTGCTCTACTGGATGGGGTGAAGATACCCTGAACAAGCCCCTCAGATATTCACTTTCCAGAGTAACAAGTGACAGAAAATTTCAGCACACTATATAAATTCTTCATTACCAAATTCCACTTACCAAAGGTGCTACACTCCCTGGCAACGGCGCCGGAAAAGAGTCTTGATGACCCACAAGTATAGGGGATCTATCGTAGTCCTTTCGATAAGTAAGAGTGTCGAACCCAACGAGGAGCAGAAGGAAATGATAAGCGGTTTTCAGCAAGGTATTCTCTGCAAGTATTGAAATAAGTGGTAACAGATAGTTTTGTGATAAGGTAAATTGTAACGAACAACAAGTAACAAAAGTAAATAAGGTGCAGCAAGGTGGCCCAATATTTTTTGTAGCAAAGGACAAGCCGGAACAAACTCTTATAATAGGAAAAGCGCTCCCGAGGACACATGGGAATATCATCAAGCTAGTTTTCATCACGCTCATATGATTCACGTTCGGTACTTTGATAATTTGATATGTGGGTGGACCGGTGCTTGGGTGTTGTTCTTACTTGAACAAGCATCCCACTTATGATTAACCTCTATTGCAAGCATCCGCAACTACAACAAAAGTATTAAGGTAAACCTAACCATAGCATGAAACATATGGATCCAAATCAGCCCCTTACGAAGCAACGCATAAACTAGGGTTTAAGCTTCTGTCACTCTAGCAACCCATCATCTACTTATTACTTCCCAATGCCTTCCTCTAGGCCCAAATAATAGTGAAGTGTTATGTAGTCGACGTTCACATAACACCACTAGAGGCTAGACAACATACATCTCATCAAAATATCGAACGAATACCAAATTCACATGCTACTAACAGCAAGACTTCTCCCTTGTCCTCAGGAACAAACGTAACTACTCACAAAGCATATTCATGTTCATAATCAGAGGGGTAGTAATATGCATAAAGGATCTGAACATATGATCTTCCACCAAGTAAACCAACTTGTATCAACTACAAGGAGTAATCAACACTACTAGCAACCTACTAGCACCAATCCCGGACTTTGGGACAAGAATTGGATACAAGAGATGAACTAGGGTTTGGAGATGAGATGGTGCTGGTGAAGATGTTGATGGAGATTGCCCTCTCCCGATGAGAGGAGCGTTGGTGATGATGATGACGATGATTTCCCCCTCCCGGAGGGAAGTGTCCATGGCAGAATAGCTCTGCCGGAGCCCTAGATTGGTTCCGCCAAGGTTCCGCCTCATGGCGGTGGAGTCTCATCCCGAAAGGTTGCTTGCTATTTTTTTCTCATCGAAAGAGCTCATATAGGAGAAGATGGGCATAAGAGATCCACCAGGGGGCCCACGAGGTAGGGGGCGCGCCCAGGGGGAGGGGGCGCGCCCCCCACCCTTGTGAGTAGGGTGTGGGCCCCCTGGCCTTCATCTTTGGCGAAGATTTTTCTTTATTTATTTTAAGACATTCCGTGGAGTTTCAGGACTTTTGGAGTTGCACAGAATAGGTCTCCAATATTTGCTCCTTTCCCAGCAAGAATTCCAGCTGCCGGCATTCCCCCTCTTCATGGTAAACCTTATAAAATAAGAGAGAATAGCCATAAGTATTGTGACATAACGTGAAATAATAGCCCATAATGCGATAAATATCGATATAAAAGCATGATGCAAAATGGACGTATCAGTTGCCTACAATGGGGGCTCAAAAAAATTAACTGCCCGGCTAGGGTGATTTGTATTCACTGCTCCACTCGTGATCACAAGGCAAGAAATTGCCCGGCACGGATTCCCATCGCACATTCTGGACCAAACATGGCAGTGAACCCGCCCAGTATCAATCTCTCCAATCTCTCTATTTTTTTCCCCGCCATTGCGCTGCACCAAAAGAAACCAAAGAAACCAAAAAAATAAAACCAACGCTCGATATGAGGCTTGTGGGCACTATGGACACGTGGCACCCTCTTGTAGACGGAAGCGGTGGCTCGAGCAATGGAAATGGATTCCCAAAATCCCGCCTAATACCAAAAATACCCCTCACGCTTCCGCTTCTTCTCGGTTTCCTCAATCGTCACCACCCTCTGCCTGCCAGTTGCCACCCCTGTCACACCCGGCACCCAAGACGCTCTCCCTCCGCAATGGCGAACTACCCCCTCAACCCGGTGCCGTTCCTGCCACCGGGCTTCGCCGTCGCATCGGGGCCGGCCGATCGTGTTGTCCGCAGCGGGATGGTGGTTGGCCCCATTCCGCCGCTCAACCACGATTACTTGGCCATTGCAGAGACCAGTGCGTATGTTCCACTCCATCGCAGTGCTACTATCCGTCAGGCTGTCCAGGGCCTGCTTCATGAGGCTTAGTTGTTCACCACTGAAGTAAGTGACCACCCCTTTGGAATCGGAATTTTTGGATTTGTGGACTCCTTCATCCGTGATACCGCTATTTCCACGCCTTTAGAACTTGAGGATGATGATCTGCTTATCACTTTTGTTCCCCACCATGAGGCACTCAATCGCCGTACCACCACATTCGGTCCGGAGATTTGGTTGATGTACTTTGGATTCCCTTATGATTACCAAACCGATTACTATGTCAATAAATCTCTTGGTGGTTTTGGTGCTTTGGTCTCCTGGTACAATCCCCGCCAAGATCGTCATTTCATGCTGATTAAGGCAAGAGTGCTGAACCTGCGGCTTGTACCCAAAAGTTTTGTTGTGTGGCAGCTGGGTGGTGCGAGAGACTGCTGGACGGTCCAGATCACGATCCTTCGGAGCAATGACTGGAATGGGCTCCTCCCGGAGGTGTTGCCGGCCGGCGAAGAACCACTGCCTGCGGACGGGAATCCACACCCTCAATTTGGTCCTCACCTGACAGCGGAGCAGCTGTACCAGCAGCAGGTACACAACTGGTTAGTGCAGAACGCAGCCCTCCCCAATGGTGCACCGAATGCATCAGCAGATTAGAACAACCAAGTTAATGAGGGTTGGGAGAATGGCCTGCCCCTCCTGCACCACCGTTGCCGCAACGGCCGCCTTTTCTTATGAACTTTCAGGCTTGGCTTGCTACTCAGGGTCTGCAGGTACAGGATGGCATTTTTTCCTGACAACAATGTCACGGATAATGCTCTACAAGCTTGGCATGACTCAATCACGAGCTCTGACGACACTGACTCAGTTCATTCGGTCGATATGATTGTGATCAACGCTCCAGATATGCCCCGGCCTCATAATGATGAGATCGCAGTTTCTGTTGAAGTTCACAGTCAGGGTAAACGCTTTGGTCTGTCTGCGCAAGGTGATATGCTCATGTCTCTCCTGCTGAATAACCCAGTGCCTCACCAGCATCTCAATTTCGCCCTGTTCTCTGCTCTGCGCCCGTTTGTGGCTGCTTTTGGACCATGGGCCTCGGGTCTTGGCTTCAGACAGGAATCTGTTCAGGTGGAACTGCAAGTGACGCTTTCAGGTGGATGCATTCAGTTTTCTCAAGCCCAAGTGATGACCCCTGCGGCTTAGGCAAGTCTGACTACTGTTCACACTCCGCTGTCACTCCCTGCTGAACCAACTGCACATTTGGAGGAGATCAACAGCTCAGGTGATGAGATCTTTCCTGCCTTGCTCCCACTTCCTACCCCACTGGAAAATGTTGTGCCTGCACCCACAATGCCAAATGTGTCATTATCTACTGAGGCTCCTTTGACTTTGACTAGCGAGACTTCTCTGCCTTTGACTGTTGAAGCTCCTCTTCTGCTGTCTGAGGAGGGTTTGAGCTCTGTGCCTTCCACTGCACCAGCTCTGAAACAACGCAAAGGCAAGACGCTGGCCCCAATTGATACTGCTACTCTACGTCGAAGCAACAGAACCAACAAATATGATGGCTTCCGGGTTTCTACTTTGTCTGACGCACGCTCTGTCAAGTCCAAGGTCAAACCTCGGGTTGTGCCTGTTGCACTGGTGCTCTCTGAAGATGCCAACCCTACTGCACCCATATTGGCAGCCCCAAGCATTGAGGATGCAACCCCAGATGTGCCTCCTCCAACACCCATTGCCACGCTGCAGGCCATTGGTACGGATCTTTGCGCCGTGCCTGCTGAAGAGCTCACTGCCTCGGCTCTGTCTGAAGAGTAGGCGGGTTTTATTTATCTTCAGTTTCTGCAGTTATCTGAAACTTTATCCCTCCAATGCTTTTGCGTGACTGGAATGTACTTTGCTGGAATGTTCGCGGTCTTAATGCGCCTGATAAACAATTAGCGCTTGGTAATGCGATCCGATCTAGTGGATGCGATGTTATTTGTCTTCAGGAGTCTAAAATGCCCTTGTTTGATGTTGCTACCTTAAAAACCTTATGCCCCAGACGTTTCGATCAGTTTGCGTTTATTCCTTCGCTTGGCGCTTCTGGTGGCATCGTTACGATTTGGAATAGCAGCATTTTCACGGGCAGGGTCTTTTTGTCTGAGATTTTTTGCGTTAGGAGTAGAGCTCACTTCTACGCAATCCAATCACTCTTGGAAGTTAATCAATGTATACGGCCCTTGTCAAGGTGAGCCTCGTATTGCGTTTACCAACTGGTTATTTGATTTGAATATCCCTAGTTCTGAAGACTGGCTTATTGTTGGCGATTTTAACTACATCCGATCACCTGACAATCGTAACAAGCCAGGAGGCAGTGTATAGGATATGTTCACATTTAATGATTTCATACATGAACAAAACCTTACTGAATTGCCTATCAAAGGGAGGGCGTATACTTGGTCCAATATGCAACATCAACCACTTTTGGAACAGCTCGACTGATTTTTCACCACGCTTCACCGGACGCTCTCTTTTCCAAATACTATGGTAAACCCGTTGGGAAAACCCGTCTCTGATCATACCCCCTGCAATGTGATCATTCAAACGATGATCCCAAAAAGTAAACTCTTTAGGTTTGAAACATATTGGATCGCTCACCCTGGTTTCATGGAGGTGGTGGAAACAGCGTGGAAAGCACCTATCAAACATAACAAACGCTCCAACCAGGTTGCGATTATTGGGCAGAAACTCATGTCTGTGAGATATGCACTCAAACATTGGAGTAAGAAGATCTCCCGCCTCTCTGTTGCCATTGAAATTACTAACAAAGCCCTCCTGGAGTTGGACAGCATTGAAGATCGCCAGCATCTTATTACCCCCGAACGAAACTTTCGCCACATTCTCAAAAAACACCTTCTGGGACTCCTTCAATACCAAAAAGAGTACTACAGAAAATGCTGCACCATTCGTTGGATCCAGTTTGGAGATGAGAATTCCAAAAAGTTTCAAACGATCGCTACTGAACGTTATCAGAGGAATTGTATCAGTTATCTTAAGCATGCAGACGGAGGGATTGTGGAGGATCATGCTGGAAAAGAGTCTGTTCTTTTTGAGACCTTTAAGGCTAGGATGGGACAAGCAAACCCTTTGCCCATGAAATTTAACTTAGATAATCTGCTCAAAGATGATGCAATCTTCGCCAGCCTGGTGGTTTCGTTCACTCATAAGGAGATTGATGATGTGGTGGCGGCCATGCCACCTGACCGTGCCCCCGGTCCGGATGGCTTTAATGGGGCGTTCCTGAAAGCCTGTTGGCCCATCCTCAAACAGGATTTCTATCTTTTATGTGAAGAGTTCCATCGTGGGGGCCTGAATTTGGAAAGCATCAATGCTGGCTATATCACGTTGATCCCCAAAACCAACGCACCTAAAACTGTCAATGAGTTTCGGCCCATAACGCTCCTGAACTGCTGCCTAAAGATGATCACTAACATACTTGCCAATTGCCTACAGAAAATTATCCTCAACCTGGTGCATCAAAACCAATATGGTTTCCTCCGTGGATGATCCATTCATGACTGCTTGGCCTGGGCATTCGAATATAAACACCAATGTCAAGCTTCAAAGAGAGAAATTGTCCTCCTGAAACTTGACTTTGCCAAAGCCTTCGATACAATCGAGCATTCTGCTATGCTGCTAATCATGAGGAAATGGGCTTCCCTCCTAAATAGCTCACTTGGATGGAAAGCCTCTTCTCTTCTGGCAAGTCCTCGGTGCTCCTAAATGGTGTGCCTGGTCGCCAATTCCCTTGCAAGTGTGGTGTGCGTCAAGGAGATCCCATGTCCCCCCTCATTTTTGTTGTTGCGGCCGACCTCTTGCAATTAGCCATTAATGAAGAGTTGGATCAAGGTTTACTCAGCCACCCCATCCCCCTAAGGGCAATGCCAAGTACCCGGTGATCCAATACACAGACGACACTATAATTGTCTTGCCTGCGTGTATTCGTTAAGCTGCTAAGATGAAGCAAATCCTTGAAGACTACGCCACCTCCATTGGACTTAAGATCAACTTTCATAAATCCACTCTCGTGCCCATTAATACTCCGGTGGACAAGTGTAATGATCTGGCCGCTCTTTTCGGTTGCACTCAAGCCAACATGCCGTTTACATACCTGGGTTTGCCCCTTGGGACCACCCGTCCTTCGGTTCTTGACATGACACCTTTTGTGTGCAAAGCTGAAAGAAAAATCACCGTGGCCTTGTCACTCATGTCGCATGCTGGTAGGTTGGCCTTGATCAACTCGATCATTACTTCACTTGCTATATATCCGATGGGCACCATGCGATTGCCGCCAAAAACCGTTGCACAACTGGATAAAATACGAGGACACTGCCTGTGGACCAAAAAAACTGCGGATGGCGTCAAACACAACTCACTAGCTGCCTGGTCCATGGTGTGTCGACCCAAATCTAGTGGTGGTATCGGGGTTCTTGATTTGAAAGTCCAAAATGATGGTTTGCTTCTGAAGTTTCTACACAAGTTTGACAACAGAATGGATATCCCTTGGGTACAACTAGTCTGGGATACATACTACGTTGATTCAATCCCCCATGCTACTCATGCATGTGGTTCCTTTTGGTGGCGAGACCTGGTTCTCCTAATGCCAATATACCGCATGATCACTAGTGTCCAAATAAAACATGGCGCTTCTGCACTCTTTTGGAAGGATAACTGGGGTGATGCGATCTACGCTGATAAATACCCGAGAGCTTTCTCGTATGCCACCGATGAAGATCTGTCGGTTAGAGACTTTCTAACTGCCCCCACACTGCATGAAACCTTTCAGCTTCCGCTCTCCGTGCAAGCTCATGAGGAGGTCAAAATGCTGCAGCTAGATGTCGGGAATGTGAGGTTTGAGGAGCATAGTGATGTTTGGTCGTATTGCTGGGGGCGATCAAGTTCAAAATGGCCGTGTATTATCAATTCTTCTTTCGGGGGGTGATTTCTCATGTAGCCTTTCGATCGCTGTGGCAGACCAAGTGCACCCCCAAAATCAAGGTCTTCGGTTGGTTCTTGTTGTCGGATCGCCTCAACACACGAAACATGCTTAAACGAAGGCATTACAACATTGGCTCCAACTTTGACTGCTTGCTCTGTGGCCTACATATAGAAGAAATGGTGGAACATCTGTTCTTCCGCTGCACCTTTAGCAAAGAGTGATGGCGGCGCTTAGACATAAGCTGGACCACGGTTGGGGACATGCTGGATCTGGTGAGGCAATTAAAGGAAAGACATCCTCGCGAAATGATCATGGAAATCTTCTTGGTTGCTGCTTGGAGCCTATGGAAGGAGCGCAACAATAACCATTTCAGACATATTGCACCCTCAGTGACCTCATGGTGGGATCGGTTCAAGACTGATTTTTGTAACATCCAATATAGATTGCCTACTCATAAGAGACATGTGGTCTCTTCCATCTTGCAAAATTTACAGCAGAACCCTCCATAGCACTTGTTTTAGTCTTTGGTGCTGAACCTTCACCACAACCCTCTGTAATTACCACCATGTAATAGTTCCTTGTTATTTTAATATATATGCAGTAGGAGCCTTTCCTACTGTCTTCACTTTCAAAAAAACAACCAAGAGTTCCCAATATCTTCCATACTACATACATTATAGGCGGTTCCCAAACAGAATGGTAAAAGTTTTTACTCCCCCTCCACCAACAATCATCAATCCATGGCTTGCCCGAAACAACGGGTGCCTCCAGCTAACATCAAACCTGGGGGAGTTTTGTTTGCAATTATTTTTGATTTGATTTTGATCTTTTGATCATGGGACTGGGCATCCTAGTTACCAGCCATTTTTCTCATGAATGATGAGTGGAGTCCACTCATCTTGAGAATAACCCACATAGCATGGAAGATACTGATAGCCCCTAGTCGCTACATGAGCGATTCGGGCATACAAAACAGATTATTATTTGAAGGTTTAGAGTTTGGCACATGCAAATTTACTTGGAACGGCAGGTGAATACCACATATAGGTAGGTATGGTGGACACTCATGGCAGAAACTGGGTTTAAGGATATTTGCAAGCACAAGTAGTATCTCTACTTGGTGCAAGGAATTTTGGCTAGCATGAGGGGGAAAGGCAAGGTCAACATGTTTGAATGATCCATGACAATATACTTTAACTGAGATGTGAGAAAACATAACCCATTACGTTGTCTTCCTTGTCCAACATCAACTCTTTAGCATGTCATACTTAATGAGTGCTCACAATTATAAAAGATGTCTAGGATAGTATATTTCTATGTGAAATCTCTCTTCCTTCAATATTCTTTCATCAATTGTTCAAATGACCACAATGCTTGCTAACCTTCAATAAATTTACAACCTCTACTTCTTAGATGTGAAGTCATTACTCCCCATGGAATAACCAAATGAGACATATATAATTTCAGATTTATGACATTCAACTCATTCAACCATTTACTCATAGGATATAAGTGAAGCACACAAATAAATGAAAAACTACTCCAAAAAGATATAAGTGAAGATCAATGAGTAGCTAAATAATTTTATAACTATGTGAAGACTCTCTCTCATTTAAGAATTTCAGATCTTGGTATTGTAGTCAAACAGCAAGCAAAACAAAATAAAATGACATTGCAAGGATAGCACAACTCATGTGAAGAAGCAAAAACTTAGGTTCAACCGATACTAACTGATAGTTGTTGAAGAAGAAAGGTGGGATGCCTAACGGGGCATCCCCAATCTTAAATGCTTGAGACTTCTTGAAATATTATCTTGGGGTGCATTGGGCATCCCCAATCTTGAACTTTTGTGTCTCCTTAATTCCTCTCATATCATGGTTTCTCTTTTTATCAAAAGCTTCATCCACACCAAACTCAACAAGAACTCGTGAGATAGGTTATTATAAACCAATGCAAAACCTTATCATTTTCTACTGTAACAAATCACTAAAATTATTATTCAACATTGCATACTAAATTACTCTGCATATTTAATACTCCTATCATCAAATAGAATCATTAAACAAGCAAACATATGCAAACAATGCAAACATAATGTCGGGGGAAACTGATCCACGAACACCTATGGGGCCGGCGGACCGGGCCCCTTTCGGTTCGGCGGGGGGCGGAGGTCGCACGAAGAGTGGATCGAGGCGAAGCACACGAGCAGTTTACCCAGCTTCGGAGCTCTCCGGAGAGATAACACTCCTACTGCTGCTTGTCTGGTTGTATTATCTTGTGTTCTTGCTCTCGAGAGAGAGCGTAGTGTTTTCTGGGCTACGAATGAATCGAAGCGAACTGTCCGAACCCCCTCTACGTTGCGCATGGGCCTCCTTTTATACGCTAAAGGGGTCACCGACAGGTGGCAACGCAGAGGAGGGTATAAACGTAAAAAGTGAGGTGGTTGGTACAGTTGCTTGTACAGTGCACCCTACCTAACCCTGACGGCAGGGGACAAGGGCATTAAAGGCCCGTCTGAGTCACCCAAACAGTGCAGAAAAGGACCGTTAGGGGCGCCACCGTTCGCCACGATGTCGATCTTGTCAGCTTCGCATGCCACTGCGCACCGCTGGCTGCACAGCCTCCCGCCACGCGCGCCTGGAGAGGCCCCCAGAGCAACACGTTGGTGGATGCGCTGGAGCGCGGGCATAGAGTGGCCGCCTGCCGCGGCAAGCGCCTTGCCGCTATTGTTATCTTGTCGGGTCCGGAAGCTTGTCGCTCTCCGGGCCTCGAGGTACCTTGGTTGGTCTTCCCGGCAAGCTCCTCTTGCCGGGGCCTTGTTGTCTTGCCGGAGCGCGAGGCGCGTCGCGGCAAGTTCCTTGGCGTGTCTTGGTTGGCCTTCCCGGCAAGCTCCTCTTGCCGGGGCCTTGTCTCCTGAGCTTAAATACTTTGTTCTTGAATGGCTCTAAGGGAGCCATGGAGGATCTTGGCGTTCGCCCGGCCAGCCTCGCCGCGGGGTGCTGCAACTGCCCGTGCACAAGTTCGGGGTACTAGGGTACCCCTATTCTAGTACACCGACAGGAGCCCCGGGCCTGGGCCAGACACGGTGCCGAGCGCTGTTGGGCCAGGCCCAAGACAGGGCACACGCGGGCTGGGCCACGCCGAATCTCGCTCCGTATCCACCGCGCTCTCCCATAATGGCACGCGTTGAATGCGGCATCGTGGGAGAGATCATGGGTGGTTGTTTATTCGGAAGGGCGAAACGTCCGCCCCGTCCCTCTTTATAAGCAGAGGAAATAGGGGCAGTTCGTTCCCCCTTGCTGGTTGCTGCTACTTCATCTTCACGAACCTCCGCTGCTCCCCCCTTCTTCTCGAAGCCGAGAGAGCAGCGCTCCGCCCCCCATTGCCACTAGCATCACCACGCCGTCGACCTCCCTCACCACCTCCGCCATGGCCCCGAAAGCCGACAAGGGAAAGGGCGTGAAGTCGGCCGAGGTGCAGCGGCTCGCGGCGCTGCGGAAGGAGCGGGCGATCTTCACCCCCCAGCTCGGCGCGAAGGAGCTGAGGGAGTACTTCTTCCTCTTCTGGGCGACGGAGACGCGGGCGCATCCGTGCACGAGGGTACTCCCGGCCGCTGCTTCGGAGCTGGCTCCAAACGGGTACCCATTCTTCGCGCTATTCTTCTATTGCGGGCTCTGCTCGCCCTTCTCGGAGTTCTTTTGTGATATCATGAACACATATGGCTTCCGCCTCCTTGACTTCACCCCCAACGCTGTCCTGACCATGGCAGTTCTCACACATTTGTGCGAAAACTTTGTCGGAGTCCACCCTAGTGTTGCCCTTTCCCGCCACTTCTTCATACCTCGGGTAGAGAGAGGAGAGCCGCTTGCCGGAGGGATTGCCTGGATCTCGAGAGTCGGCAAGAAAGAGGCGTACTTGGAGGGTGAGCTCCGCAGCAAGTGGGAGGAGTGGAGAGCGGAGTGGTGCTGGATCGTTGAGGAGAATCCGCAGCCCTTCACCGCCGTGCGCCAAGCTCCAATAGTGCGCGGCAATGACTGGAGCAACGTGGCCCCGGAAGATGAGAGGCTGAAGATCGCCATCACTAGGATTCTTCGCCTCAGGCTTGCCAGGCTCACTGTAGGTGCTGTCGGGGCAGATTTCCTCCGCCGCCGCATTGCCCCCCTGCAGGAGAGGGGGAGGCCCGCCTGGGAATTCAAGAATTCGGCGGACATCATGAGGCTGCGGCCGGGCCTCAACTACAACTTCACCATCCTGGAGCTGGATGCGATGCTTCTGGAGTTGTTCAAATGCGACCCCCAGCACCCATTCACACTGCCGAGGGGCGTAGTTCCTTTGTGCAATAACTCTTCGCTTGACCGGATCCGCGCCATGATGCCGTTGTGCGATTCACACGGAATCGTCCCAACTTGGCAAGAGCCTGCGGATGACGTTGTGCGAGCGTTCTTCGACACCTTGGAGGAAGTGCCGGTCCACGCTGACGAGCAGAAGAGCCTCACCCGTGACACCACTGACGAGGAGCTACAGCGCATCGCCACTAGGGCGGAAGAGGTTGCGGCCGCAGCTGTCGCGGGCGCGTTCGGGTTCACTGTGGAGGAGGCAGAGGCTGCAGAGGCGGCAAACCTTGCCGAGTGCGCGGAGTTCATTGGTGAGGAAGAGCTTGCCGGTTCTGAAGCCGAGCCGAGCGAGGCCGGCGAGGAAGAGCCCGAGCCCTCAGAAGGCTTGCCGCAGGCAGAGCCCCCGGCCCCGCCAAGAAGGCGTCTTCGCAGGGCCGCGGATGTAGCGGGGCGGCAGCCGGCTCAACAGCCGCCAAGCCGTGCGACACGCTCTACCACGGCAAGTCATGTTGCTGCGGGAGCGCCTCACGCAGCAGCGACAACTGGAGCGGGATCTTCCCGGGCCACCGCCACCGCCCCCGCCAAGCGGGCAAGGGATCCTACTCCTCTGCCTCGCCGCACCAGAGGGGAGCCGGACTTTGATCTTTCCGCGCTCAGCTCCGACGAGGAGGAAGAAGAGTAAGCTTCTTTGGTGCTCTTATAGTTCTTCAATCTTGCTGTTTTTATCTTGTATCTGACTTGCTTCTATCTGGACTCCTTTCTTTTCAGGACGCTGGCCCAGAGAGCGGCGAAGAGGGCCAAGGCCGCGGTGATTGTCATCGAGGATGACCCCACCGTGTCAGTAGGTGGTGGGTCCGAGGCCACCTTGACGGACCCTGCAATCACTCCTCAAAGTAGCCCCCAGCGCAGCCCCCAGCATAAGTTCATAGTTTTTTTTCTTTGCTGTCGGGCGCGCATGAGTGTTTTTTCCTTTGTTTGATATCTTGCTTGTTGATTTGTGCAGGAGCAGAGCAGTCACATCAGGAGCGCCCGGAAGCTAGTCCCGAGGTGCCACCTGCTTTGACTGCGCCGCCAAGGGAGGAGTCCCCGGCAAGGGAGCGCTCTCCGGCAAGGGGGAACTCTCCGGCAAGGGACGGCACCGTTGATCCTGCGGCGACCGAGGCCGCAACTGCAGATCTTGGCACAGGTAATCCACTTGCCCAGAAACTTTCCCTTGGGTTCTTCTTCTTCTGATTTTCTTCTCTTGGATTTTGGATTGATTTTTCTCCCTTCTTCGTTCTTCAGACCCATCTGCGGCTGAGCCAATGGAGATAGAGGGCGCCGGCGAGGAAGGGGCCGGTGCTGACGAGGCCGCCGGCGAGGAGGCCGCCAGGGCTGCCGCCGCAGAAGCCAGCGAGGGGTCGGGCGATCGCACTGACGACCCTGAGGCCGCAGGAGCGCCAGGCACTGCACCGACCGCCGATCCCTCTGCTGCTTCTGCGGAGCCGGGCTCCGAGGAGCCCCAGCCCGACACCTACTTGAAGGCCGGCGACGGTATCTTCATCAAGCTACCCTGGGCGTCGAGCTCCAGGGCGCCGGTCGAGGGGGAAACTTTCGACGGGGAGGTGCTCGCCTCTGTCGGACTGTCGTTGGTCGACGCGCCCAGCAGCAGCAGCGGCGAGCTTGAGAAGGAGCAGCTGCTGCGGAAGCTGCTGTCACTCTACCGCGCCTGGCGAGCCAAACTAGCTTCCCGGGAAGCGCTTGTCGCGAAGGCGGGAGTTGACATGGAGAAGCACGCGGAGGAGCTCCGGGGCCAAAATCAAGATGCTCTCCGGTCCCTGGCGCAGGAGCGGGAGCGACTCGACGAGGAGCGCACGGCCTTCCTTCTCGAGAAGGCCGAGGCTGAGGAGGAGCAAAGGCTGGCCGCCGAGAAGCAGTCCGCGCGGGAAGGTGAACTAGTGCAGCAGAAGGCCAACCTCGACAGCTACGAGGAAGAGCTCGCCGAGCGCGAGCAAGCACTTGGCGGGGCGCTCAAGGAGGCAAAGGACGCTGCGGCAATTGCAGAGGCCGCCAAGAAAGAGCTGGAGGAGAAGGTGGCGCAGCTGGAGGCCAACATTGGGAAGAGCGGCGAGGAGCTTGCCGCGCTCAAGCGTGAGCGTGAGAAGGATGCTGCCGCCCACGGTGAGCTACAAGGTCTTCTCTCTAAGAGGGGCAAGGAGCTCAGCGCCGCCAAGGATTCCAAAGCAGACCTGGAGCTGAAGCTGGCCACGCTGACGCAGACGCTGGAGGCCGCCAAGGAGCGGGAGAAGACCTTGTCGGAGAAGGTCAAGGCTGATGCGGCGCTGTTGGAGAGCATTGCAGTTACCCAGAACTCGTTCAGAGACACTATGGAGCACTGGACTGAGGGTCTGGTGAACATTGCCGCAGTCATCAACGAGGAGCTGGCGCAGCTGGGGATGGAGGACTTTGGGTATCCTTCCGACGAGAGTCTTCAACCCAGCGCCAAGCTCAGCCTGTTCTTCAAGGGCGTGGCGACGGCACTCCAGCGGCTCCGGGAGAGGATCCCAAAGCAGCTGGCCGATGAGTCGTGCAAAATCTGCGCCGGGGTTCTCTAGAAGGTGCTGATGAAGGTAGCCTTCCGCAATCCAGGCCTCAGCTTCACCAACGTCCTCAGGTCCTTGCCGCCTGACGCCGATCTGGATGCACTCAAGGCCCTTGTCGCACCCATTGTGGACAAGGTGAGAGAGATCAAGAGGGTCGAGGGCGGACGCGTAGACTAGGCCGCCCATTTCTTCTTTTCCCTTGTCGCTGCTAATCATGTTATGAAAACAGTCTGTTAGAGCTGCGACAAGTTATCTTGTAATATAACTCTATTTCTATTATCAATTGCTATGTTATTTCTCTACTAGATTCCTTCCTTTGTATGTTTTTACCCTACGCTTCTAGGGAACTTGTCGGCGCAGGCGCCCGAGCCGCGAGCGCTGAGTGCGGAACTTCAGCAGCCTGCTGGCGGCGCTGCTTCCGACAAGAAACCTTGTCCCGACTAGATGCAGCACGCTTAAGCTGTTGAGCGGACTCGAAACAAAGTAAGGGCGCAACTAGCCACGAGTTGGTTCCTTCGCGCACAGGTTTTCCATACAAAGCAGGGTCGTTCGAGGAAGATAACTCAAAAATTTAAAGAGTGATTGCTCAAACTTTGGCAACTTAGCTTTTCTGTCGTTTGCTTCCCAGCAAGGCAGGACTTCGCTTGAACGACGCCTGGTCCATACCACAATCTTCTCTCCCCCCCCCGGCAAACATGTGTGTGGGGGAACCTTCTTTTCCTTTGTTGAAAAGAAGAAAGAAGAGAAAATAATGATATGGAGCCCTTCGGCTCGTTAGTGCTTACCGGATGTAGTGTTGGGGAACGTTGCAGAAAATTAAAATTTTTCCTACGGTTTCACCAAGATCCATCTATGAGTTCATCTAAGCAACGAGTCGAGGGAGTGAGTTTGCATCTACATACCACTTGTAGATCGCGTGCGGAAGCTTGCAAGGTGATGATGGAGTCGTACTCGAACGTGATTCGAATCACCGATGACCAAGTGCTGAACGGACAGCACCTCCGCGTTCAACACACGTACGGGACGGGAGACGTCTCCTCCTTCTTGATCCAGCAAGGGGGAAGGAGAGGTTGAGGAAGACAACTCCACCGGCAGCACGACGGCGTGGTGATGGTGGAGAGGCAGTACTCCGACAGGGCTTCGCCAAGCACACAACGGAGGAGGAGAGGTGTTGGGGAGGGGAGGGCTGCGCCTTGGAGGGTGGTGCGGCTGCCCTCCCCTCACCCCTCTATTTATAGGGGGAAGGGAGAAGGGGGCCGGCCCCCTAGAACCCATCTAGGGGGGTGCGGCGGCCAAGGGGAGAGGGGGAGAGGGTGGCTTGCCCCCCAAGCCAAGGGGGCGCCCCCTCTAGGGTTCCCCCTCAACCCTAGGCGCAAGGGCCCAAGGGAGGGGGTGCGCCCAGCCCACCAGGGGCTGGCTCCCTGCCCCACGCAGCCCATGTGGCCCCCCGGGAGGGGTGGCCCCTCCCGGTGGACCCCCGGAACCCTTCCGGTGGCCCCGGTACAATACCGGTATGACCCCGAAACTTCCCGGTGTCCATTTGACAACTTCCCATATATAAATCTTTACCTCCGGACACTTCCGGAGCTCCTCGTGACGTCCAGGATCCCATCCGGGACTCCGAACAACATTCGGTAGTCACATACTAGTCTTCCTAATAACCCTAGCGTCACCGAACCTTAAGTGTGTAGACCCTACGGGTTCGGGAGACATGCAGACATGACCTAGACGCTCTCAGGTCAATAACCAAAAGCGGGATCTGGATACCCATGATGGCTCCCACATGCTCCTCGATGTTGTCATCGGATGAACCACGATGTCGAGGATTCGATCAAACCCTGTATGCAATTCCCTTTGTCAATCGGTACGTTACTTGCCCGAGACTCGATCGTCGGTATCCCAATACCTTGTTCAGTCTCGTTACCGGCAAGTCACTTTACTCGTACCGTAATGCATGATCCCGTGTCCAACACCTTGGTCACATTGAGCTCATTATGATGATGCGTTACCGAGTGGGCCCAGAGATACCTCTCCGTCATACGGAGTGACAAATCCCAGTCTCGATCCGTGTCAACCCAACAGATACTTTCGGAGATACCTGTAATGCACCTTTATAGTCACCCAGTTACGTTGTGACGTTTGATACACCCAAGGCACTCTTACGATATCCGGGAGTTACACGATCTCATGGTCGAAGGAAGAGATACTTGACATTGGCAAAGCTCTAGCAAAACGAACTACACGATCTTTTATGCTATGCTTAGGATTGGGTCTTGTCCATCACATCATTCTCCTAATAATGTGATCCCGTTATCAACGACATCCAATGTCCATAGTCAGGAAACCATGACTATCTGTTGATCACAACGAGCTAGTCAACTAGAGGCTCACCAGGGACATATTGTGGTCTAAGTATTCACACGTGTATTACGATTTCCGGATAATACAGTTATAGCATGAACAAAAGACATTTATCATGAACATTGAAATATAATAATACTTTTATTATTGCCTCTAGGGCATATTTCCAACAGTCTCCCACTTGCACTAGAGTCACTAATCTAGTTACATTGTGATTAATCGAACACCCATAGAGTTCTGGTGTTGATCATGTTTTGCATGCGAGAGAGGTTTAGTCAGCGGATCTGTGACATTCAGATCCGTGTGCACTTTGCAAATCTCTATGTCTCCATCTTGAACATTTTCACGGATGGAGTTGAAACAACGCTTGATGTGCCTGGTCTTCTTGTGAAACCTGGGCTCCTTGGCGAGGGCAATAGCTCCAGTGTTGTCACAGAAGAGTTTGATCGGCCCCGACGCATTGGGTATGACTCCTAGGTCGGTGATGAACTCCTTCACCCAAATCGCTTCATGCGCTGCCTCCGAGGCTGCCATGTACTCCGCTTCACACGTAGATCCCACCACGACGCTCTGCTTGCAGCTGCACCAGCTTACTGCTCCACCATTCAACATATACACGTATCTGGTTTGTGACTTAGAGTCATCCAGATCTGAGTCGAAGCTAGCGTCGACGTAACCCTTTACGACGAGCTCTTCGTCTCCTCCATAAACGAGAAACATGTCCTTCGTCCTTTTCAGGTACTTCAGGATATTCTTGACCGCTGTCCAGTGTTCCTTGCCGGGATTACTTTGGTATCTTGCTACCAAACTTACGGCAAGGTTTACATCGGGTCTGGTACACAGCATGGCATACATAATAAATCCTATGGCTGAAGCATAGGGGATGACACTCATCTCTTCTTTATCTTTTGCCGTGGTCGGTGACTGAGCCGAGCTCAGTCTCACACCTTGTAACATAGGCAAGAACCCCTTCTTGGACTGATCCATTTTGAACCTCTTCAAAATCTTATCAAGGTATGTGCTTTGTGAAAGACCTATGAGGCGTCTCGATCTATCTCTATAGATCTTGATGCCTAATATGTAAGCAGCTTCTCCAAGGTCCTTCATTGAAAAACACTTATTCAAGTAGGCCTTAATGCTGTCCAGAAATTCTATATTATTTCCCATCAAGAGTATGTCATCTACATATAATATGAGAAATGCTACAGAGCTCCCACTCATTTTCTTGTAAACGCAGGCTTCTCCATAAGTCTGCATAAACCCAAACACTTTGATCATCTCATCAAAGCGAATGTTCCAACTCCAAGATGCTTGCACCAGTCCATAAATGGATCGCTGGAGCTTGCATACTTTGTTAGCGTTCCGAGGATCGACAAAACCTTCCGGCTGCATCATATACAGCTCTTCCTTAAGATGCCCGTTAAGGAATGCGTTTTGACGTCCATCTGCCATATCTCATAATCATAGTATGCGGCAATTGCTAACATGATTCGGACGGACTTCAGCTTCGCTACGGGAGAGAAAGTCTCGTCGTAGTCAATCCCTTGAACTTGTCGATAACCCTTAGCGACAAGTCGAGCCTTATAGATGGTAACATTTCCATCCGCGTTCGTCTTCTTCTTAAAAATCCATTTGTTTTCTATCGCTCGCCGATCATCGGGCAAGTCTGTCAAAGTCCATACTTTGTTTTCATACATGGATTCTATCTCGGATTTCATGGTTTCAAGCCATTTGTTGGAATCCGGGCCCGCCATCGCTTCTTCATAGTTCGAAGGTTCATTGTTGTCTAACAACATGATTTCTAGGACAGGGTTGCCGTACCACTCTGGTGCGGAACGTGTCCTTGTGGACCTACGAAGTTCAGCAGTAACTTGATCCGAAGTACCTTGATCATCATCATTGTTTTCCTCTTCAGTTGGTGTGGGCATCACAGGAACGGTTTCCTGCGCTGCGCCACTTTCCCGTTCAAGAGGTAGTACTTCATCGAGTTCTACTTTCCTCCCACTTACTTCTTTCGAGAGAAACTCTTTTTCCAGAAAGCATCCGTTCTTGGCAACAAAGATCTTGCCTTCGGATCTTAAGTAGAAGGTATACCCGACAGTTTCCATAGGGTATCCTATGAATACGCATTTTTCCGACTTGGGTTCGAGCTTTTCAGGTTGAAGTTTCTTGACATAAGCATCAGATCCCCAAACTTTTAGAAACGACAGCTTAGGTTTCTTTCCAAACCATAATTCATACGGTGTCGTCTCAACGGATTTAGACGGTGCCCTATTTAAAGTGAATGTAGCTGTCTCTAGAGCGTATCCCCAAAATGATAGCGGTAAGTCAGTAAGAGACATCATAGACCGCACCATATCCAATAGGGTGCGATTACGACGTTCGGACACACCGTTTCGCTGAGGTGTTCCAGGCGGCGTGAGTTGTGAAACGATTCCACATTTCCTTAAGTGTGTACCAAATTCGTGACTTAAGTATTCTCCTCCACGATCTGATCGTAAGAATTTTATCTTTCGGTCACGTTGATTCTCTACCTCATTCTGAAATTCCTTGAACTTTTCAAAGGTCTCAGACTTGTGTTTCATTAAGTAGACATACCCATATCTACTCAAGTCATCAGTAAGAGTGAGAACATAACGATATCCTCCGCGAGCCTCAACACTCATTGGACCGCACACATCGGTATGTATGATTTCCAACAAGTTGGTTGCTCGCTCCATTGTTCCGGAGAACGGAGTCTTGGTCATTTTGCCCAAGAGGCATGGTTCGCACGTGTCAAACGATTCATAATCAAGAGACTCTAATAGTCCATCGGCATGGAGCTTCTTCATGCGCTTGACACCAATATGACCAAGGCGGCAGTGCCACAAGTATGTGGGACTATCGTTATCAACTTTAAATCTTTTGGCATCTACACTATGAACATGTGTAATATTACGCTCGAGATTCATTAAGAATAAACCATTGACCATCGGAGCATGACCATAAAACATATCTCTCATATAAATCGAACAACCATTATTCTCAGACTTAAATGAGTAGCCATCTCGTATTAAACGAGATCCAGATACAATGTTCATGCTCAAACTTGGCACTAAATAACAATTATTAAGGTTCAAAACTAATCCCGTAGGTAAATGTAGAGGCAGCGTGCCGACGGCGATCACATCGACTCTGGAACCATTCCCGACGCGCATAGTCACCTCGTCCTTCGCCAGTCTTCGTTTATTCCGCAGCTCCTGCTGTGAGTTACAAATATGAGCAACGGCACCGGTATCAAATACCCAGGAGTTACTACGAGTACTGGTAAGGTACACATCAATCACATGTATATCAAATATACCTTTGGTGTTGCCGGCCTTCTTATCTGCTAAGTATTTGGGGCAGTTCCGCTTCCAGTGACCCTTCCCCTTGCAATAAAAGCACTTAGTCTCAGGCTTGGGTCCATTCTTTGACTTCTTCCCGGTAACTGGCTTACCAGGCGCGGCAACATCTTTGCCGTCCTTCTTGAAGTTCTTCTTACCCTTGCCCTTCTTGAACTTAGTGGTCTTATTGACCATCAACACTTGATGTTCTTTCTTGATTTCAGCCTCTGCTGACTTCAGCATCGAGAACACTTCAGGAATGGTCTTTTCCATCCCCTGCATGTTGTAGTTCATCACAAAGCTCTTGTAGCTTGGTGGGAGCGACTGGAGGATTCTGTCAATGACCGCCTCATCTGGGAGGTTAATGTTCAGCTGGGTCATACGGTTGTGCAACCCAGACATCTTCAGGATGTGCTCACTGACAGAACTGTTTTCCTCCATCTTACAACTGTAGAACTTGTCGGAGACATCATATCTCTCGACCCGGGCATGAGCTTGAAAAACTAGTTTCAGCTCTTCGAACATCTCATATGCTCCGTGGTGCTCAAAACGCTTTTGGAGCCCCGGTTCTAAGCTGTAAAGCATGCCGCACTGAACGAGGGAGTAATCATCAGCACGAGACTACCAAGCATTCATAATGTCTTGGTTCTCTGGGACGGGAGCGTCACCTAGCGGTCCTTCTAGGACATATTGTTTCCTGGCAGCTATGAGGATGATCCTCAGGTTCCGGACCCAGTCCGTATAGTTGCTGCCATCATCTTTCAGCTTGGTTTTCTCTAGGAACGCGTTGAAGTTCATGTTGACATTAGCGTTGGCCATTGATCTACAAGACATATTTGCAAAGGTTTTAGACTAAGTTCATGATAATAAAGTTCTAATCAAATTATGAACTCCCACTTAGATTAGACATCCCTCTAGTCATCTAAGTGTTACATGATCCGAGTCGACTAGCCCGTGTCCGATCATCACGTGAGACGGACTAGTCATCGTCGGTGAACATTCTCATGTTGATCGTATCTTCCATACGATTTGTGTTTGACCTTTCGGTCTCCGTGTTCCGAGGCCATGTCTGCACATGCTAGGCTCGTCAAGTTAACCCTAAGTGTTTTTGCTGTGTAAAACTGTCTTACACCCGTTGTATGTGAACGTAAGAATCCATCACACCCGATCATCACGTGGTGCTTAGAAGCGACGAACTGTAGCAATGGTGCACAGTTAGGGGAGAACACTTCTTGAAATTTTTGTAAGGGATCATCTTATTTACTACCGTCGTCCTAAGTAAACAAGATGCATAAACATAATAAACATCACATGCAATTATATAGTTGTGACATGATATGGCCAATATCATATAGCTCCATTGATCTTCATCTTCGGGGCTCCATGATCATCTTGTCACCGGCTTGACACCATGATCTCCATCATCATGATCTCCATCATCGTGTCTTCATGAAGTTGTCACGCCAACGACTACTTCTACTTCTATGACTAACGTTTAGCAATAAAGTAAAGTAGTTTACATGACGTTATTCAATGACACGCAGGTCATACAAAAAATAAAGACAACTCCTATGGCTCCTGCCGGTTGTCATACTCATCGACATGCAAGTCGTGATTCCTATTACAAAGAACATGATCTCATACATCACAATTCATCATTCATCACAACTTCTGGCCATATCACATCACATGATCAATCGCTGCAAAAACAAGTTAGACGTCCTCTAATTGTTGTTGCATCTTTTACGTGGCTGCAATTAGGTTCTAGCAAGAACGTTTTCTTACCTACGAATCACCACAACATGATTTTGTCAACTTCTATTTACCCTTCATAAGGGCCCTGTTCATCGATTCCGCTCCAACTAAAGTGGGAGAGACAGACACCCGCCAGCCACCTTATGCAACTAGTGCATGTCAGTCGGTGGAACCGGTCTCACGTAAGCGTACGTGTAAGGTTGGTCCGGGCCGCTTCATCCCACAATACCGTTGAGCAAGAAAAGACTAGTAGAGGCAAGTAAGATGACAAAATCCACGCCCACAACAAAATTGTGTTCTACTCGTGCAAAGAGAACTACGCATAGACCTAGCTCATGATGCCACTGTTGGGGAACGTTGCAGAAAATTAAAATTTTTCCTACGGTTTCACCAAGATCCATCTATGAGTTCATCTAAGCAACGAGTCGAGGGAGTGAGTTTGCATCTACATACCACTTGTAGATCGCGTGCGGTAGCTTGCAAGGTGATGATGGAGTCGTACTCGAACGTGATTCGAATCACCGATGACCAAGTGCTGAACGGACAGCACCTCCGCGTTCAACACATGTACGGGACGGGAGACGTCTCCTCCTTCTTGATCCAGCAAGGGGGAAGGAGAGGATGAGGAAGACAGCTCCACCGGCAGCACGACGGCATGGTGATGGTGGAGAGGCAGTACTCCTACAGGGCTTCGCCAAGCACACAACGGAGGAGGAGAGGTGTTGGGGAGGGGAGGGCTGCGCCTTGGAGGGTGGTGCGGCTGCCCTCCCCTCACCCCTCTATTTATAGGGGGAAGGGAGAAGGGGGCCGGCCCCCTAGAACCCATCTAGGGGGGTGCGGCGGCCAAGGGGAGAGGGGGAGAGGGTGGCTTGCCCCCCAAGCCAAGGGGGCGCCCCCTCTAGGGTTCCCCCTCAACCCTAGGCGCAAGGGCCCAAGGGAGGGGGTGCGCCCAGCCCACCAGGGGCTGGCTCCCTGCCCCACGCAGCCCATGTGGCCCCCCGGGAGGGGTGGCCCCTCCCGGTGGACCCCCGGAACCCTTCCGGTGGCCCCGGTACAATACCGGTATGACCCCGAAACTTCCCGGTGTCCGTTTGACAACTTCCCATATATAAATCTTTACCTCCGGACCCTTCCGGAGCTCCTCGTGACGTCCAGCATCCCATCCGGGACTCCGAACAACATTCGGTAGTCACATACTAGTCTTCCTAATAACCCTAGCGTCACCGAACCTTAAGTGTGTAGACCCTACGGGTTCGGGAGACATGCAGACATGACCTAGACGCTCTCAGGTCAATAACCAATAGCGGGATCTGGATACCCATGATGGCTCCCACATGCTCCTCGATGTTGTCATCGGATGAACCACGATGTCGAGGATTCGATCAAACCCTGTATGCAATTCCCTTTGTCAATCGGTATGTTACTTGCCCGAGACTCGATCATCGGTATCCCAATACCTTGTTCAGTCTCGTTACCGGCAAGTCACTTTACTCGTACCGTAATGCATGATCCCGTGTCCAACACCTTGGTCACATTGAGCTCATTATGATGATGCATTACCGAGTGGGCCCAGAGATACCTCTCCGTCATACGGAGTGACAAATCCCAGTCTCGATCCGTGTCAACCAAACAGATACTTTCGGAGATACCTGTAATGCACCTTTATAGTCACCCAGTTACGTTGGGACATTTGATACACCCAAGGCACTCTTACGATATCCGGGAGTTACACGATCTCATGGTCGAAGGAAGAGATACTTGACATTGGCAAAGCTCTAGCAAAACGAACTACACGATCTTTTATGCTATGCTTAGGATTGGGTCTTGTCCATCACATCATTCTCCTAATGATGTGATCCTGTTATCAACGACATCCAATGTCCATAGTCAGGAAACCATGACTATCTGTTGATCATAATGAGCTAGTCAACTAGAGGCTCGCCAGGGACATATTGTGGTCTAAGTATTCACACGTGTATTACGATTTCCGGATAATACAGTTATAGCATGAACAAAAGACATTTATCATGAACATTGAAATATAATAATACTTTTATTATTGCCTCTAGGGCATATTTCCAACATGTAGGTGCTGCACAAAGTGTCAGATAATCGCATGCAAGAAAGAAACTAATGCATGAAATGGACAAGTTGTGCGGAGCACATGGGGTTTTACTTATGCACGGGATCTGCGCCCGGCTTTGTACAAAGGATTACATGCAACAGCGGCAAGACTTGTACAAAAGGTGGTTGCCAGAACGGGTTCCGGCAACCGCGCCCTACGGGAAAAACTTACGAAGATGTTCTATGTTCCAGGAGTTGCTCACCGGAATGCCATCTTCGGTCTCAAGGCGGACAACGCCGGGCCTTGTGACTCGTTTCACCCGATAAGGGCCTTCCCACTTCGGCGTCAACTTGCTGGAATTCTTGGCGGACTAAACGTGCCGAAGAACAAGGTCGCCTTCCTCGAAGCTTCTGGCTTTAACTTTGCGGCTATGATATCAGCGCAAAGCTTGCTGGTATCGAGCAGCTCGTACAGCAGCCTGAAGACGATCTTCCTCAAGGAGCAGTGCGTCGTCTTGTCGCAGCTGTTCTTGCTCAAGCTCATCATAAGCGAGCACTCGAGGTGATCCGTATACGAGTTCCGTGGGGAGAACTACCTCTGCTCCATAGACTAGAGCAAAAGGTGTCTGGCCAGTGGCTCGATTTGGCGTCGTTCTGATCGACCAAAGAACCACCGGCAGCTCTTCGATCCAGTTCCTTCTGCACTTGTGCAGCCTATCGAAAGTTCTGGTCTTGAGCCCGCGCAGCACTTCAGCATTTGCCCTCTCTGCTTGACCATTGCTTCTCGGATGAGCAACAGAAGCGAAGCAGACCTTGGCACCAAGGTCTTGGACGTACTGCATGAAGGTGCAGCTCGTGAATTGCGTGCCGTTGTCGGTGATGATCCTGTTAGGGATCCCGAAACGGCAAACAATTGACCTGAAGAACTTGACTGCTGACTGTGCTGTCACCTTCCTCACTGGCTACACTTCCGGCTAGTTTGTGAACTTGTCGATTGCGACGTACAAGTACTCAAAGCCCCCGACAGCTCGGGGGAAGGGGCCGAGGATATCGAGCCCCCAGACCGAAAATGGCCAGGATAAAGGGATCGTCTGGAGAGCTTGAGCTAGCTGGTGTATCTGTTTGGAGTGGAACTGGCACGCTTCACACTTGGTTACTTGTGCAGTTGCATCCTGGAGGGCTGTCGGCCAAAAGAAACCATGCCGGAAAGCTTTGCCGGCAAGTGCTCTTGCGCCAATGTGGTGGCCACATATGCCTCCATGTATCTCTGCCAACAGCTTTTGTCCATCTTCCCGGCGAATACACTTCAATTTCACACCGTTGAGTCTTCTTTTGTACAGTATGCTATCGACAAACTGGTACATACTTGACTGCCGGGCTACTCTTTCCGCTTCTTCTTGCTCTTCGGGAAGTTCTCCTGTCTGAAGGAAGTGGACAATCTGCTGTGCCCATGCTGGAGCTTATGGCTCGACAACAAGGACTAAAGGCACATCTGCTACTGCGGGAGCATCCGCTTCCACAGCAAGGACTTGCGGTCCTGCCGGAGCTTGATGTTCCCCGGCAAGCTTGCCGGAGCAAAACTTGTCGGGAGCATCTGCTTCAATGGAACAAATCATAAGGCTTGCCGGAGCAGACTGCCCCTCAGCCTCCTTGGTGTTGATCTTGGGGACTTTCTTGGCGGCGGCTTCGGGGAGCTCTGCCGGAAAGTAGTCACCAGAAACCAACTTCCTCTTCTTGCTTTGTCCAGTTGATGGTGTTACGGATGGTTGAGTCAACTTAAGCACAAAGATCCCTGGTTCCACAGGTAACTTTAGTGCGGTGCACTTTGATAGGCCATCAGCAATGTCATTCTGAGCTCTTGGGATATGCTCCATTTGTAGGCCGTCAAAGTGCTCTTCTAGCTTCCTCATTTCATCAACATATGCTTCCATCAACGGACTCTGGTAGTTCTTGTTCACTTGTCGGACGACAAGCTGTGAGTCACCCCTGACAGTGAGCTTCTTGATCCCAAGGTCTGCTGCGATTCTGAGACCGGCAAGCAATCCTTCGTAGTCTGCAGTATTGTTGGTTGCTTGCTCCTTGGGAAAGTGCATCTGGACTACGTACTTGAGGTGCTCTCCGGTGGGTGCGACAAGCAGCACGCCTGCACCGGCACCTTGCAGCAAGAAGGCACCATCAAAGTACATCAGCCACTCTTTGCTTGCCTCTTTGACGGGGATGCTCGTCTCTGGAATTTCTTCATCTGGGGTTGGCGTCCACTCTGCTATGAACTCTGCCAATGCTCTGCTTTGGATAGTTGAAGTGCTCTCAAACTTGAGGCCAAAGCTTGACAGTTCCAGCGCCCACTCGACAATCCTGCCTGTTGCTTCTGGATTTTGCAGTATCCTCTTCAGCAGAAAGCGAGTGACGACTGTGATCTCATGTGCTTGGAAGTAATGGCGCAGCTTTCTCGAGGCCATGAGGAGGCCGAAAAGCAACTTCTGCACACCAGAGTACCTTGATCTAGCCCCCTGCAGAAGAGAACTGACAAAGTAAACTGGGCGCTGCACCATTCTCTTCGACATCTTATCATGCTCCTGCGCAAACCCATGTTTGTCGGGACCAGAGCTTGTCGGCGAAGCCCCCTGATTGTCGCTGGATGGATCTGCCGTGGTTGCTGGCTCATCATCTGCCTCCCTCTCCGCCACTAACGCAGCACTAACCACTTGATTGGTTGCCGCTATATACAGCAGCAACTTCTCTTGCGGCTTAGGTGCGACAAGCGTTGGAGTGGAGGACAGGTATCTCTTCAAGTCCTGCAGCGCAGCCTCCGCTTCCGGAGTCCATTTTACTGGACCTGCCTTTTTCAAAATTTTGAAAAATGGCAGGGTGCGCTCAGCAGATCTAGAGATAAACCTGCTGAGAGCAGCCACGCAACCGGCAAGCCTTCGTACATCCTTGATGCGCTTTGGTGCTTCGATCTGCTCAATGGCCTTGATCTTGTCGGGATTGGTTTCAATTCCCCGCTGTGACACGAAGAACCCGAGAAGCTTGCCGGAGGGGACCCCAAACACGCACTTCTCGGGGTTAAGCTTGAGGTTGATCCTGCGCAGATTTGCAAATGTCTCGTCTAAGTCTTGAATTAGGGTCGCCCTGATCTTGCTCTTGACCACTATGTCATCCATGTAGGCTTCCACATTTCTGTGCATCTGCGGCTCAAAAGCGTGGTGGACTACCCTTGCGAATGTTGAACCAGCATTCTTCAAACCGAAAGGCATCCGTACGAAGCAGTACGTGCCACATGGGGTGATAAATGCGGTTTTCTCTTCATCCTCTTCTGCCATGAAGATCTGATGATATCCTGAGTATGCATCAAGAAATGAAAGCAAATCACATCCGGCTGTGGAGTCAACAATCTGGTCAATGCGCGGCAAAGGAAATGGGTCTTTGGGACAAGCTTTATTAACATCGGTGAAATCAATACAAAGCCTCCATTTCTCGTTAGCCTTGCGCACGACAACAGGATTGGCCAACCACGTGGGATGGAGCACTCCTCTGACAAGGCCTGCTGCTTCCAACTTCTTGATTTCTTCTGCGATGAATTCTTGGCGCTCCACTGCCTGCTTCCTGACTTTTTGCTTGACGGGCCGCGCATGAGGACAGACGGCAAGGTGGTGCTCAATTACTTTCCTGGGAACACCGGGGATATCAGACGGTTTCCACGCAAACACGTCGACATTCGCCCGCAAGAAAGCAACGAGCGCGCTTTCCTATTTGGGGTCAAGAGTGGCGCTGATGGTGAAGGTACCACCAGTGCCGTCCTCCTTGGCGGACACCTTCTTGGTCTCAGGTGGAGCTGCCATTGCCTTCTTACGCTTGCCGGTGGAGCTCGATGGTGCATCCTCGACGGTAGCGCAGCACTCCGAAGAGGTGCGCTTGCCGGAGTGGGCATCAGAGCTCTTGCCGGACTTGGTCTTCTTCTTCCCCCCGGGAGCTTCAGCGGCAAGTGTCCTGCATTTTGCTGCGGCTGCTGCTTCCCGGTAGATCTTGTCGGCACAGATAAGAGCATCCTTCTTGTCGCCAAGGACAGAGATGACACTTATCGGGCCTGGCATTTTCAGTACGTTGTACGCATAGTGAGAGGCTGCCATGAACTTGGCGAGTGCCGAACGGCCAAGGATTCCATTGTAAGGTAATGGAAAGTCGGCAACGTCAAACGTGACCCTCTCAGTCCTGAAGTTCAGCTCGCTGCCAAATGTTACCGGCAACGTGATCTTTCCCTTTGGCTTGCTCCTTCCCGGGTTGATTCCTTGAAATGTGCCGGTCTCTTCGAGCTCGCTGTCAGGGATCTGGAGTTTCTGGAGCACCGCGGAGGAGATCAGGTTCAAGCCGGCCCTGCCGTCAACTAGCATCTTAGTGACCTTGAGGTTGCGGATTGTTGGTGAAACCAGCATTGGCAAGCACCCGACCCCAGTTATGTGATCAGGGTGGTCCTCAATGTCAAAGATGATAGGCGTGCTGGACCATTTCAGAGGCTTGCGTGACTCGACAGGTGGTTCTGCTGCATTAACTTCCCGCACCCACTGCTTGAGCTGGCGGTGCGAGGCATGCAGAGAAGCACCACCGTCAACGCACAGGACCTCTGTGGCTTTCTGGAACTCCTGCTCATCAGTCTCCTCATCATCCATGTCTTCATCGTCGTCGTCATCTTCATCCTTGTCACGGCCGCGAGGAGGTCTGTCTCCTTGCCGCTACTTGGCCTTGCCACGGCGTCCTCCTCGGCCGGGACGTTTCTTGCCGGATCCACCAGCCCCTTCCTGGGCCTTCTCCTTGTCGCGCCGCTCGTATTCAGCTTTCTGTTGCTCAACAAGCTGTTCGACTTTCTTACAGTTCTGGAGATCATGGCCCTTGGTGCGGTGGATCTTGCAATACTGCTTGTTGGTGCCGTCCTGCTTGTCGGCGACCGCAACCTCCGCGGCAACCTCCTTGCCGGAGTCACCAGCTTTGGCTTCCTTGGCGCCGCCACCGTTGCCGGACTGCTCGACAACTAGCACTTCTTTGCCTTTCCTCCTTCTGTTGTTCCGCTGCCGGTTTTTCCTTGTCGGGGCAGCATCTTCACTGTCAGATCCTCCCGCTCCTATATTTTCTCCGGGGAGTCTCCTCCCTTCCTCAGCACGTGCACACTTGTCGGCCAGTGCATATAACTCACTGACGTCCCTGATCTTGCACATCGCCATTTCCTCCCGCATCCTGCGGTTTCGCACGTTCTGATGGAACGCGCTGATCACCGCGGTGGGGTGGACATCTGGGATGTTGTGCTGCACACTGCTGAATCTCTGAATGTACTTGCGCAGGGGCTCTCCTTCCTTCTGGGCGAGCAGATGAAGATCACTCTCCTGGCCATGAGGCTTGTGTCCTCCTGTGAAGGCGCCGACAAACTGATGGCACAGATCAGCCCAAGAGGATATGGAGTTGTCCGGCAAGTGCATGAGCCAGGATCTGACGTTGGGCTTGAGCACCAGCGGGAAGTAGTTGGCAAGGATCTTGTCATCTCGTCCCCCGGCAGCCTGCACCGCAATGGTCTAGATGCTGAGGAACTCCGACGGATGCGTCTTGCCGTCGTACTTCTCCGGTACGTCTGGCTTGAAGTTCTTTGTGCTGGGCCATTGGACTTGCCGCAGCTCACGAGTGAACGCAGGGCAACCTACCGCGTACGGTAGATCGCCTGGTTCCCCTGGCGCATACATGTCAACAGAGGGCCCAACGTGCTTGTCGGATTGACGTCGCGCTTCTCTTCGGCGCTCGATGCGGGTTCGAGCGTCTTCTTGTTGTCGATCATGAAGAACTTGGCGCTGATCGCGACGAGCTCGTGGATCCGAAGATGCGATGGTGTCATTGTCGAGGTGGATCCGGCGAGTCGGCGATCTTGGCCTTCGGGGTGGTGATTGCATGGTAGTTGCACCTCCACCCGTTTCGTCGCCACCGGCTCGCGCCCGGCAACCCTGCCGCGGCGGCGACGCGCTCGGCTGCCGCGGAGTGTCGCCGTTGGCGTAGCCGATGAGACTCTGAATGGTGGCCCTCCATTCGTCGATCTTGTCCGATGTCGGAGGGTAATCTAGGAGAAGTTGAGCTCGCGCCAAAGCTTCTGCTGGAGTGGTGGGTGGCAGTGGCGGACGGCGCAAGGAGCGGGACGTGCTCGAACTTCTAACTATGTTAGAAGGAGCAGTATCCCGTCCAGGCGACCGTGCCCCGCTCGTGCCAGCATGCTGGCGTGCATGCTGGTCTTGAGCGCCCCGAGATCCACCAGCTTGGTCTTGGCCTATCATGCGTATGGCACTGCTAGTGCCATGACGCTGTTGATCTTGCGCCTCCTGAGAGTGGCATGGAACATGTACAGTCGCCGAGGTTTGTGCAGCCTTGTCCTTGGACCTGGCAGCATCATGAGCTTCTTCGTCGACGTCCATTCTTCCGCCGGCGTCCATTCCACCACCCGTTTGCTCCAACGGTGGCAGAAGTGACGTGGACGGAGCGGCTGCCGCCGAAGTCTTCTTCTTCGGTGGCATGTTGATGAAGGGAATGAAGATCTAGCTCGTGTGAACGCCGGATCAGGTTCACACAATCTCGACGCCCCCTACCTGGCGCACCAAAGATGTCGGGGGAAACTAATCCACGAACACCTATGGGGCCGGCGGACCAGGCCCCTTTCGGTTCGGCGGGGGGCGGAGGTCGCACGAAGAGCGGATCGAGGCGAAGCACACGAGCAGTTTACGCAGCTTCGGAGCTCTCTGGAGAGATAACACTCCTACTGCTGCTTGTCTGGTTGTATTATCTTGTGTTCTTGCTCTCGGGAGAGAGCGTAGTGTTTTCTGGGCTACGAATGAATCGAAGCGAACTGTCCGAAACCCCTCTACGTTGCGCATGGGCCTCCTTTTATACGCTAAAGGGGTCACCGACAGGTGGCAACGCAGAGGAGGGTATAAACGTAAAAAGTGAGGTGGTTGGTACAGTTGCTTGTACAGTGCACCCTACCTAACCCTGACGGCAGGGGACAAGGGCATTAAAGGCCCGTCTGAGTCACCCAAATAGTGCAGAAAAGGACCGTTAGGGGCGCCACCGTTCGCCACGATGGCGATCTTGTCAGCTTCGCATGCCACTGTGCACCGCTGGCTGCACAGCCTCCCGCCACGCGCGCCTGGAGAGGCCCCCAGAGCGACACGTTGGTGGATGCGCTGGAGCGCGGGCACAGAGTGACCGCCTGCCGCGGCAAGCGCCTTGCCGCTGTTGTTATCTTGTCGGGTCCGGAAGCTTGTCGCTCTCCAGGCCTCGAGGTACCTTGGTTGGTCTTCCCGGCAAGCTCCTCTTACCGGGGCCTTGTTGTCTTGCCGGAGCGCGAGGCGCGTCACGGCAAGTTCCTTGGGGTGTCTTGGTTGGCCTTCCCGGCAAGCTCCTCTTGCCGGGGCCTTGTCTCCTGAGCTTAAATACTTTGTTCTTGAATGGCTCTAAGGGAGCCATGGAGGATCTTGGCGTTCGCCCGGCCAGCCTCGCCGCGGGGTGCTGCAACTGCCCGTGCACAAGTTCGGGGTACTAGGGTACCCCTATTCTAGTACACCGACACATAACAGCAATCTGCCAAAACAGTATAGTCTGTAAAGAATGCAAGATTCATCATACTTCCTTAACTCCAATAATTATGAGAAAAATACTATGCTGTAGAAGATTTATCAGAGCTCAAAATGCAAAAAATTTCAACATTATACCATTCTCTGACTTTTCTAGGGAATTTTTGCAACAGCGGTAAACTTTCTGTTTTCAAACAGCAACATGTATACTAGCAAAATAAGCATGGTGAAGGCTATCCTTGACGTTTTTATTGAAAATAAAGATGCCAAACATTATTATAAATAACAGCAAGAAAATACTAACAAAAGAAAATGACGCTCCAAGCAAAACACATATCATGTGGCGAATAAAAATATAGCTCCAAGTAAAGTTACCGATGAACGAAGACGAAAGAGGGGATGCCATCCAGGGCATCCCCAAGCTTAGGCTCTTGGTTGTCCTTGAATATTACCTTGGGGTGCCTTGGGCATCCCCAAGCTTAGGCTCTTGCCACTCTTTATTCCATAGTCCATCGAATCTTTACCCAAAACTTGAAAACTTCACAACACAAAACTCATATTGGTGTAATATCTATTGTACTCCAACTTATCTATGGTTCATACCCTACGATACTACTCATAGATTCATCAAAATAAGCAAACAACACATAGAAAACAGAATCTGTCAAAAACAAAAAAGTCTGTAGTAATCTGTACCATTGTAATACTTCTGTAACTCAAAAACTTCTACCAAATTAGGAAGTCCTAAGCAATTCGTGGACCAATCCATAGCAAAAAGAATCAGATCAGAAGCACGTTTCTGTGAATTAACAAAACTAATTCTCTGGGTGCAAATGTTTTTGATTTTCAGCAGGATCAACACAACTATCACCGTAAGCTATCCTAAAGGTCTTACTTGGCACTTTATTGAAACAAAAGCTATAAAACATGATTACTACAGTAGCATAATCATGTGGACACACAAAAACAGTAAGGATAAATATTGGGTTGTCTCCCAACAAGCGCTTTTCTTTAATGCCTTTCTAGCTAGGCATGATGATGACAATGATGCTCACATAAAAGAGAAGAATTGAAACATAACGGGAGCATCATGAAGCATATGACTAGCACATTTAAGTCTAACCCACTTCCTATGCATAGGGATTTTGTGAGCAAACAACTTATGGGAACAATAATAAACTAGCATTGGAAGGCAAAACAAGCATAACTTCAAGATTTTAAGCACATAGAGAGGAAACCTGATACTATTGCAATTCCTACAAGTATATGTTGCTCCCTCATAATAATTTTCAGTAGCATCATGAATGAATTCAACAATATAACCAGCACCTAAAGCATTCTTTTCATGATCTACTTGCATAGAAATTTTACTACTCTCCACATAAGCAAGTAGATCATGGAGAGGAAATGATGTTGTGAAGTTTTCAAGTTTTGGGTAAAGATTCGATGGACTATGGAATAAGGAGTGGCAAGAGCCTAAGCTTAGGGATGCCCAAGGCACCCCAAGGTAATATTCAAGGACAAAAAAGAGCCTAGGCTTGGGTATGCCCCGGATGGCATCCCCTCTTCCGTCTTCGTTCATCGGTAACTTTACTTGGAGCTATATTTTTATTCACCACATGATATGTGTTTTGCTTGGAGCGTCATTTTATTTTCTTAGGATTTGCTTGCAGTTATGTTTGCATATGTTTGCTTGTTTAATGATTATATTTGAGGATAGGAATATTAAATGTGTATAGGCATTTAGTATGCAATGTTGAATAATAATTTTAGTAATTTTTTACAATAGAGAATGATAAGGTTATTGCATTGATTTATACTAACTTATCTCACGAGTTCTTGTTGAGTTTTGTGTGGATGAAGTTTTTAAGATGTAGGGAAGCCGTGATATAAAAGGAATTAAGGAGACACAAAAGCTCAAGCTTGGGGATGCCCAAGGCATCCCTAATTAATATTTCAAGAAGCATCAAGCATCTAAAGCTTGGGGATGCCCCGGTAGGCATCCCACCTTTCTTCTTCAACAATTATTGGTTAGTATCGGTTGAACCTAAGCTTTTGCTTCTTCAGATAATGTGTGCTATCCTTGAAATGTCATTTTGTTTTCTTTTGCTTGCTATTTGAATGAAATACCAAGATCTGAAATTCTTAAATGTTAGAGAGTCTTCACATAGTTGCACAATTATATGACTACTCATTGATCTTCACTTATATCTTTCGGAGTAGTTTGTCGTTTGATCTAGTGCTTCACCTATATCTTTTTAGAGCACGGTGGTGGTTTTATTTTGTAGAAATTGTTGATCCCTCATGCTTCACTTATATTATTCTGAGAATCTTTTAGAACAACATGGTAATTTGCTTTGGTTATAAAAATAGTCCTAATATGGTGGGCATCCAAGTTGGGTATAATAAAAACTATCATATAGAGTGCACTAAATACTATGATAAATTTGATACTTGATAATTGTTTGGAGATATAAAGGTGGTAATGTTAGAGTCATGCTAGTTGGGTAGTTATGAAATTGAGAAATAGATGTGTTAAAGTTGGCAAGTCCCGTAGCATGCACATATGGTGAATGTTGTGTGACAAATTTGAAGCTTGGGGTGTTCTTTGATTGCCTTCCTTATGAGTGGGGGTCGAGATCGCGTGATGGTTAACTCCTACCAACCCTTCTCGTAGGAGCATGCATAGTAGTACTTTGCTTCGAGGGCTAATAAACTTTTGCAATAAGTATATGTGTTCTTTATGACTAATGTGAGTCCATGGATTATACACACTCTTACACTTCCACAATTTGCTAGCCTCTACGGTACCGTGCATTGCCCTTTCTCACCTTGAGAGTTGGTGCAAACTTCGTCGGTGCATCCAAACCCCGTGATACGATACGCTCTATCACACATAAACCTCCTTATATCTTCCTCAAAACAGCCACCATACCTACCTATTATGGCATTTCCATAGCCTTTCCGAGATATATTGCCATGCAACTTTCCACTGTTCCGTTTATTATGACACGCTCCATCATTGTCATATTGCTTTTGCATGATCATGTAGTCGACATCGTATTTGTGGCAAAGCCACCTTGATAATTCTTTCATACATGTTTCTCTTGATTCATTTCATATCCCGGTAC
Source organism: Triticum dicoccoides (assembly GCF_002162155.2). Lineage (NCBI taxonomy): Eukaryota > Viridiplantae > Streptophyta > Magnoliopsida > Poales > Poaceae > Triticum > Triticum dicoccoides. The sequence continues at coordinate 405,234,889 of NC_041385.1, read as the reverse complement.
ACTGCCGGAGGCATTCATATAGAGGCATATCTTGTTCTAAGTATCGATTTGTAATTCTTAGGTTGTAAGTAAATAAAAGTGTGATGATCTTCATTATTAGAGCATTGTCCCAGTGATGATCTTCATATAGATTCATACCCATGGAGACTATGATTCTCCCACAAGTCGGGATGAGACTCTGGACTTTATGAAAAATAAAAGAGGCCAAAGAAACCCAAATAAAAAAAGAGGCCAAAGAAGCCCACCAAAAAAATATGAGAAAAAAAGAGAGAAGGGACAATGTTACTACCCTATCCTTTTACCACACTTGTGCTTCAAAGTAGCACCATGATCTTCATGATAAAGAGTCTCCTATGTTGTCACTTTCATATACTAGTGAGAATTTTTCATTATAGAACTTGGCTTGTATATTCCAATGATGGGATTCCTCAAAATGCCCTAGGTCTTCGTGAGCAAGCAAGTTCGATGCACACCCACTTAGTTTCTTTTGTTGAGCTTTCATACATTTATAGCTCTAGTGCATCTGTTGCATTGCAATCCCTACTCCTCGTATTGACATCAATTGATGGGCAGTTCCATAGCCCGTTGATTAGCCGCGTCAATGTAGAATTTCTCATTTTTTGTCTTCTCCACACAACCTCCATCATCATATTCTATTCCACCCATAGTGCTATATCCATGGCTTACGCTCATGTATTGCGTGAGGGTTGAAAAGGCTGAAGCGCGTTAAAAAGTATGAACCAATTGCTTGGCTAAAACCGGGGTTCTGCATGATGGGACTATTTTGTGTGACGAAAATGAAGCATAGACAAACTATATGATTTTGTAGGGATAAGCTTTCTTTGGCTATGTTATTTTGATAAGACATGATTACTTGTTAGTATGCTTGAAGTATTACTATTTTTATGTTAATATGAACTTTTATCTTGAATCATTTGGATCTGAACATTCATGCCACAATAAAGAAAATTACATTGAGAATTATGCTTGGTAGCATTCCACATCAAAATTTCTATTTTTATCATTTACCTACTCGAGGACGAGCATGAATTAAGCTTGGGGATGCTTGATACGTCTCCAACGTATCTATAATTTTTGATTGTTCCATGCTATTATATTACCTGTTTTGGATGTTTAATGGGCTTTATTATACACTTTTATATTATTTTTGGGACTAACCTATTAACCGGAGGCCCAGCCCAAATTATTGTTTTCTTGCCTATTTCTGTGTTTCAAAGAAAAGGAATATCAAACGGAGTCCAAACGGAATGAAACCTTCGGGAGAGTTATTTTGGGAACAAACGCAGTCCAGGAGACTTGGAGTAGACGTCAGGGAAGCTTCGAGGAAGCCATGAGGGTCCAGGGCAAGCCCTACCCCCTGGGCGCGCCCCCCACCCTCGTGGGCCCCTCATGGCTCCCCTCACCGACTTCTTTCGCCTATATATATCCATATACCCCAAAAACATCCGAGGGTATGATAGATCGGGAGTTCCGCCGCCGCAAGCCTCTGTAGCCACCAAAAACCAATCGGGACCCTGTTCCGGCACACTGCCGGAGGGGGGATCCCTCACCGGTGGCCATCTTCATCATCCCGGCACTCTCCATGATGAGGAGGGAGTAGTTCACCCTCGGGGCTGAGGGTATGTACCAGTAGCTATGTGTTTGATCTCTCTCTCTCGTGTTCTCGATTTGGCACGATCTTGATGTACCGCGAGCTTTGCTAATATAGTTGGCACTTATGATGTTTCTCCCCCTCTACTCTCTTGTAATGGATTGAGTTTTCCCTTTGAAGTTATCTTATCGGATTGAGTCTTTAAGGATTTGAGAACACTTGATGTATGTCTTGCATGCGCTTATCTGTGGTGACAATGGGATATTCACGTGATCTACTTGATGTACATTTTGGTGATCAACTTGCGGGTTCAGTGACCTTGTGAACTTATGCATAGGGGTTGGCACACGTTTTATTCTTGACTCTTTGGTAGAAACTTTGGGGCACTCTTTGAAGTACTTTGTGTTGGTTGAATAGATAAATCTGAGATTGTGTGATGCATATCGCATAATCATGCCAACGGATACTTGAGGTGACATTGGAGTATCTAGATGACATTAGGGTTTTGGTTGATTTGTGTCTTAAGGTGTTATTCTAGTACGAACTCTATGATAGATCGAACAGAAAGAATAGCTTCATGTTATTTTACTACAGAGTCTTGAATAGATCGATCAGAAAGGATAACTTTGTGGTGGTTTCGTACCCTACATAATCTCTTTGTTTGTTCTGCGCTATTAGTGACTTTGGAGTGACTCTTTGTTGCATGTTGAGGGATAGTTATATGATCCAATTATGTTATTATTGTTGAGAGAACTTGCACTAGTGAAAGTATGAACCTTAGGCCTTGTTTCCTAGCATTGCAATACCGTTTACGCTCACTTTTACCACTTGTTACCTTGCTGTTTTTATATTTTCAGATTACAAATACTCATATCTACCATCCATATTGCACTTATATCACCATCTCTTCGCCGAACTAGTGCACCTATACAATTTGCCATTGTATTGGGTGTGTTGGGGACACAAGAGACTCTTTGTTATTTGGTTGCAGGTTTGTTTGAGAGAGACCATCTTCATCCTACACCTCTCAGGGATTGATAAACCTTAGGTCATCCACTTGAGGGAAATTTGCTGTTGTCCTACAAACCTCTGCACTTGGAGGACCAACAACGTCTACAAGGAGAAGGTTGCATAGTAGTCATCAATTCCTACTTGCTAAAAAGAGGATCAAAGACTGCTCGGACTACGACGTAGTTTCAGTTTTCCATCATAACTGCATCGACGAAGGAATATTGAATGCCCTCGACCGTCGCCACATACAGAGTTTCATGGAATTATGGCACGTCGTACAAAAGTACTGTGCGATGGAATTCACATGGAGGGCCCAGAAAACTCAATTGGAGCACGCTGCCTCAATGCAGTGTGCGAGCCAGGCTAAAAGAATACATCCCGGCGGGTCACCCGACCACCAATCTATGGGCAGGAAGAACAAACCCTTCACGGGACACAGGTCCGTTCTTGACGATCTACTAGACGAGCCCTGCCAAATTCATGCCACTCCGCACACTGTCCCAACCCATCGCCTACGAGCATGTTGGGTACTCCAGCTAGTAGCAATAAGTGGAGAGGCCATCCTGACCACAACTCCAGAAAGATACTCATCGGAGAGGGTTAACTCTAACGTCCTAACAGCCTTCGAGACCTTCTCTTCCAACAATCGGTGCAAACGGGCGCTCCGCGACCTCGCTGAAGTCCACCAAGTTACTGCACTGAGCCCATGGAATGACACGACGATAACCTTTACGGCCGAAGACGAACCAAAGGCCCGGTCAGTCTGAGAACCCGCCGGCTTAGTACTAAACCCCATCGTTGATGGTTTTCGTCTTACTAAAGTGCTCATGGATGGTGGTAGTGGACTTAACCTCATCTATGAGGACACGCTTGACAAAATGCAGATGGATAGATCATGCATCGATCATAGCAATACCACCTTTAGAGGTATTATCCCTAGTCGAGAGGCACACTACATGGGAAAAGTCAAACTGGATGTGGTGTTCGGCATGCCTGAGAACTATAGATCCCAAGAGTTGCTCTTTCATGTGGTCCCCTTCAACAGTGGGTATCACGCCATCCTTGGCCAGGACGCTTTCTCATGCTTTCAAGCTATACCCCACTATGGGTACATGAAACTCAAAATGCCCGGTCCTAATGGAATTATCACAATCTCAAGCGATCCGGACAAAGCCCTTCGTGCCGAAAACAAAACTGTATCCTTCACCCTCGAGGCACTATCCGAAGCCTTAGCGGCAGAGGAATTAACCACCCTACGGTCCTCGGTGGATAGGGATGATGTGATTCTCGATAAGAGATCCAAATCCACCTCTTTCAAGCCAGCCGAGGAAATAGTAAAATTCCAAGTGCACCCGATGGACCCTAATAAAACAGCATCTATCGGAGCACAACTGGATCCGGCAGTGGACGCCACCCTACACACATTCCTGCTAGAGAATTGGGATATTTTTGCCTGGCACCCTTCAGACATGCCCGGCATCCCACGAAGACTGGTCGAACACAGTCTTAATATAATCAAGGGATTCAAACCCGTGAAGCAGACATTACAGCGATTCTCCTAACCCAACCATTAGGCAATGGGAGAAGAGCTAGCCAAACTATTAGAGGCTGGGTTTATTAGGGAAATTAAACATCCGGATTGGTTAGCCAACTTGGTTATGGTACCAAAGAAGGATAAATCTTGGCGCTTGTGCGTCGATTTCAAGGACCTCAACAAGGATTACCCTAAGGACCCTTTCCCATTGCCTCACATTGACCAAATTATTGATGCAACCGCAGGGCACGGCTCTTTGTGTTTCCTCGAAGCTTATTCCGGATACCATCAGATAAAGATGAAGGAATCAGACCAGGCAACAACCGCGTTCATCACCCCTTATGGTCCCTTCTGCTTCAACACTATGCCCTTCGGACTTAAAAACATCGGGGCTACCTACCAACGCATAATTCAAGCTTACCTGGAAAAGCAAATAGGCAAAACGGTCAAAGCATACATGGAGGACGTGGTCATCAAGACAAAGCACGTCGAGACACTCGTGGACGATCTTCGCCTCACCTTCGACAACCTCCGAACATACGATATACGGCTTAACCCGGAAAAGTGTGTCTTCGGAGTTCCAGACGGAAAGCTGCTTGGGTTCATCGTTTCCCATAGAGGAATTGAAGCAAACCCAGCCAAGATCCGAGCATTGTCACAATTAGCCACACCAACAGACCTAAAGCAAGTCCAGAAGCTGGCGGGCCACGTCGCGGCCTTAAGACCCTTCATCTCCAAATTAGGAGAAAAAGCGCTACCACTCTACAAGCTATTATGATTCACAGACAACTTCAAATGGACGGACACTGCCACAGCCGGATTGGAAGAAATTAAAGCCCTCCATGCAAGCAACCCAATCCTAGCTGCACCAGGTGTTGGAGAACCCATGTTGTTATATATTGCGGCTACCAACCAAGTGGTTAGTGCCATGCTTGTCGTCGAACGAGGGGAAGAGGAAAATATATTCCCCACCCAAAATCTAGTCTACTACATATCAGAGGTCCTTACACCTTGCAAATCCCGATACCCCCACTATCAGAAGATAGCCTACACGGTCTTCATCGCATCCCGCAAACTTCGACACTACTTTCAAGAGTGTTCGGTCATAATGGCATCTGAAGTACCACTCAATGACATTATCAATAACAGGGATGCCACTGGCCGCATAGCCAAATGGGCCCTCGAGCTATTACCATTCAAAATCATATATAAGCCACGCCGGGCCATTAAATCCCAGGTATTGGCCGACTTTGTCGTTGAATGGACGAAAGCCGAACTCCCTAAAGAGTACAACTCATACTCCAATTGGATTATGTACTTTGATGGCTCTAAAATGCTGGACGAACTGGGGGCTGGTATAATCCTCACATCCCCTACTGGGGACACAGTCTGCTACGTACTGCAAATTATGTATACAGACTCGAACAATGCAGCCGAATACGAGGCGCTGCTTCATGGTCTTCGCATGGTTGTCTCCATGGGTATACAACTCTTGGAGGTGTGCGGTGATTCGAACCTTGCAATTTCCCAGGTTAATGGAGAGTTTGATGCAAAGGACCCAAAAATGGTGGCATATTGAAACACCATATTAAATATATCAGCTCAGTTCGACGGACTTGAGTTCCATCATGTTGCTCGAGAAAGTAATCAGACAGCCGACATCCTCGCTCGTATGGGCGCTAACTATGACCCCGTGCCACCCAACACCTTTGTAAAAAGGCTCTTCAAGCCATCTGTGGTGTGGCAGGGTGAGAGCAAAGAAGGCAATACAGACCTGATCACACCCCCAGCAGCCGAACACAACGCAGACACCGTTGGGGGTTCGGACATTGAGATAACACCCTCTGCTCATGAGATCATGGCAGTTATCGCTCCCTGGACCGAACCATTTCTAGCCTACCTTAATAGGCAAGCGCTCCCCGACGATCAAAATGAGGCTCGATGCATAGTTCGGCGCTCTAAAGCCTTTAAAGTGCATGAGGGTGAACGGTATAGAAGAAGTACTACCAGAGTCCTTCAAAGGTGTATCTCCAAAGAAGAAGGAAGGTAGCTCTTGGTAGAGATACATGCTGGCCTCGGTGGCCATCATGGCGCAGCTCGAGCCCTCGTAAGCAAGGTGTTCCGGACAGGATTTTTTTGGCCCACAGCTCGAGCAGATGCTCAAGCCCTCGTCCAACGTTGTGTGGGCTGTCAGCTTTTCGCTAATCAAATCCACATGCCTCCCAACGCATTAAGAATGATCCCCTTTACTTGGCCCTTTGTGGTCTGGGGGCTCGACATGGTTGAACCCCTCAAAGGGGAAGCCACAAAAAGAAATACCTGGTGGTCATGGTTGATAAATTCACCAAATGGATAGAGACCAAACCTGTAAAACCAGCTGAGGTCGGACCATTGATTGACTTTATATCCGGCGTAATCCACCATTACGGTGTCCCGCACAGTATCATCACTGATAACGGCTCTAACTTCACAACCGATGAGGTGAAAACTTGGTGCACTAAGTTGGGCATTAAACTTGACTACGCATTCGTATACCACCCTCAAACGAACGGCCAAGTCGAATGGGCCAATGGTCTGATCATGAGTGGTATTAACCCAGACTGGTGTGCTCTTTACGAGAATCAGACAGTCACTGGATTGAGGAACTTGATTCCGTACTCTGGGCACTCCGGACCATGCCCAATCGAACGACCGGATACACACCTTTCTTTATGGTGTACGGCGCAGAGGTCGTGTTGCCCTATGATATTATTCATGACTCACCTAGAGTGCGCATGTACAAAGAGAAAGAGGCTGAGCTAGATCGGCACGACGACCTAGATGGATTAGAAGAGGAGCGTGACGTTGCCAAGGCCCGTTCCGCATTCTACCAACAATAGGCGAGGCGTTACCAAAGCAGAGAAGTGCGGGCTAAAACATACAATCTCGGGGAACTTGTTCTACGCCTTATGGAGAAGAAAAAGGATAATCTCAAACCTAAATGGGAGGGGCCCTTCATAATAGATGAAGTCCTTACTGGAGGAGCCTATCGCCTTCACAATGCAGAGGATAATCCCTTGAGCCGAACCCATGGAACGCCGCCCGGGTCCGAAGATTTTATGAGTAGTTTGGCCTCCTTAGGTCTCATTTTATACTAGGTTCTTTCTATTTTCTCTCCCCTTTTAATTTTTTCCCTTTTCTTCTAAATAGTATGTCCGGATCGACCGCATTGTTGGGAGTACACATCTTTAAATGTATACACCGCACCATACGTGGGGGCTTCTTTTAAAGAAGCATTTTATTGAAAAGCTTACAAGCTTCTTTTGCCCATACTGTTTGTTGTTTCTGCCATTTTATGTACCTCTATGACTTAAGTTTTTGCCAAGCTGGGTTGCCTGGCTCCTGTGCTTATACCCTATGTTCCCGATTGTCCGGCTAGGGCGTAAAGGGAGCACCTCTGCGATTGTTACAACCGAGTTATCAAAACCTGTACCTCAGACAGGTGAAGCCGAAAGCTAGCGTTCTTAAGAGAATAATTGGTCGGCACATTTACAACAGACTGTCTCTGGCAACTACTATAAAATTGGCCGCCTTTACTTTGGATACGAGCCCAGCCCAAGAAAACGAACCCCTAACGGAACTATTTTTGTTGGAAGATGTTTCTTATGTTAAACAGTAATATAACATAACTCCCCTAACACATTTTGTCTGTTTGAGCAATATGAACGGATTGCCTGGTTTCTGACAAGACTAAGTGTTTTCTAGATAAACATAGTACACTGAAACACTCCAACTTCTTGGTTCGGAGGTAGAAGCCGAAGGTCTGCGATGACAAAAAATTTATACAATTTGGCAGGAGATAAGTTCGATCATAAGGTACATTCATACATCGAATCAAATGCCTACTCTCTTTCTACACCATCTAGTAGACTATCTAATTTATAATCTTGTTGTGAAAATTTCACCGCCATCATTACTTGGTCGTATACCAAACTCACGGGAATCTCCTTCCTGTTAGCTCCTTGCGGTCCAACTCTGGCCATATGGTTCGGATCAAGACCGGTATAGCGTGTCTTCACCATGGCCCATGCCTCTCGAGTGCCTTCATGGCATGCGGACGTCTTCCACAGCTCGGAGCAACGCCGAGCACCCTTGAATAGATCTGCCAACCCCTCAATACTTTCTAGAGGGACGTCGGAGGGCCATAAGGCTTTGACCATATTCTTCATGGCCTTCCGGGCACGCTCGTGCAACTTTGCCAGCTCCTCTAGAACGTTGCTTTGCAGGATGGGCATCTCCTCTTCGGGGTAGCCGGTCAACATACCTGTATCAACCAAACTATAACGTTCCACATTATATGATTATATCAATAGTTTGGATGGTTCACAAGTCATACTGAATATGCCGCCCTTCAGCTTCTGGTCTCCCTATTGAGCCTCCAAGAGTTGAGCCTTTAAGCTCTTTATCTCTTTGGGTTGCTTCTTCACTTCTTCTTCTAGTTTTTGATCTTTGCCAAAATACATTGGGGCACTCTTCATTTCTTCAAGCTCAGAGACAGCGGCATTTAGCTGTGTCTAGCTTGTCTCGAGCTCCTGGGACAATGCACTGTTCTTCTCCTTGAGAACCTACGGTCATCAAACGATCCTCAAATCGGCTTTGTCCACCCACTTTAAGTCTCGGGGACTACTGCTATTTATCTACTAAGTTTATATATATATTGGTACCTGCATATCCTTTGAGAACAGGCGAGCAATCCCTATGAGTCCATCCCGGGTAGCTCGGATATATGCACCCATAGTGCTAAGGGCGGTAAACTCCGGCTCCATCAAGGCAGGGGCGTGCAGGGCTTCTTTCAAGTGACGATGATTCATTACACTTTCAACTTCGGAGTTAGTGACGGACATCTCATCTGACTCTTCGTGAGGCGAATGAGTCTGTGTCGCACTGGCATGCACCCCCGTCCTGGTTGATGTCTCTGGTGCCGTATTGGCCGCGGCTCGGCTGGCTGGGATCTTGTTCACGGTTCACCGTATACACCTCCTGTGATGATTGAAGGAGGATGCGAATGACAATTCGGCTTCACACCTGAATATGAAATAGGAGGAATATACCTTTTCAATGATGGAGCAGACTTAGTGGTGCTTCTGACTTCCTTTCATTTTGTGCGACCCTTCCGTGAAGGTGCTGACCTTTTCTTGGTCGCCCGTCCCTGGGTACGGCTCGCTGAATGCCGATCCTGCGAGACATGGTCCGATGCGGAGAGTAAGAGATGAGCAAAAGTATCTCTCTGTCTTGAGAATACAATTTCTCAATACTCACCTTCACGAAAGGATAGAGGTCGGGGTAGTCAGCCACAACGGCTACTTCCGAGCTATCAAGGCTCACTTGATAGTAGACTCCATCTTCAAACTCTACAAATATTTCTGGATCCTCGTGGAATCCGGGGTCTTCATTGCGATCATGATCCTTTGGCTGGGGGTGGGGCAATTAATGTTCTCAACTATTTGCCTCCATGACTATTTAAAAAGCAGCCAGGGTATTCGGTTAATGCGATTCAATGAGTAAAAAAGTACTGAACAATTCAAAAACGTACCCATTCAATGGGATTGTACATGGAGAAGCCCTCTCGACAATTTAACTGGAGGAAGTCTTCTTCTTCTCCTATATAAAGATTGTCCAGCATGGCGGCTGATGCGGCTTAGTTGTTCGGACCCTCTCGCCTGTAGTGGGATGCATCATCCTCCCCGTTGTAATTCCATAAGGGGGTCACCCTGGATTGAAGGGGTTGGATGCATCGCTTTATTGCAATGGCCATAACTTCAACTATGGAGAGTCCGGAATGGGTCAGTAACCTGACCTTGTTTACCAATATCATTACTTCCGCATTGTCTTCCTGACCACGGGACTTCGGACGCCAGTTATATAGCTTCTTCAAGAGGGCACTGGACAATTCTGGCAGTCCGCGCCGAACAGGGTCTGGAAGAGGAACATCCTAGATATAGAACCATTTTGAAGACCATTCGGCGGATCCTTTCTTTGGATTCCTGATTGGATAGCCGGATCCGGCTATGCGCCATACTTCGGCGCCACCCACTTCAAAAATAGACCCGCCCCATGATGGCGGGGGACGAGGTAGAAGAACTTTTTCCATAGTTCAAAGTGAGCCTCACAGCCCAAAATAATTCGCAAAGGGCGATAAAACCAGAGATATGTAAGATAGAACCTGGCGTGAGGTTGTGCAGTTGGATCCTGTAGTATTCCAATAGGCCCCTAAGGAAAGGGTGGATTGGGAATTCCACACCCCTCAAGAGGAATGATATGAAGCATACCCTCTCCCCTTGGCTGGGATTGGGGAAAATTTCCGCCAACGCGTCGACACCCATAGAAGTTAACCCTGCCTGTACGGAGACTAGATCCGCGGGAGAGGGGGACATATCCTTGCGTCTGGAGAAGATTGAGCTGGAGGTGAGATACAGAGCAACTCTACCAATCCCCCTCTTGAGGGCCATGAGGACGCGAGGAGGAGCCAGGGTCACTAGCCATGGTCTGAATTTTTCCGTGGTTCACTCTGTTGCTCTTGGGGCGGCGCAAGATGGCATTTTGCAGATCTAGCCTTGTTATATAGGCGTAGCCTGTGCCTGTTAAAATATTAAAATACATTGGTAATGGACCGTTCACATTCACTCAGACACATGGAAATCGAGGCGACGACAGGGAGGAATCATAAAGACTAGGCACGGAAATCAATGTCGGACTATCATCAATCCGGAATGTGGTGGAGAACCCGCCTTGCAGAGTTGAAGACTTGATTCTGCACACTACATTGTCATTGAAGGCAAGTTCTGGGGCTACTGAGGGAGTCCTAGATTCGGGGGTCCTCAAGTGTCCAACCTAGGAGTATGGGCCAGATCGCATGGGCCGTACAGGATCAAGCTAAAGATTAGCTGCCATGTCCGGATGGAACTTCTCGCTACGTGGACGGCAAGAATAGAGTCCGGAAGCTTCCTTCCCTGATAAGCCGACCTTGTACAAACCCTAGACCCATCCGGTGTGTATATAAACTAGAGGGGTTAGCCTGTAGGGGCTATCTTCTTCACCATCACTGGATCGTCATAGGCTAGACACCTAGGGTTAGCCATTATTACCTCGAGGTAGATCAACTCTTGTAATCTACATACTCGTCGAATAAAATCAAGAAGGAGTAGGGTTTTTATTTCCTTAAGAGGCCCAAACCTGGGTAAACACTGTGTCCCCTAGCATCCTGTTACCATTGATCCTTAGACGCACTGCTTGGGCCCGCCTACCCAAGATCTGCCGGTTTCGACACCGACAGCGACCCATAGAGACTAAATGGATCCTCAAGAAGGAGACTGACACTGATGGTAATGTTACTGTCTATAAAGCTCGACTTGTCGCAAAAGGTTTTCGACAAGTTCAAGGAGTTGACTACGATGAGACTTTCTCACCCGTAGCGATGCTTAAGTTTGTCCGAATCAAGTTAGCAATTGCCGCATTTTATGATTATGAAATCTGGCAAATGGATGTCAAAACTGCATTCCTTAATGGATTTCTTAAAGAAGAGTTGTATATGATGCAACCAGAAGGTATTGTCGATCCTAAAGGTGCTAACAAAGTATGGAACTCCATGGATCCATTTATGGACTGGTGCAAGCATCTCGGAGTTGGAATATACGCTTTGATGAGGTGATCAAAGCATATGATTTTATACAGACTCTTGGAGAAGCCTGTATTTACAAGAAAGTGAGTGGGAGCTCTATAGCATTTCTAATATTATATGTGGATGACATATTGTTGATTGGAAATGATGTAGAATTTCTGGATAGCATAAAAGCATACTTGAGTAAAAGTTTTTCAATGAAAGACCTCGGTGAAGCTGCTTATATATTGGGCATCAAGATCTATAGAGATAGATCAAGACGCTTGATAGAACTTTCACAAAGCACATAACTTGACAAGATTTTGAAGTAGTTCAAAAATGGAACAGTCAAATAAGGAGTTCGTGCCTGTGTTGCAAGGTGTAAAGTTGAGTAAGACTCAAAACCCGACCATAGCAGAAAATGGAAAGAGAATGAAAGTCATTCACTATGCCTCATACATAGGTTCTATAAAGTATGCTATGTTGTGTACCAGACCTATTGTGTACCTTATCATGAGTTTGGTAAGGGGGTACGATAGTGATCCAGGAGTGGATCACTGTACAACGGTCAAAGTTATCCTTAGTTACCTAAGAGGACTAAGGAAATATTTCTCGGTTATGGGAGTGATAAAGAGTTTGTCGTAAAGAGTTACGTTGATGCAAGCTTTTACACCTATCTGGATGACTCTGAGTCTCAATCTGGATACATATTGAAAATGGGAGCAATTAGCTAGAGTAGCTCCATGTAGAGCATTGTAGACATAGAAAATTTGCAAAATACATACGGCTCTAAATGTGGCAGACCCATTGACTAAACTTATCTCACAAGAAAAACATGATCACACTTTAGTACTCTTTGGGTGTTAATCACATAGCGATGTGAACTAGATTATTGACTCTAGTAAACCTTTTGGGTGTTGGTCACATGGCGATGTGAACTATGGGTGTTAATCACATACATATGTGAACTATTGGTGTTAAATCACATGGCGATGTGAACTAGATTATTGACTCTAGTGCAAGTGGGAGACTGAAGGAAATATGCCCTAGAGGAAATAATGAAGTTGTTATTTTATATTTCCTTATATCATGATAAATGTCTATTGTTCATGCTAGAATTGTATTAACCGGAAACTTGATACATGTCTGGATACATAGACAAAACATATTGTCCCTAGTATGCCTCTACTTGACTACCTCGTTAATCAAAGATGGTTAAGTTTCCTAACCATAGACATGTGTTGTCATTTGCTGAACGGGATCACATCATTAGGAGAATGATGTGATGGACAAGACCCATCCGTTAACTTAGCATTATGATCGTTTAGTTTTATTGCTACTGCTTACTTCATGTCAAATACATATTCCTCCGACTATGAGATTATGCAACTCCCGGACACCAGAGGAATGCCTTGTGTTTTATCAAACGTCACAACATAACTGGGTACTTATAAAGATGCTCTACAGGTATCTCCGAAGGTGTTTGTTGGGTTGGCATGTATCGAGATTAGGATTTATCACTTCAAGGATCGGAGAGGTATCTCTAAGCCCTCTCGGTAATGCACATCATATGAAGCCTTGCAAGCAATGTGACTAATGAGTTAGTTGTGGGATGATGCATTATGGAACGAGTAAAGAGACTTGCTGGTAACAAGATGGAACTAGGTATGAAGATACCAACGATCAAATCTCGGGCAAGTAACATACCAATGACAAAGGGAATAATGTATGTTGACATAGCAGTTCGACCGATAAAGATCTTTGTATAATATGTGGGAACCAATATGAGCATCCAGGTTCTGCTATTGGTTATTGACCGGAGAGGTGTCTCGGTCATGTCTACATAGTTCTTGAACCCGTAGGGTCCGCACGCTTAACGTTCGATGATGATGTGTATTATATGAGTTATGTGTTTTGGTGACCGAAGATTGTTCGGAGTCCTGGATGAGATCACGGACATGATGGGGAGTCTTGAAATGGTCGAGAGGTAAAGATTCATATATTGGAAGGTAGTATTCGTGTAACATCCCAATTTTTTTCAATTTGGAATGTTATACAAATAGATCATTATTGCATATCACATTCATTGCATTTTGCCTCGATCCTAGAAATTCTACGCAACTCAAGGACCCATGGAGAGAGTTGGGGATTTCGTAAATTTCATATTTGAGTTTTCTCAAATTTTGGAAATATGATCATTTGATTTTATTTATTTTATCTTCAATTATTTCAAATTTTAAATTATGAGAGAGGGAATAAAATGACTTTCCAAAAATAAAGAAATATTGAGGATTTAATAAAAAAATCAAATAAGAATTTATTTTGGATTTTATTGCTATTTTATTTAAATTTAGGACAATGCGCGCTTTACAAAACTGCATTTAGGCCCAAATTAATGTTCATCTAAACCGACTTGATTTTAGAAGCCGGGGAAAATTTATTTCGGGATTTTTGGAGTCCGTTTAGTATTTCTTTCGTTGATTTTCTACGCGAAAATTATTTTAAAAAAAAGTCTGAACCGACCTTGGGCCGTAACTGGCCAGGACTCCGCCTGGTCGGGGTCTTTTTATACCGTGCCCGGGCCGACCCCAGCCCAAGCCGCGCCCCGCCCCCAGCCCAAGTCATCGCCGCCACCAACCCTAACCATAGCCCGCCGC
>NC_041385.1:405174200-405220226 GCF_002162155.2 Triticum dicoccoides | reverse complement strand
GACCCCGTCGCCGTCACCGCCGACCACCGCCGCCCTCGCCGAAGCCACGGCCGCCGCCGGACCCGCACCCCAAGGTCGACCCGAGCCCCGCCGTTTTTTTAGAAAAATCGTTCGGTTTTTCCGTCGGTTTTTTTAGATCCGTTTTTTTATTAGATCAGTTTTTTTCGGTTTAGGTTAATTAGCGAGCGTTCGCTCGTTCGTTCGTTTTAACGAACGCGTTTATCGTTTAGATCCAGATAACGAACATTCGTTTGTTAATCTGTTCGTCATTTTTCTTTTTTCTCAGATTTATTCCGCGATTTTTCTGATCACGATTTCTGATCCAATTTTCGTTTTAGTATAACTTTTCGCTCGTTTATCAGAATCAGACGATTCAAGCGCCTAGAGTTTCTTCTCGAAACCCTCTTTCTGAATAATCTACTCAAACAAGTTTTTGCTTCTATAAAATTTGACTTAGGTCCAGATTAGTAAGCGAAGCTTGTTTCTTTCGCCGTTTGAGTTTCTTTGTTTCGTTCGATTTGATTGTTTTTGCAAACCGGAGTTCTTAAGTTGAACTTTCTAGTTAGATATCTTATTTGAGTTTTACATGTGCATTAGATGAGTACTTATTGTATGCTTGTTTGTTTGTTCGCGATAGAGTACCCGGATTGCGCCTCTTGCTACTTCGAATCCCTAGGTTTCATGGATCATCAGCAAGGCAAGTAACACTTTGATCATACTTCTCTACTACCCAGTTTTATGCATTAGATCAATCCTCAAACAATTGCATGATTAGGATCTGATTAATATGTGGGTTTCGGAAGTAGATGAGGTAGTGCCTATTACCTATTTTAATATCAAACCCTTGGGAGTTACTTCTACGTTTGCTTATTATGCCATGCTATGCTAGTAGACGTGGATTGGGTGAGTTTATCCATGACAGATGTGAGATTGTTAATTAATGGTTTATTTAAGATGGTAAATTTAATACACATCTGGGTGGATTGAGGTACCTGGGTATTCCAGGATTTCCTGTTTGTTTTTGGACCGCCACCCAGGCTCAAAGGGATCATAAGATCGTGCAAACTCTTACAATGGTAGACTAGCAGATGTAGGGGAAAGTAGGTGTACAGGTCTACCCATCATAAGGTGCTAGCGCTTCTGAAAGACTATGTCTCGGTCATCTATTTCTCAAACACCATGTAGTGCGAGAAAACCAACGGAGGAGATCGAGTCCTGTGGGGAAAAGTGCGCAAACTTCTACGGAGTGTAAAAACTAATCATGATTAGTCGTGTCCCCAGTTATGGACATCTTGAGTATCTAGTACTTGGATTATCCTGTGAATCTCAACATGTTATTTTAATTAATATTGTTGGGTTTGTTTAATGATGATTATTTCTAATTGGGATTGAGAATGTTGTCAACCATTCTCAATGTTTAACAACCACCATGATAGTTAAATAAATTTATTCCTTTGCAGTAGGGAAAAACTGGCTTTATGCAAAAATTGTAACCATAGAGTTTTCCACCAGCCATATATGCATGTAGAATAGCTTTATTCTTTCATTACCCTCTATGTGTTACATTGCCAGCATATCCATGTGCTGACCCGTTTTCGGGCTGCAATGTTCATGTTGCAGACTTTTCAGACGACGAGTAAGATGCCTTAGGATCATGGTTCTATACTCAGTGATGCCGTTGGAGTTGATGGACTCACTTATCTTCCAAGCCTTCCGTTGTTATCGTCATTAGATGGCCTTAAGCCATATTTATTGTAATAAGCTCTCTTTTGAGACATTTGATGTAATAAGTGTGTGATTGCTACTCTATTATAAATCCTTCGAGTACTATGCGTGTCGGCATTACTGATCCAGGGATGACACTGACGCACAGAGATCAGACTGTTTGAGGTCTGGTCGCTACAAGATGGTATCAGAGCACACGTTGACTGTGTGACACGACCACTAAGCTAAAGCCCTAGATCACTACTCTCTCTTCTCATTTATGACTCCTCATCTTTTTTACTCTTTTAGGATGGCGGATGCAACGAACAAGTTCACGCAACCAGATTAAGATACACCCTTTGGACGACACCTGAAGGAAGTCACTAGATACCTAAACATCGAGGTACCAAGTTTCACCAGGACCTACAATGCCACTTTACCTGAAGAAGAGCGCTGGATGATTCAAGTACAAGTTCCAAGAAGTACGTTCATGCCCGTCACTGAGCCCATAGAGTTTTCCTTTGATGCACCAACATGAAGTCTAGGAAAGAGCATGGCAGCCCACATCACCATGCGACGTATTGGAGAAGTTTACCACACAGAGCTTAAGGATACTATCTACCAGATTTGTGGGTGCCGAGATGAGCAATGGGAGATGGTCAGCACCAGGAAGGACAGATCAATTGCAGCTTTCATCCAGGAGTTAGACCAGCACATTCGATGCCAGGAGAACCAAATGTGCGCAGGCATGATGGATCTGAAGAAGGCCATGACCAAGATCACAGAACTTGAGGAAGAACTCAAGTCTACACGCGATGGATATCAGGAGGAAATAGCAATGCTAGTCGAGAAGAAGGAAGATCTGAAGAAGAAGCTAAGAGTGTTTATGGGATTTCCCGCAACTGGAGAAGATGAAGATTGCACTTGTCCAAAGAATTACATCATCATCGACGACATCGACTCGGACCCGGACGATAGTGATGATGACTATGTTGATGAAGCTGTAGCAGATATCATGGAGTCTTCATCGGAGCAGTTTTTCTAGTAGACCACCATAACAGTAGTAGTATATCCCCCATGTATCTAGTATAGTCTAAGCACTTTTGTAACGATAGATAGACCATTGTATGCCCTTGCTTGTTTGAATGAAGTGTTTTGATTGCCATTTGTCTCATGTGCATATGGGTAGTGTTTTCCCTCTAGACCTCATTCTATTATGTATTCTCATCTTTTCTAAACCCTCAGATGCCTCCGAGATGTCACAATGGATTTGCTTTCCCACCGGAGCTCACCCAGTTGATCCAGCAGAAGAATGCATTGATGCAGATACTAGTCCAGAATCAGAATCACGGGAACAACGATAACAACAACAACCCACCACCACCACCACCTGTTGTTCACTTAACTTGTTTTCTTAGGCTGAATCCGTCGGTGTTCTCCAGTAGCACCGAGCCAATTGTTGCAGATGATTGGCTTCGCAAGACAGCCAGGGAGTTGACCACTGCAGGATGCACAGATGCGGAGAAGGTGCGATTTGCCGCACATCAGCTTGAGGGACCCGCAGCATCATGGTGGGAGAATTTCACAGCCACCTATCTGAAGGAAATATGCCCTAGAGGCAATAATAAAGTTATTATTTATTTCCTTATATCATGATAAATGTTTATTATTCATGCTAGAATTGTATTAACCGGAAACATAATACATGTGTGAATACATAGACAAACATAGTGTCACTAGTATGCCTCTACTTGACTAGCTCGTGAATCAAAGATGGTTAAGTTTCCTAGCCATGGACAAAAGAGTTGTCATTTGATTAACGGGATCACATCATTAGGAGAATGATGTGATTGACTTGACCCATTCCGTTAGCATAGCACCCGATCGTTTAGTATATTGCTATTGCTTTCTTCATGACTTATACATGTTCCTATGATTATGAGATTATGCAACTCCCATTTACCGGAAGAACAATTTGTGTGCTACCAAACGTCACAACGTAACTGGGTGATTATAAAGGAGCTCTACAGGTGTCTCCGAAGGTACATGTTGGGTTGGCGTATTTCGAGATTAGGATTTGTCACTCCGATTGTCGGAGAGGTATCTCTGGGCCCTCTCGGTAATGCACATCACTATAAGCCTTGCAAGCAATGTGACTAATGAGTTAGTTGTGAGATGATGTATTACGGAACAAGTAAAGAGACTTGCCGGTAACGAGATTGAACTAGGTATTGGATACCGACGATCGAATCTCGGGTAAGTAACATACCGATGACAAAGGGAACAACGTATGTTGTTATGCGGTCTGACCGACAAAGATCTTCGTAGAATATGTGGGAGCCAATATGAGCATCCAGGTTCCGCTATTGGTTATTGACCGGAGACGTGTCTCGGTCATGTCTACATAGTTCTCGAACCCGTAGGGTCCGCACGCTTAAGGTTTCGATGACAGTTATATTATGAGTTTATGAGTTTTGATGTACCGAAGGAGTTCGGAGTCCCGGATGAGATCGGGAACATGACGAGGAGTCTCGAAATGGTCGAGATGTAAAGATCGATATATTGGACGACTATATTCGGAGTTCGGAAAGGTTCCGAGTGATTCGGGTATTTTTCGGAGTACCGGAGAGTTACGGGAATTCGCCGGGGAGTATATGGGCCTTATTGGGCTTTAGGGGAAAGAGAGAGGAGAGGCTGGGCGCCCCCACCCCAAGGCCTAGTCCGAATTGGACTAGGGGGAGGGGCTGCGCCCCCTCCTTCCTTCTCTTCTCTTCCCCCTTTCCTTGACTCCTACTCCTACTAATTGGAAGGGGGGAATCCTACTCCCGGTGGGAGCAGGACTCCTCCTTGGCGCGCCCTCCTTGGCCGGCCGCCCCCTCCCCCTTGGCTCCTTTATATACGGGGGCAGGGGGGCACCCCATAACACACAAGTTGATCTTCGTGATCGTTCCTTAGCCGTGTGCAGTGCCCCCCTCCACCATATTCCACCTCGGTCATATCGTAGCGGTGCTTATGCGAAGCCCTGCGTCGGTAGAACATCATCATCGTCACCACGCCGTCGTGCTGACGGAACTCATCCCCGACACCCTGCTGGATCGGAGTCCGGGGATCGTCATCGAGTTGAACGTGTGCTAAACTCGGAGGTGCCGTACGTTCGGTGCTTGGATTGGTCGGATCATGAAGACGTACGACTACACCAACCGCGTTGTCATAACGCTTCCGCTTTCGGTCTACGAGGGTATGTAGACACACTCTCCCCGCTTGTTGCTATGCATCACCATGATCTTGCGTGTGTGTAGGATTTTTTTTTGAAAATACTACGTTCCCCAACAGTGGCATCCGAGCTTGGTTTTATGCGTAGATGTCATATGCACGAGTAGAACACAAGTGAGTTATGGGTGATATAAGTCATACTGCTTACTAGCATGTCATACTTTGGTTCAGCGGTATTGTGAGATGAAGCGGCCCGAACCTACATTATGCGTACGCTTACGCGAGACTGGTTTCACCGTTACGAGCACTCGTGCTTAAAGGTGACTGGCGGGTGTCTGTCTCTCTCACTTTAGTTGAACCGAGTGTGGCTACGCCCGGTCCTTGTGAAGGTTAAAACAACACCAACTTGACAAACTATCATTGTGGTTTTGATGCGTAGGTAAGAACGGTTCTTGCTAAGCCCGTAGCAGCCACGCAAAATTTGCAACAACAAAGTAGAGGACGTCTAACTTGTTTTTGCAGGGCATGTTGTGATGTGATATGGTCAAGACATGATGCTATATTTTATTGTATGAGATGATCATGTTTTGTAACCGAAGTTATCGGCAACTAGCAGGAGCCATATGGTTGTCGCTTTATTGTATGAAATGCAATCGCCCTGTAATGCTTTACTTTATCACTAAGCGGTAGCGATAGTCGTAGAAGCATAAGATTGGCGAGACGACAATGATGCTACGATGGATATCAAGGTGTCGCGCCGGTGACGATGGTGATCATGACAGTGCTTCGAAGATGGAGATCACAAGCACAAGATGATGATGGCCATATCATATCACTTATATTGATTGCATGTGATGTTTATCTTTTATGCATCTTATCTTGCTTTGATTGACGGTAGCATTGTAAGATGATCCCTCACTAAATTATCATAGTAAAAGTGTTCTCCCTGAGTATGCACCATTGCGAAAGTTCTTCATGCTGAGACACCACGTGATGATCGGGTGTGATAGGCTCTACGTTCAAATACAACGGGTGCAAAACAGTTGCACACGCGGAATACTCAGGTTAAACTTGACGAGCCTAGCATATAACAGATATGGCCTCGGAACACGGAGACCGAAAGGTCGAGCGTGAATCATATAGTAGATATGATCAATATATTGATGTTCACCGTTGAAACTACTCCATCTCACGTGATGATCGGACATGGTGTAGTTGATATGGATCGCGTAATCACTTAGAGGATTAGAGGGATGTCTATCTAAGTGGGAGTTCTTAAGTAATATGATTAATTGAACTTTAATTTATCATGAACTTAGTCCTAGTAGTATTTTGCAAATTATGTTGTAGATCAATAGCTTGCGTTGTTGCTTTCATATGTTTATTTTGATATGTTCCTAGAGAAAATTGTATTGAAAGATGTTAGTAGCAATGATGCGGATTGGATCCGTGATCTGAGGTTTATCCTCATTGCTGCACAAAAGAATTATGTCCTTAATGCACCGCTAGGTGACAGACCTATTGCAGGAGCAGATGCAGACATTATGAATGTTTGGCTAGCTCAATAAGATGACTACTTGATAGTTTAGTGCACCATGCTTAACGGCTTAGAATCGGGACTTCAAAGACGTTTTGAATGTCATGGACCATATGAGATGTTCCAGGAGTTGAAGTTAATATTTCAAGCAAATACCCGAGTTGAGAGATATGAAGTCTCCAACAAGTTCTATGGCTAAAAGATGGAGGATAATCGCTCAACTAGTGAGCATGTGCTCAGATTGTCTGGGTACTACAATCACTTGAATCAAGTGGGAGTTAATCTTCCAGATAAGATAGTGATTGAGAGAGTTCTCTAGTCACCATCACCAAGTTAGTAGAACTTTGTGATGAACTATAGTATGCAAGGATGACGAAAATGATTCCCGAGCTCTTCGTGATGTTGAAATCGACGAAGGTAGAAATCAAGAAAGAGCATCAAGTGTTGATGGTTGACAAGATCACTAGTTTCAAGAAAAGGGCGAAGGGAAAGAAAGGGAACTTCAAGAAGAATGACAAGCAAGTTTTCACTCCCGTGAAGAAGACCAAAGCTGGACCAAAGCCTGAAACTGAGTGCTTACACTGCAAAGGAAATGGTCACTCAAAGCGGAAATGCCCTGAATATTTGGTGGATAAGAAGGATGGCAAAGTAAACAAGGGTATATTTGATATACAGGTTATTGATGTGTGCCTTACTAGTGTTTATAGTAGCCCCTGAGTATTTGATACTTGTTCGGTTGCTAAGATTAGTAACTCGAAACAGGAGTTACAGAATAAACAGAAACTAGTTGAGGGTGAAGTGACGATGTGTGTTGGAAGTGGTTCCAAGATTGATATGATCATCATCGCACACTCCCTATACTTTCGGGATTAGTGTTGAACCTAAATAAATGTTATTGGGCATTTGCGTTAAGCATGAATATGATTTGATCATGTTTATTGCAATACGGTTATTCATTTAAATCTGAGAATAATTGTTGTTCTGTTTAAATGAATAAAACCGTTGATGGTCATACACCCAATGAAAATAGTTTGTTGGATCTCGATCATAGTGATACACATATTCATAATATTGATGCCAAAAGATGCAAAGTTGATAATGATAGTGCAACTTATTTGTGGCACTGTCGTTTGGGTCATATCGGTGTAAAACGCATGAAGAAACTCCATAAAGATGGATTTTTGGAATCTCTTGGTTATGAATCATTTGATGCTTGTGAACCGTGCCTTTTGGCAAGATGACTAAAACTCCGTTCTCCGGAACAATGGAACGAGCTAGTGACTTATTGGAAATAATACATACCGATGTATGCAGTCCAATGAGTGTTGATGCTCGTGGCGGGTATCGTTATTTTCTGACCTTCACAAGATGAATTGAGCATATATGAGTATATCTACTTAATGAAGCACAAGTCTGAAACATTTGAAAAGTTCAAAGAATTTCAGAGTGAAGTGGAGAATCATCGTAACAAGAAAAAAAGTTTCTACAATTTGATCGCGGAGACAAATATTTGAGTTACGAGTTTGGTCTTCAATTAAAACAATGTGGAATAGTTTCACAAACTCATGCCACCTGGAACACCACAGCTTAATGGTGTGTCCGAACGTCATAACAGTACTTTATTGGATATAGTGCAATCTATGATGTCTCTTACCGATTTACCACTATCGTTTTGGGGTTATGCATTAGAGACAGCCGCATTCATTTTAAATAGGGCACCATCAAAATCCGTTGAGACGACACCTTATGAACTGTGGTTTGGCAAGAAACCAAAGTTGTCATTTCTTAAAGTTTGGGACTGCAATGCTTATGTGAAAAAGTTTCAACCTGATAAGCTCGAACCCAAATCGGAGAAGTGCGTCTTCATAGAATACCCAAAGGAAACTGTTGGGTACACCTTCTATCACAGATCCGAAGGCAAGATATTCGTTGCTAAGATGGATCCTTTCTAGAGAAGGAGTTTCTCTCGAAAGAAGTGACTGGGAGAAAAGTAGAACTTGATAAGGTAATAGTACCTTCTTAATTGGAAAATAGTTCATCGCTGAAATCAGTTCCAGTGATTCCTACACCAATTAGTGAGGAAGCTAATGTTGATGATCATGAAACTTCAGATCAAGTTATTACATAACCTCGTAGGTCTTCCAGAGTATGGTCTGCACCAGAGTGGTATGGTAATCATGTTCTGGAAGTCATGTTACTAGACCATGATGAACCTACGAACTATGAGGAAGCGATGATGAGCCCAGATTCCGTGAAATGGCTTGAGGCCATAAAATCTGAGATATGATCCATGTATGAGAACAAAGTATGGACTTTGATTGACTTGCTCGATGATCAGCAAGCCATGTTAAATAAATGGATCTTCAAGAGGAAGACGGACACTGATAGCAGTGTTACTATCTACAAAGCTCGACTTGTTGCAAAAGGTTTTTGACAAGTTCAAGGTGTTGAATATGATGAGATTTTCTCACTCGTAACGATGCTTAAGTCTGTCCGAATCATGTTAGCAATTGCCACATTTTATGAAATCTGGCAAATGGATATCAAAACTGTGTTCCTGAATGGATTTCTGGAAGAAGAGTTGTATATGATGCAACCAGAAGGTTTTGTCGATCCGAAGGGTGCTAACAAAATGTGCAAGCTCCAGCGATCCATCAATGGACTGGTGCAAGCATCTCAGAGTTGGAATATACGCTTTGATGAGTTGATCAAAGCATATGGTTTTATACATACTTTTGGAAAGGCTTGTATTTACAAGAAAGTGAGTGGGAGCACTATGGCCTTTCTGATAAGTATATGTGAATGACATATTGTTGATTGGAAATAATGTAGAATTTTCTGGAAAGCATAAAGAAGTGCTTGAAAGGAGTTTTTCAAAGAAAGACCTTGGTGAAGATGCTTACACATTGAGCATCAAGATCTATAGAGATAGATCAAGACGCTTGTTAAGATTTTTCAATGAGTACATACCTTGACAAGATTTTGAAGTAGTTCAAAATGAAACAGTCAAAGAAAGAGTTCTTGCCTGTGATGCAAAGGTGTGAAGTTGAGTAAGACTCAAAGCCCGACCACGGCAGAAGATAGAAAGAGAATGAAAGTCATTCCTGTAAGTGCATCTAGTGCCACCCCTAGTTGGTCTTGGAGTATTGACGACAAAGGTGGTTGAGGGACTAATGCGTTTGTGAAAATTGCAGGATAACGCAGGTAGTGTCCCTCATTGATTCGGTTTACCTACCGGAGATGACCCCTAAAAATGTATGAAGACATTGACGATAATGGTGGTATGAGAAGATATTTATATTGAAGACTATGATATGGGAAGACATTGCGTGAAGACTATGGAGCACGAAGACTGTGTGGTTTCGTTGTTTCCTTTTCTTCTTTGTTGAGTCATAGGAACCACCGTACTGTTAAGTGGGGTCCAAGTGAACTAAGTCAGAGTGACTGAAGTGATGCTCAACCCAAATCCTATGTCTTCGAGCGAAGACAATGAGAGCAAATCTTATCCAGAGTTGGATGAGTCAGCTTTGCTTGTAGCCCAAGTAAAGTTGTCGTGTGTGTTTGAAATCTGACCGTTGGAACACGTGTCAGTTCCTTAGTGACCCAGGGTCATTTCGGACAAATCAGGTCGGGTTGCCTAGTGGCTATAAATAGCCCACCCCCTACACCATAAATTGGTGGCTGCTCAGAGTTAGTATACGGCTTTTGTCGTTTGAGAGCAACCCACCTCGAAGCATTTGAGAGAGAGAAATCCTTGCGAGGACAAAGCCCAAACACCCAGAGCCAAAGAGTGTTAGGCATCACTGAAGTCTTTCTGTCTGTGTGACCTGAAGACTTATTACACTTGAGGACTGTGTATCCTCCAGCCGGTTAGGCGTCGCGTTCTGAGCATCCAAGAGTCATTGTGGATTGCCGGGTGAACAAAGTCTGTGAAGGTTTGGAAGTCTACCTTGAAGACTTACCAGAGTGATTGGGCGAGGACTAAGTGACCTTAGATCAAGGCGAATAAGGTGAAGACACGGTCTTCTGAGTTGAATCTTAGCCTCCCTAACCAGACGTACAGTTGTCATAGCAACTGGAACTGGTCCAACAAATCCTGTGTCTTCAACAAGCAACTGGTTCTATCTCTTCCCTCCTTTACTTGAGTTTGTCTTCATGAAGTCATTGCTTATCGTCTTATCTGATTGACTTCATTGCTTGACTACTATTGTTGATTGGCTTCATACTATCTTCCATCCTGATCCTACTACCTAGCTGCTATTAATCTTCAAACGTTAATGCTATTGCATTTTTGATTATGGCTTGCTTGTTGTAGTTTATCTTCCGCTGCATATCAATTAGGTTGTTTCCATTGTTTGTCTTTGAAACTTCCATGTTTTGAAGACTTTCATAAAAATCGCCTATTCACCCCCCCTCTAGTCGATAACTAGCACTTTCAATTGGTATCAGAGCAAGGTACTCCCTTGTTCTATGTGATTCGGTTTAACCACCTGGAGTTTAGCTATGTCGACTGCAGGGATAATCAAAGTCTCCGCTGCTTGCCCCGTGTTTGATGGAACAGATTATCCCTACTGGAAGAATAAGATGCGCATGCATCTTGAAGCCATTGATGTCGACCTCTGGTATGTCGTCAAGAATGGCGTTCCCAAAACTGGTGAAGGTGTCACCCCTACTAATGTCAAGAAGTTCATTCAACTGGACTCGACTGCAAAGAACAGCATCTGTGGTCATCTGACCAAAGGACAGTATGGCCGTGTGAGTGCTCTGGAAACGTCAAAGCTAGTCTGGGACTGGGTGTCCAAGGTCAATGAAGGCGTCTCTACACAGAGAGACCAGAGGATCAGTGTTCTTCGCAATCTCTTCAATCGCTTCAAGAGAAACGACAATGAAAATGTCCAGCTCAAGTTTGATCGCCTCACCGACATCACAAATGAGCTTCTGGCTCTCGGCGCCACTAAGATCACCAAGCATGAAATTGTCAAGACACTGCTAAGATCACTTGACACCTCCTTTGACACCCTTGCCCTCATGATACAAGAACGTCCTGACTTCAAGACACTCGTTCCGTCTGATATACTTGAGAGGCTCAACACACTTGAGTTCCAGATTTCTGAGAAAAGAGATATCTATGGCCCCAACTATGGCCGAACTTGTGCTTTGAAGGCAAAAGTTGTTTCCTCATCTGAAGAAGAAGAATCTGACTGCGGTTCTGACGATCCTGAAGACATTGGAAGGGAGCTTGCTATGCTTGTGAAGAAGTTCCAGAAATTCACCAAGAAGAAGGGCTTCAGAAAGTCTTCACGATCCAGTTCAAGAAATGATGAAGCTTCCACTCAAGACAACAAGAAGAGAACATGTCACAAGTGTAAGAAGCTTGGGCACTACATCTCTGAGTGTCCTCAGTGGGACAACGAGAAGAAGAAGAAGAAGAGCAAGGAATATGACTCCGATGACAAGAAGAAGAAGAAATCTTTGAAGTCTTCTTCCAAGTCCTCATCAAGGTCTTCATCTCACAAGAAGAGCTCATCTGGCAAGGATCATGCTTTTGTTGGCAAGGAAATGGATTCAGAGGAGGAGTCTGCATCTGAGGAGGCAGAGGTGGAATCTGAAGCTGAGTCCGACTCTGGCGTTGCAAGTCTGGCTCTGGCCACAGCATACGTCGCAAAGTCCATCTTCAACACTGAAGACAATGACTCCCACACCAATGCTGATGATGAGAAGGACGATCTTGCTCCCACCTACTGCTTCATGGCATTCGGTGCCAAGGTAAAATCGCGTGATGCTTACTTTCAAACATCAAGTGAAGATGACTCTGATTGTGAATCTAAACCCAGCTACAAAACACTTGCTAAAATTGCTACTGAACAACAAAGGGCTATGGAACATACTCAAAAACTGTTAGACAAAAGCGATGACCTGTTGGACGCGGAAATGACACGTTCACAGTCCTTAGTTGAAGACATAAAAAATCTTCATGCTAAGTATCAAGAACTTGAAAGTCTTCACGAGTCTCTCTCAACCACTTATGAAAAGCTCTCCTATGAATATCTTCAAAGAAAGCAAGAGCTTGAGAAACTGAAAGTGACTCATGAAGATCTTCAAAAAGAGAAAGAGTCATTTCACGCTCAACGGATCAGTCCCGCTCAGGATGAATTTGAACCACCATGCTTAAAATGCATTGAGTGTGATAACGCTAACTCTATTGCTGAATGTTCCACTGCTGCTACTGTTGCTCTGTCTTCAACTACTGATGTGGTAACTAACCCCTCTTTTGAGGATACCACTACTATTGTTGATGAAAATGCTAGGTTGAAGACATTGCTTGAAACAGGGATGTATAAAAGTCTGAAAGGGCATCAGACACTTTGTGATGTCCTCAAAAAGCAGATTCTGAACCGAAACCCTAGGAAAGAGGGTGTTGGGTTCGAGAGGAAAATGAATGCTGATGGTTCCTACTGGAAGCCTGAGCAGTATCCCATAACCACATGGGTTGCTGCAAAGGAACCTTCAGTGGATCCATCTACCTTATCTGGATTTACCTGTGCTAATCCTATTATCATTGATGAATCCTTTGATGCAAACTATAAACTGTTCAAAAACCAGAATGGTGAAGTGTTTGCCAGGTATATTGGTACTAACTGCAGGAATGGACCTCCTATGAAGAAGATCTGGGTTCCCAAAAGCTGCCTTGAGAATTTTCCAGTGAATGTCATCATGACACCACCAGGGAAGAAGACAAACCCCAGACCAAAGGCATCATATGGTCCAACGGCTACTTACGAACACAGGACTCACTTGAGTCACCCTAACGCCAATGTTTTGCAGGGAAATCATACTCAGACCCATGAATATGAGCGTGTGTCTTCAAATCGCTATGTTCATAGAACTAAGAACTTTTCTGCTTATTCACATGAGTATCATTCATCTCCTACAAGGCTATTTGCTAGGGCTTCAAAGCCGAAATTCTTAGATGCTGCACTTAGACTCATTGCTTCTAAGCCACACCTAAAAATGTGGGTGGTGAAGAAGAATTAACTCTCTTTTGCAGAATGTGGTCTCCAGCCAGCAATCAATGGCGTCCGATATAATTGTTGGGGACCTAAAACATAAAGGGACGCATGATAAAATGACTTACTATGTATTCCACATATGAATCACTTACTACTGTGTGCTAACTTTCATCTATGCGGTGATAATCCAAGTGTGCATCAAATGCTTATGCTTCACAACATACATTGTGAAGCCTATCCTCCTAACTGCACTGTAGGGCATGTCACCAAAAGCTTCAGAATGGATTATTGACAGCGGATGCACTAATCATATGACTGGTGATCAAAGTCTTCTCATGGACTCAACCTTACGTCCATCCGACAAGAGTCAAATCACATTTGCTGACACTGGTAAAGGCAAAGTATTGGGTCTAGGTAGAGTTGCAATCTCAAAGGATCAACACATGGATAAAGTGATGCTTGTTGAATCCCTTGGATTCAACTTAATGTCTGTCTCAATGCTTTGTGACTTAAACATGATTGTGATATTTGGAAAATATTGTTGCCTTGTACTAATGGAATCTGACAAATCTCTAGTCTTTGAAGGGTATAGGAAAGGTGATCTATATATGGTAGATTTCTCAGCAGGTCCAAAACTTGCCGTATGTCTTCTTGCTAAAGCTTCAGAATGCTGGCTATGGCATCGAAGGCTGGGGCACGCTAGCATGAGGAACTTGCACACTCTCGTCAAAAAGAAGCATGTCATAGGCATCGAAGGTGTCAAGTTCAAGAAAGATCATCTGTGTGGTGCCTGCGAAGCTAGAAAGATGACAAGGGCCAAGCATCCTTCGAAGACAATCATGACAACATCTCAACCCTTCGAGCTGCTGCACATGGACTTATTTGGACCTACCCACTACTCCACCCTCACAACAACGGCGTGTCTCTATGGCTTCGTCATTGTTGATGACTACTCAAGATTCACATGGGTGCACATAATTCTCTACAAGACTGAAGTACAAGATGTCTTCAGACGATTCGCCAATCGAGCAATGAACAACTATGGCATCAAGATCAAGCATATCATAAGTGATAACGGCACTGAATTCAAGAACACCGGGCTTGATCTTTATCTAGATACAATGGGAATCACTCATGAATTTTCTGCTCCATACACACCTCAGCAAAACGGCATTGTAGAGCGCAAGAACAGAACCCTCATAGAGATGGCTCGAACAATGCTTGACGAGTACAAGACACCAAGAAAGTTCTGGCTTGAAGCCATTGATACAGCTTGTCACATCATCAACCGTGTCTACATCCATAAGCTTCTGGGCAAAACATCCTATGAGCTCCTCACTGGCAAGAAACCAAATATCAGTTACTTCAGAGTCTTTGGTGCTAGGTGCTGGATCAAGGATCCCCATCACAAGTCAAAATTTGAACCCAAAGCTCATGAAGGCTTCATGCTGGGCTATGGAAAGGATTCACACTCTTACAGAGTCTTCAACCTCTTCCACTACAAAATTGTTGAAATAGTGGAAGTGCGATTTGATGAAACCAATGGTTCACAAAGAGAAATTCTGCCTAGTACACTTGATGAAGCTCCTTCCTGTGAATCTATCAAGTTGATGGGAACTGGTGAGATCATGCCCTCTGAAGCACAGCCTGAAGAGGAACTTATCATTTCTGCACCAAACCAACCTGAAGACAATGCTCAGACTGAAGACAATACTTCCAATGATGACAATGATCAGCATGAGCAAGGTCTTCGTCCAGTTCATCCTCGTGTTGCAAATGAAGTACAAATTGAGAAGATAATTGACAGTATCAATGCACCTGGTCCGCTTACTTGCTCAAGAGCAACACAGCTAGCAAATTTCTGTGGGCATTTTTCATTTGTGTCAATATCAGAACCCAAGAAAGTTGCTGAAGCTTTTATGGAACCTGAATGGATTCAAGCCATGCAAGAAGAACCTCAACAGTTCAAGCTGAATAATGTTTGGGAACTTGTCAAGCGACCTGACCCTCGCAAGCATAACATTATAGGAACAAAATGGATATATCGAAACAAGCAAGATGAGCATGGTCAATTCGTCATAAACAAAGCATGTCTTGTGGCTCAAGGATATACTCAAGTTGAAGGAATTGACTTCGATGAAACATTTGCTCCTGTTGCTAGGCTTGAAGCCATTCGCATACTGCTAGCCTATGCAAATCATCACAACATCTTGCTATATCAAATGGATGTAAAGAGTGCATTTCTCAATGGCAAGATTGAAGAAGAAGTATATGTTACACAGCCACCTGGCTTTGAAGATCCAAAACATCCTGATATGGTGTACAAACTCAACAAAGCACTGTATGGCCTCAAACAAGCTACTCGCGCTTGGTATGATACAATCAAAGACTTCCTGAAAAGTAAAGGCTTCAAACCGGGATCCCTCGATCCCACTCTCTTCACGAAGAGATATGATGGTGAACTGTTTGTGTGCCAAATATATGTTGATGACATAATCTTTGGCTACACCAACCAGAAGTACAGTGATGAGTTTGGGTACATGATGCAAGAGCAATATCAAATGTCCATGATGGGAGAGCTGAAGTTCTTCCTTGGTCTTCAAATCCGTCAACAAAGAAATGGCATCTTCATATCTCAAGAAAAATATCTCAAAGATTGCCTGAAGAAGTTCGGCATGCAAGATTGCAAAAGTTACACGATGCCAATGCCAGCCAAACATCATCTTGGTCCCGACGACAATGGTAAAGAGTTTGATCAAAAGGTATACCGCTCCATGATTGGTTCTTTGCTTTATTTATGTGCATCTAGGCCAGATATTATGCTTAGTGTTTGCACGTGTGCTCGATTCCATGCGGCACCAAAGGAATTGCATCACTTAGCTGTGGAGCGAATTCTTCGATATTTGGCTTACACCCCAACACTCGGATTACGGTATCCAAAGGGCTCAAGGTTTGATCTGGTTGGATTCTCGGATGCTGATTATGCTGGTGACAAGGTGGATCGCAAGTCAACATCAGGCACATGTCATTTTCTTGGTCGATCACTTGTCTATTGGTCTTCAAAGAAGCAGAACTGTGTATCACTCTCAACTGCTGAATCTGAATACATTGCTGCTGGATCCTGTTGTGCTCAGCTTCTGTGGATGAAGCAAACTCTCAAGGACTATGGCATCGATCTGAAGCAAGTCCCTCTCTTCTGCGACAACGAAAGTGCCATCAAGATTGCCAACAATCCAGTCCAGCACTCGAAGTCAAAGCACATTGAAATACGTCATCACTTTCTCAGAGATCATGTTATGAAGAAAGATATAGATATCATGCACGTCAACACTGAAGAGAAACTGGCAGATATCTTCACAAAGCCCTTGGATGAGAAAAGGTTTTGCAAGTTACGGTGTGAGCTAAATATCTTGGAATCCTCTAATGTCCTGTGATCAGGCACACATCCTAACACTTATGCATGTTGATGACTTAGATGTGCAACACACAAAGTAATGTATATCTTCAATCAATGAAGATTTACACTCTGAGTGTGAATACATTAACATGGAATTTGACTTCGGAGCGCCACGATAATTGTGCGTCGTGTCTGGGTCTAACACTTCCTATACGGTGGGTAACGCCACCACCAAATTTCTCTGTTTGAAGTGTTTCCCTCATGGCGTTATTTTGCAAAGACTTCACATTTCGTTTGTCGTCAGTTTCTATTTATCTTCATGATTTTCTGCGCTATGATGAGTTGATTGCATATATCTATATATACTAGCATTCTGTCCTCTACAGCATTCACTTATAGCTATGTCTTCAAGTTGAATCTTTTGAACTAAGTGAATGTGATCGGACCCTAATGTCTCTATGCTTACTATCTCAAAGTCTATCTGTCCAAATCATATGCATTCTATTGAAACTGTCGAATGTCTTCTCTGCATCCTTGTCAGCAGAAGACACAGAGACAAAACATCAAGTCCTATTTAAATGAATCATCTTAATTATCGATATCTGGAGAAGCCGGAACGAACATCCGACATACTTGGCGGGCGTGGGAACGTGGGACAATTCTAAGTATGTTGCATGCTTGCCACGTACCCCTCAGATGTGAACCGCCAGGGGCACCAGCGTAATTGCGCTGTGTCTCTCACCTATTTATAAATACTTGTCCCCTGCGGTAAAGAAATCCTTCTTCCACCTCTCCACCTCCGTCAAAACCCTAGCGCCACTGCTAGCTCGCGACGATGCCGGCGATGAAGCGCTTAGCTGCCGCGACTTCTCCGATGCCGTCCTCACGCCGGCCGTGGACATCGTCCTCTCCGCCGTCACCGTAGGTGTCCTCCGTCGCCAAGTTAGGGCACGGTGGACTGAACTGCTCGGTCTCATTCTTCCCATCTAGCAGTTCGTCGTGCGGTAATTATAACTCTATTTTTACCACCTTTTTGATCTTCATAGATTCATCCTACTCACCGAAAGTGGTTTCTGCCTACTCAATGTTAGATCTATTCTATCTGCATCTCATAATGCCTAGTCTATTCACTTAGATTTCCTATCTAGTTTGATTCCTCACTTGTACTTATTCATGGACTGGTACAAATCTGGAACCAACTCACCACATATAAGTGAATGTCTTCGCATCATGAGGTCAATGTCTTCAAACTGATTTATCTTTAAAATCTTCTGAGAATGCATATGACCTCTTCCCTTTCCCTCGCATCTCTAATGCTGTCACAGGTACATGTCCGTGGGAGAATCCCTTGGTTCTCATAGTCTGCATTCGTTTGCAGAATACTTACAGCATCATATAAATTCTCCTAAAGCCAGTTCCTGCTTGACCAGCAAGCACAAATCTCTGAAGCCTCTGAACGTATTGAATCCATTCAGCTTGAAGTTCATGGCTGCAGAAAAATCAGCAAGGAAGGGTGGCAGACAGTGTCATGGGGGAACTTCGAAGGATCTGCCTAAGGATCTAGCAGAAATGTATAAAACAGATCCTGAAGAAGATTACAATCAACGCAAGACTCGAATCCAATGGATTCGACGCTATTGGGCTGAACAGTGGTACAAGTACAAGTTTGTCACCCAGGAGTACGCAGAGAAATATGCTATCAAGAGCCCTTGGGGTGATATTCTCTATCGAGGCCTTCCCCCCAAGAACAGAGCTGAAGCCATTGCGCAAGAATTCTATCCTTGCATGGTCCGTGGGCCACATCCTGAAGAAGCTGACCCATCATCATTGCTCTGGTGTCGCGACGACAATCTCTTCAAGCGCAACTTCCAGTTTGCTATGTCTTCAGCAAAGGAAAACAAGAAGTCATGGGGACTAGACTTCAATCCTGGTCCCTCTGCTCCCCGTGAGGATGGGACACGTGAAGCTGAAGAGAATAGAATTGGCCCCTTTGCCAACCTTGATGGTCTCATCTCCTACGTCTTGGTTCATGGTGCCAGAGTGGATCATCCCAACAATGATGTTGATTCTGATGAAGCCCCTGCTCCTACCCAAGGCCGAAGAAGCCAAAGAAGGTTAAGGTTACATCATCAGCCGCACCTCCAAAAGCTTCTCATGTGAAGCCATTGGCCACTGCACCTCCTGAAGCCAGTGTGTAGTCTGAAGATCAATCTCGTATCTCCAAGAAGACGGAGAAGAAAAGACAACTTGTTAGGCATACTACTCAAGCTCTAACTCCTGCTGCTATTCTGCGTGAAGAACCCATTGATCTATCAAGTGATGAAGATCTTGCGGATGATGCTCTTGAGCAGCTGATAAAGAGCAAGGAAGAAGCAGAAATCTTCAACAACTTGCCTCTCTTTGATGTGGCCATCATCCACAATTTCATTGATGAGTGGTTTGACACCCCAAATGTCAGCTTTGAAGATTTACAGCCTCCAATTGGCCTCAGCGTCTCTTTCAATGGCGCCATTGCTTCTGAGCTAGCTCTCGCTCAGCGAATCGTTGAGCTCAAGAACAAGATTGATTATGAGAAGGCTCAATTCAAGAAGCATGTGGCCAAGCTAAGTGTTCAAGACGTCCGAAACTTCAAAGTCATGATGCATGAGCTTAAAGAAGCTTTTCTGAAGAAGCATCAAGAAGCTCAAGGTTCTCGTGAGCGCATGAAGAGTTTGGCTGATAAGTGTGTGCTCGCCTACAATGAGGCTGAGAAGCGCAAGTCACTTGGCCGTCCTGGCATTGACCCCAGGATGGCAGCAAAGAAAAAGAAGAAGCCTCCTGCTGCTCAGCTTGCGCCTTCAAGCCAAGAAGCTCCACGCATTATCTTCCCAAGTAGCATGACTGGCTCGAAGCCAAAGGTCACCACAACCGCTTCAGAACAGAAGAAAACGAGGGCTGCCGAGGCAGAGGCCAGAAAGAGGAAGAATACCGAAGCCTCTGATGCTGCTCCCTCCAAGAAGAAGCGCAAGACCAAGAAGAATCGGGCTGCTCCCATAGAGCCCCTTTTTGTTGAACCCATCTCAGTGATTCATCCTGCATCTGCATCCCAAGAACTTCACATGACTGTTCATGAGCCTGCTTCCACAGAGGCTCCTGAAGCTGAAGATATTCCAGCAGCTGAACCCACCGCTGCTGAATGTTGGAAATATGCCCTAGAGGCAATAATAAAAGGATTATTATTATATTTCCTTGTTCATGATAATTGTCTTTTATTCATGCTATAATTGTATTATCCGGAAATCATAATACACGTGTGAATACATAGACCACAATACGTCCCTAGTAAGCCTCTAGTTGACTAGCTCGTTGGTCAACAGATAGTCATGGTTTCCTGACTATGGACATTGGATGTCATTGAAAACGGGATCACATCATTAGGAGAATGATGTGATGGACAAGACCCAATCCTAAGCATAGCACAAGATCGTGTAGTTTGTTTTGCTAGAGCTTTTCCAATGTCAAGTATCTCTTCCTTAGACCATGAGATCATGTAACTCCCGGATACCGTAGAAGTGCTTTGGGTGTACCAAACGTCACAACGTAACTGGGTGACTATAAAGGTGCACTACAGGTATCTCCGAAAGTGTCTGTTGTGTTGACACGGATCGAGACTGGGATTTGTCACTCCGGATTACGGAGAGGTATCACTGGGCCCACTCGGTAGTGCATCATCATAATGAGCTCAAAGTGACCAAGTGTCTGGTCACGGGATCATGCATTACGGTATGAGTAAAGTTACTTGCCAGTAACGAGACTGAACGAGGTATTGGGATACCGACGATCGAGTCTCGGGCAAGTAACATACCGTCTGACAAAGGGAATTGCTTACGGGGTTGATTGAATCCTCGACATCGTGGTTCATCCGACGACATCATCGAGGAGCATGTGGCAGCCAACATGGGTATCCAGATCCCGTTGTTGGTTATTGACCGGAGAGCCGTCTCGGTCATGTCTGTGTGTCTCCCGAACCCATAGGGTCTACACACTTAAGGTTCGGTGACGCTAGGGTTATTAGGAAGACTTGTATGTGATTACCGAATGTTGTTCGGAGTCCTGGATGAGATCCCGGACATCACAAGGAGTTCTGGAATGGTCCGGAGGTAAAGATTTATATATGGGAAGTTGTCATGCGGACACCGGAAAGTTTCGGGGGCATATCGGTATTGTATCGGGGCCACCGGAGGGGTTCCGGGGGTCCACCGGGAGGGGCCACCCCTCTTGGTGGGCCACATGGGCCACGTGGGGCAGGGAACCAGCCCCTGGAGGGCTGGGCGCCCCCCCCCCCTTGGGCCCATGCGCCTAGGGTTGGGGGGGACCCTAAAGGGGGCGCACCCCCTTTGCTTGGGGGCAAGCCCCCTCCCTGGCCGCCCCCCCCCCTCTAGATCTCATCTAGAGGGGGGCGGCCCCCTTTCCCCTTCCCCTATAAATAGAGGGGTGAGGGGAGGGCTGAACACCTGATCCAAGGCGCAGCCCCTCCCCTCCCCAACACCTCTCCTCCTCCGTTGTGCGCTTGGCGAAGCCCTGTCGGAGTATTGCCTCTCCACCATCATCACGCCGTCGTGCTGCTGCTGGAGCCTTCTTCCTCAACCTCTCCTTCCCCCTTGCTGGATCAAGAAGGAGGAGACATCGTCCGTACCGTACATGTCTTGAACGCGGAGGTGTTGTCCGTTCAGCACTTGGTCATCGGTGATCTGAATCACGGCGAGTACGACTCCATCATCACCGTTCCCTCGAACGCTTCCGTACACAATCTACAAGTGGTATGTAGATGCAATCTCTCTCCCATGACTCGTTGCTTAGATGAACTCATAGATGGATCTTGGTGAAACCGTAGGAAAAATTTTAGTTTTCTGCAACGTTCCCCAACAGTGGCATCATGAGCTAGGTCTATGCGTAGTTCTCTATTGCACTAGTAGAACACAATTTTGTTGTGGGCGTAGATCTTGTCTACTAGTCTTATCTTGCTTCAGCAGTATTGTGGGATGAAGCGGCCCGGACCAACCTTACACGTACGCTTACGTGAGACCGGTTCCACCGACTGACATGCACCAGTTGCATAAGGTGGCTGGCGGGTGTCTGTCTCTCCCACTTTAGTTGGAGCGGATTCGATGAAAAGGGTCCTTATGAAGGGTAAATAGAAGTTGACAAAATCACGTTGTGGTTATTCATAGGTAAGAAAACGTTCTTGCTAGAACCCAATTGCAGCCATGTAAAAGATGCAACAACAATTAGAGGACGTCTAACTTGTTTTTGCAGCAATTGTCATGTGATGTGATATGGCCAGAAGTTGTGATGAATGATGAATGATATATTGTGATGTATGAGATCATGTTCTTGTAATAGGAATCATGACTTGCATGTCGATGAGTATGACAACCGGCAGGAGCCATAGGAGTTGTCTTTATTTTTTGTATGACCTGCGTGTCATTGAAGAACGCCATGTAAATTACTTTACTTTATTGCTAAACGCGTTAGCCATAGAAGTAGAAGTAGTCGTTGGCGTGACAACTTCATGAAGACACAATGATGGAGATCATGATGATGGAGATCATGGTGTCATGCCGGTGACGAAGATGATCATGGAGCCCCGAAGATGGAGATCAAAGGAGCTATATGATGTTGGCCATATCATGTCACTACTATATAATTGCATGTGATGTTTATTATGTTTTATGCATCTTGTTTACTTAGAACGGCGGTAGTAAATATGATGATCCCTTATAATAATTTCAAGAAAGTGTTCCCCCTAACTGTGCACCGTTGCTAAAGTTCGTCGTTTCGAAGCACCACATGATGATCGGGTGTGATAGATCCTTACGTTCACATACAACGGGTGTAAGACAGAGTTACACATGCAAAACACTTAGGGTTAACTTGACGAGCCTAGCATGTACAGACATGGCCTGGGAACACAGAGACTAAAAGGTCGAACACAAGTCGTATGGAAGATACGATCAACATGGAGATGTTCACCGACGATGACTAGTCCGTCTCACGTGATGATCGGACACGGCCTAGTCGACTCGGATCGTGTAACACTTAGATGACTAGAGGGATGTCAAATCTGAGTGGGAGTTCATTCAATAATTTGATTAGATGAACTTAATTATCATGAACTTAGTCTAAAACCTTTGCAAATATGTCTTGTAGATCAAATGGCCAACGCTCATGTCAACATGAACTTCAACGCGTTCCTAGAGAAAACCAAGCTGAAAGATGATGGCAGCAACTATACGGACTGGGTCCGAACCTGAGGATCATCCTCATAGCTGCCAGGAAACAATATGTCCTAGAAGGACCGCTAGGTGATGCACCCGTCCCACAAAACCAAGACATTATGAATTCTTGGCAGTCTCGCGCTGATGATTACTCTCTCGTTCAGTGCGGCATGCTTTACAGCTTAGAACCGGGGCTCCAAAAGCGTTTTGAGCAACATGGAGCATATGAGATGTTCGAGGAGCTGAAACTAGTTTTCCAAGCTCATGCCCGGGTCGAGAGATATGAAGTCTCCGACAAGTTCTATAGTTGTAAGATGGAGGAAAATAGTTCTGTCAGTGAGCATATACTCAAAATCTCTGGGTTGCACAACCGCCTGTCCCAGCTGGACATTAACCTCCTGGATGAGGCGGTCATTGACAGAATCCTTCAGTCGCTCCCACCAAGCTACAAGAGCTTTGTGATGAACTACAATATGCAGGGGATGGTGAAGACCATTCCTGAAGTAGTTTCAATGCTGAAGTCAGCAGAGGTTGAAATCAAGAAAGAACATCAAGTGTTGATGATCAATAAGACCACTAAGTTCAAGAAGGGCAAGGGTAAGAAGAACTTCAAGAAGGACGGCAAAGATGTTGCCGCGCCCGGTAAGCCAGTTGCCGGGAAGAAGTCAAAGAATGGACCCAAGCCTGAAACTGAGTGCTTTTATTGCAAGGGGAAGGGTCACTGGAAGCGGAACTGCCCCAAATACTTAGCGGACAAGAAGGCCGGCAACACTAAAGGTATATTTGATATACATGTCATTGATGTGTACCTTACCAGTACTCGTAGTAACTCCTGGGTATTTGATACCAGTGCCGTTGCTCACATTTGTAACTCACAGCAGGAGTTGCGGAATAAGCGGAGACTGGCGAAGGACGAGGTGACGATGCGTGTCGGGAATGGTTCCAAGGTCGATGTGATCGCCGTCGGCACGCTACCTCTACATTTACCTACGGGATTAGTTTTAAACCTCAATAATTGTTATTTAGTGCCAAGTTTGAGCATGAACATTGTATCTGGATCTCGTTTAATACGAATGGCTACTCATTTAAATCCGAGAATAATGGTTGTTCTATTTATATGAGAGATATGTTTTATGGTCATGCCCCGATGGTCAATGGTTTATTCTTAATGAATCTCGAACGTAATGTTACACATATTCATAGCGTGAATACCAAAAGATGTAAAGTTGATAACGATAGTCCCACATACTTGTGGCACTGCCGCCTTGGTCACATTGGTGTCAAGCGCATGAAGAAGCTCCATGCTGATGGACTTTTAGAGTCTCTCGATTATGAATCATTTGACACATGCGAACCATGCCTCATGGGCAAAATGACCAAGACCCCGTTCTCTGGAACAATGGAGCGAGCAACCAACTTGTTGGAAATCATACATACCAATGTGTGCGGTCCAATGAGCGTTGAGGCTCGCGGAGGATATCGTTATGTTCTCACTCTCACTGATGACTTGAGTAGATATGGGTATGTCTACTTGATGAAACACAAGTCTGAGACCTTTGAAAAGTTCAAGGAATTTCAGAATGAAGTAGAGAATCAACGTGACCGAAAGGTAAAATTCTTACGATCGGATCGTGGAGGAGAATATTTAAGTCACGAATTTGGTACACACTTAAGAAAATGTGGAATCGTTTCACAACTCACGCCGCCTGGAACACCTCAGCGTAACGGTGTGTCCGAACGTCGTAATCGCACTCTATTGGATATGGTGCGATCTATGATGTCTCTTACCGATTTACCGCTATCATTTTGGGGATACGCTCTAGAGATAGCTACATTCACTTTAAATAGGGCACCATCTAAATCCGTTGAGACGACACCGTATGAATTATGGTTTGGGAAGAAACCTAAGCTATCGTTTCTAAAAGTTTGGGGATGCGATGCTTATGTCAAGAAACTTCAACCTGAAAAGCTCGAACCCAAGTCGGAAAAATGTGTCTTCATAGGATACCCTAAAGAAACCATTGGGTATACCTTCTATTTAAGATCCGAGGGCAAGATCTTTGTTGCCAAGAACGGATCCTTTCTGGAAAAAGAGTTTCTCTCGAAAGAAGTAAGTGGGAGGAAAGTAGAACTCGATGAAGTACTACCTCTTGAACGGGATAGTAGTGCAGCTCAGGAAAATGTTCCTGTGATGCCTACACCAACTGAAGAGGAAAATAATGACGATGATCAAGGTACTTCGGATCAAGTTGCTACTGAACTTCGTAGGTCCACAAGGACACGTTCTGCACCAGAGTGGTACGGCAACCCTGTCCTGGAAATCATGTTGTTGGACAACGGTGAACCTTCAAACTATGAAGAAGCGATGGCGGGCCCAGATTCCAACAAATGGCTAGAAGCCATGAAATCCGGGATAGAATCCATGTATGAAAACAAAGTATGGACTTTGACTGACTTGCTCGATGATCAGCGAGCGATAGAAAACAAATGGATCTTTAAGAAGAAGATGGACGCGGATGGAAATGTCACCATCTATAAAGCTCGACTTGTCGCTAAGGGTTATCGGCAAGTTCAAGGGATTGACTATGATGAGACTTTCTCTCCCGTAGCGAAGCTTAAGTCCGTCCGAATCATGTTAGCAATTGCCGCATACTATGATTATGAGATATGGCAGATGGACGTCAAAACGGCATTCCTTAACGGGCATCTTAAGGAAGAACTGTATATGATGCAGCCGGAGGGTTTTGTCGATCCTAAGAATGCTAACAAAGTATGCAAGCTCCAGCGATCCATTTATGGGCTGGTGCAAGCATCTCGGAGTTGGAACATTCGCTTTGATGAGATGATCAAAGCGTTTGGGTTTATGCAGACTTATGGAGAAGCCTGCGTTTACAAGAAAGTGAGTGGGAGCTCTGTAGCATTTCTCATATTATATGTAGATGACATACTTTTGATGGGAAATGATATAGAACTTCTGGGCAACATTAAGGCCTACTTGAATAAGTGTTTTTCAATGAAGGACCTTGCAGAAGCTGCTTATATATTAGGCATCAAGATCTATAGAGATAGATCGAGACGCCTCATAGGTCTTTCACAAAGCACATACCTTGATAAGATTTTGAAGAAGTTCAAACTGGATCAGTCCAAGAAAGGGTTCTTGCCTGTACTACAAGGTGTGAGATTGAACTCGGCTCAATGCCCGACCACGGCAAAAGATAAGGAAGAGATGAGCGTCATCCCCTATGCCTCAGCCATAGGATCTATTATGTATGCCATGCTGTGTACCAGACCTGATGTAAACCTTGCCGTAAGTTTGGTAGGAAGGTACCAAAGTAATCCCGGCAAGGAACACTGGACAGCGGTCAAGAATATCCTGAAGTACCTGAAAAGGACAAAGGACATGTTTCTCGTTTATGGAGGTGACGAAGAGCTCATCATAAAGGGTTACGTCGATGCTAGCTTCGACACAGATCTGGATGACTCTAAGTCACAAACCGGATACGTGTATATGTTGAATGGTGGAGCAGTAAGCTGGTGCAGCTGCAAGCAGAGCGTCGTGGCGGGATCTACATGTGAAGCGGAGTACATGGCAGCCTCGGAGGCAGCGCATGAAGCAATTTGGGTGAAGGAGTTCATCACCGACCTAGGAGTCATACCTAATGCGTCGGGGTCGATCAAACTCTTCTGTGACAACACTGGAGCTATTGCCCTTGCCAAGGAGCCCAGGTTTCACAAGAAGACTAGGCACATCAAGCGTCGCTTCAACTCCATCCGTGAAAATGTTCAAGATGGAGACATAGATATTTGCAAAGTACATACGGATCTGATTGTCACAGATCCATTGACTAAACCTCTCTCGCGAGCAAAACATGATCAACACCAGAACTCTATGGGTGTTCGATTCATCACAATGTAACTAGAGTATTGACTCTAGTGCAAGTGGGAGACTGTTGGAAATATGCCCTAGAGGCAATAATAAAAGGATTATTATTATATTTCCTTGTTCATGATAATTGTCTTTTATTCATGCTATAATTGTATTATCCGGAAATCGTAATACACGTGTGAATACATAGACCACAATACGTCCCTAGTAAGCCTCTAGTTGACTAGCTCGTTGGTCAACAGATAGTCATGGTTTCCTGACTATGGACATTGGATGTCATTGACAATGGGATCACATCATTAGGAGAATGATGTGATGGACAAGACCCAATCCTAAGCATAGCACAAGATCATGTAGTTCGTTTTGCTAGAGCTTTTCCAATGTCAAGTATCTCTTCCTTAGACCATGAGATCGTGTAACTCCCGGATACCGTAGAAGTGCTTTGGGTGTACCAAACGTCACAACATAACTGGGTGACTATAAAGGTGCACTACAGGTATCTCCGAAAGTGTCTGTTGTGTTGACACGGATCGAGACTGGGATTTGTCACTCCGGATTACGGAGAGGTATCACTGGGCCCACTCGGTAGTGCATCATCATAATGAGCTCAAAGTGACCAAGTGTCTGGTCACGGGATCATGCATTACGGTACGAGTAAAGTGACTTGTCGGTAACGAGACTGAACGAGGTATTGGGATACCGACGATCGAGTCTCGGGCAAGTAACATACCGTCTGACAAAGGGAATTGCATACGGGGTTGATTAAATCCTCGACATCGTGGTTCATCCGACGACATCATCGAGGAGCATGTGGGAGCCAACATGGGTATCCAGATCCCGCTGTTGGTTATTGACCGGAGAGCCGTCTCGGTCATGTCTGCGTGTCTCCCGAACCCGTAGGGTCTACACACTTAAGGTTCGATGACGCTAGGGTTATTAGGAAGACTTGTATGTGATTACCGAATGTTGTTCGGAGTCCCGGATGAGATCCCGGACGTCACGAGGAGTTCTGGAATGGTCCGGAGGTAAAGATTTATATATGGGAAGTTGTCATGCGGACACCGGAAAGTTTCGGGGGCATATCGGTATTGTACCGGGGCCACCGGAGGGGTTCCGGGGGTCCACCGGGAGGGGCCACCCCTCTTGGTGGGCCACATGGGCCGCGTGGGGCAGGGAACCAGCCCCTGGAGGGCTGGGCGCCCCCCTTGGGCCCATGCGCCTAGGGTTGGGGGGGGAACCCTAAAGGGGGCGCACCCCTTTTGCTTGGGGGGCAAGCCCCCTCCCTGGCCGCCCCCCCCCCCCTCTAGATCTCATCTAGAGGGGGCCGGCCCCCTTTCCC
Source organism: Triticum dicoccoides (assembly GCF_002162155.2). Taxonomy (NCBI): domain Eukaryota; kingdom Viridiplantae; phylum Streptophyta; class Magnoliopsida; order Poales; family Poaceae; genus Triticum; species Triticum dicoccoides. The sequence continues at coordinate 405,191,883 of NC_041385.1, read as the reverse complement.
CTTCCCCTATAAATAGAGGGGCGAGGGGAGGGCTGAACACCTGATCCAAGGCGCAGCCCCTCCCCTCCCCAACACCTCTCCTCCTCCGTTGTGCGCTTGGCGAAGCCCTGTCGGAGTACTGCCTCTCCACCATCATCACGCCGTCGTGCTGCTGCTGGAGCCTTCTTCCTCAACCTCTCCTTCCCCCTTGATGGATCAAGAAGGAGGAGACGTCATCCGTACCGTACGTGTGTTGAACGCGGAGGTGATGTCCGTTCAGCACTTGGTCATCGGTGATCTGAATCACGACGAGTACGACTCCATCATCACCGTTCCCTCGAACGCTTTCGTATGCAATCTACAAGTGGTATGTAGATGCAATCTCTCTCCCATGACTCGTTGCTTAGATGAACTCATAGATGGATCTTGGTGAAACCGTAGGAAAAATTTTAATTTTCTGCAACGTTCCCCAACACTGAAGACATTGGTCGTCATGACAATGTTGAAGATGATGAAGTTCTTCCTCAGATCAAATACAATGTGGTATCATCGCCTGTTCGTACGAACAGTGAACTCATCAGCATTGGTCGTCCTTTGATGCCAATTGCACAGGATGATTCATGGGCTGATCGCCCGCAAGAACAAGACTCCCCCAACACTCCCCAACAACAACAAGTCACAACATCCATACAAGTTGAAGAGGATGAGGGCCTGCCCACTCCATCTCCAAAAGCGTCGCCAGTACTTCAAAGGCTTCACAAAGGACCAAGGCCTCAAGATCCTCTTCCGAGTGTTCCAGAAGGAGAAGTGCATCATCAACCTGTCGCACGTCAAGTGTTTTCAGAAGCCACTCTTGCTGTGAATGTCTCTGCGTCTGAAGCACCTGCTGCTGAAGACAATCCGGCTGCATCAGCCGATGAAGAGCGTCAAGAAGAACGTGTCTCTACTCCCCCCATTCCTGAAGAAATAGTTCATGAAGTGAACGTGTCAATGCCTGACCCTCCAGCACCTCAAGTGGAGGTTGAAAATTCTGAAGCTGCCACAACCAACGCAAGTGAAGCCAATGACATTGTCATGGCTGAAGCTAAAGTGTAGCTTGCAACAACCAGTGTGCCTGACGCTAATGCGGCCACTGCACCTGAAACTAGTGAGGCTACTGCTTCTGAAGCACCTGTTGTGCAGCCTGAAGCCTCAGTTGCTGCCACTGCTCCTGTTCCGCCACCAAGGCCCTATACAATTGAGCAGGCATATAACCACGGAGAGCTAACAACAGTCAGATGGCCCGTTCTGGTCCCTCCGCCTAATGTCTCTGGTCCTCAATTTGACTATCATGTTGAGCATAGACCTCAAGTCCAGAAGCCCAAGCCAAGACTGCCAAGGTTTCCTGGTACTGCCACCGTTGTCGGGTCCTTCAATGCAAATGGCTTCAAGAGCCACAACACATTCTTTGATAGCTCAAAGAACCCCTACACGAAGCCAAGAATTGCATCAGATCGGTTCTGGAGTCATCAGCAGCGAAGCTATTACTCTTGTGCTCTGTATGATCAAGGGCACATCTTCCCTCATATGCGCCTCGATACTAAAGCCATTACTAGACTCCCCTGCTTAGAAGAAGCACTTGACTGCTTTCGTGATGCTGGGCTGCTCAGTTTTGTCACAGATAAAGAACACTGGAATGAAGAACTATTGCTTCAATTCTATGCCACACTACACATTCGCGGCTACAACAGAGATACGAAGACTTGGGTTCTCGAGTGGATGACCGGAAACGTTCATCATGAAGCCAAAGCTATGGATATCATCGAGCTTACAGGCCTGTCCACTCCCGGAGAACTCTATGAACCTGGCTGTCAACATCATCGCAATGCCCTGGAAAGCATCTTTCATAGGCCTGAACCCAATATGAGTCAGATGCTGAGCATGATGAAGCCTTTGCCCCGTGACGCTGAATATTCAACTGAGTTCTTTGTTGAAGACCTTGAGTATCTGCGACGCACCATATATCACATCATCAGGCAGACTCTATGGCCTATCAAAGGACATTCATCAGTGGCAAAGCTTGAAGGAGCTATGAAGACTTTTGTCTTCTACATTTTCAATGGAATCAGCTTCAATGCACAAGATTTCTTCATCAGACAACTTGCTGCCTCCGGCTCTAATCTCTTTGGTCTGAAGTTTTATGCTCCATGGGTCATGCGCCTCATAAAGCGACACTCTACTGTCAACTATCAACCTTCTGCTCGCAATCATGTGATTTTTCTACCTGAGGTTGATATGTCAGTTGAAGCCATATATCCTGACCCAGCCAAGAAGCCTCTTTGTCTTCAGAATGCCGAGCACCAAAGCTTCACTCAACCCATTGAAGGTGTTCAAGCAGCTACACGAATCTATCCATTGGCTGGAAATACTCGTCTGCCTCATCGAGCACCTACTGAAGCCACTGAAAGCACCATTGCCCAAAGGCCTCGGAAGCATTCTCGCGTTCTCAATGATCGAGAACTTCTTGTGGCCCTTCATCAAAAACAGGATAAACATCACTTTTGGCTCAAGAGACAGATGCAAAGCCTCTTGGTGGATGTCAATCGCATTCGCAACCTTGCCACCAAGAATGCCTTTGTTGCTCACGAAACTTGCCAGCGATCATGGAAGAGTTTGACCCTGCTTAGTGCTGAAGCAGATCTTCAAGACGATGGCTTCAATGAAAGATTTCAGTTTGACTCCACTCCTCCATGGAATGCTGCCTTACGAAGAACTCCATCTCTTGAAGACTCTGAATATTCTTCCTCCGCGGCAACGGTAAATGCCAGAGTGATCAATGATGAAAATGATGCTACTTCACCACCTCCAACTACTACTCCGCGCATCGACACTGCACCAAGTTCATCTGCACCACCACCCAACGACGACAACCCTGCTGCTTCACCTACTCATCAAGAAGACGAGTAGATGCTCTATGTCTTCAAACCTTTTTGGTCATTACTGACAAAAGGGGGAGAAGCGTATGAGTTGATAGTCTTCAAGCGGGTTCATATGGGCGGTTGCGTTATATTTTGCCTCGTGCTTACAACTCTTGCGTTTTGAAACATTTGGTTCTCTGAGTTGTAACACTTAAACTTGATGGTCGTCTACTACTTATTTGCATTTCCATGTGCGATGATAACTTCCGCACTTAGATCATCTTGCAGACGTCCATTTTTCATTATGCATGTCATCCTATATGCTATATCATTTCATGCATGATGAATTATCTTCATAAGTTGAAGTGGATCTCCACAAGTACAACCTGCCATGTGCATTTGCATTCCAAAAGCAAAATTATTTATATGCACATCTTCAGGGGGAGCCCTTGCTACCTATGAAGACAAATTCCTATCCTTTACAATTTCACATACTTTATCCCCGTTGAAAACTTCAACCAGTTTGTCATCAATCACCAAAAAGGGGGAGATTGTAAGTGCATCTAGTGCCACCCCTAGTTGGTTTTGGAGTATTGACGACAAAGTTGGTTGAGGGACTAATGCGTTTGTGAGAATTGCAGGATAACGCGGGTAGTGTCCCTCATTGATTCGGTTTACCTACCGGAGATGACCCCTAAAAATGTATGAAGACATTGACGATAATGGTCGTATGAGAAGATATTCATATTGAAGACTATGACATGAGAAGACATTGCGTGAAGACTATGGAGCATGAAGACTATGTGGTTTCGTTGTTTCCTTTTCTTCTTTGTTGAGTCATTGGAACCACCGTACTGTTAAGTGGGGTCCAAGTGAACTAAGTCAGAGTGACTGAAGTGATGCTCAACCCAAATCCTATGTCTTCGAGCGAAGACAATGAGAGCAAATCTTATCCAGAGTTGGATGAGTCAGCTTTGCTTGTAGCCCAAGTAAAGTTGCCGTGTGTGTTTGAAATCTGACCATTGGAACACGTGTCAGTTCCTTAGTGACCCAGGGTCATTTCGGACAAATCAGGTCGGGTTGCCTAGTGGCTATAAATAGCCCACCCCCTACACCATAAATTGGTGGCTGCTCAGAGTTAGTATACGGCTTTTGTCGTTTGAGAGCAACCCACCTCGAAGCATTTGAGAGAGAGAAATCCTTGCGAGGACAAAGCCCAAACACCCAGAGCCAAAGAGTGTTAGGCATCACTGAAGTCTTTCTGTCTATGTGACCTGAAGACTTATTACACTTGAGGACTGTGTATCCTCCAGCCGGTTAGGCATCGCGTTCTAAGCATCCAAGAGTCATTGTGGATTGCCGGGTGAACGAAGTCTGTGAAGGTTTGGAAGTCTACCTTGAAGACTTACCAGAGTGATTGGGCAAGGACTAAGTGACCTTAGCTCAAGGGGAATAAGGTGAAGACACGGTCTTCTAAGTTGAATCTCAGCCTCCCTAACCAGACGTACAGTTGTCATAGCAACTGGAACTGGTCCAACAAATCCTGTGTCTTCAACAAGCAACTGGTTCTATCTCTTCCCTCCTTTACTTGAGTTTGTCTTTGTGAAGTCATTGCTTATCGTCTTATCTGATTGACTTCATTGCTTGACTACTATTGTTGATTGGCTTCATACTATCTTCCATCCTGATCCTACTACCTAGCTGCTATTAATCTTCGAACGTTAATGCTATTGCATTTTTAATTATGGCTTGCTTGTTGTAGTTTATCTTCTGCTGCATATCAATTAGGTTGTTTCCATTGTTTGTCTTCGAAACTTCCATGTTTTGAAGACTTTCATAAAAATCGCCTATTCACCCCCCCCCCCCTCTAGTCGATAACTAGCACTTTCAATTCCCTATGCCTCAGCCATAGGTTCTATAATGTATGCCATGCTGTGCACCAGATCTGTTGCATACCCTACCACTAAGTATTGGCAAGGGGGTGCAATAGTGATCTAGGAGTAGATTAATGGACATCGGTCAAGAATATCCTTAGTAAAGACTAAGGAGATGTTTCTCGATTATGAAGGTGATAAAAGAGTTCGTCGTAAAGAGTTACATCGATGCAAGCTTTTACACCGATCCAGATGACTCTAAGTCTCAATCTGGATACATATTAAAAGTGGGAGCAATTAGTTAGAGTAGCTCCGTGCAGAGCATTGTAAACATAGAATATTTGCAAAATACATACGAATCTGAATGTGACAGACCCGTTGACTAAACTTCTCTCACGAACAAAAAACATGATCATACCTTAGTACTCTTTGGGTGTTAATCACATAGCGATGTGAACTATATTATTGACTCTAGTAAACCCTTTGGGTGTTGATCACATGATGATGTGAACTATGGGTGTTAATCACATGCAGATGTGAATATTAGTGTTAAATCATATGGTGATGTGAACTAGATTATTGACTCTAGTCCAAGTGAGAGACTGAAGGAAATATGCCCTAGAGGCAATAATAAAGTTATTATTTATTTCCTTATATCATGATAAATGTTTATTATTCATGCTAGAATTGTATTAACCGGAAACATAATACATGTGTGAATACATAGACAAACATGGTGTCACTAGTATGCCTCTACTTGACTAGCTCGTGAATCAAAGATGGTTAAGTTTCCTAGCCATGGACAAAAGAGTTGTCATTTGATTAACGGGATCACATCATTAGGAGAATGATGTGATTGACTTGACCCATTCTGTTAGCATAGCACCCGATCGTTTAGTATATTGCTATTGCTTTCTTCATGACTTATACATGTTCCAATGACTATGAGATTATGCAACTCCCGTTTACCGGAAGAACACTTTGTGTGCTACCAAACGTCACAACGTAATTGGGTGATTATAAAGGAGCTCTACAGGTGTATCCGAAGGTACATGTTGGGTTGGCGTATTTTGAGATTAGGATTTGTCACTCCGATTGTCGGAGAGGTATCTCTAGGCCCTCTCGGTAATGCACATCACTATAAGCCTTGCAAGCAATGTGACTAATGAGTTAGTTGTGAGATGATGTATTACGGAACAAGTAAAGAGACTTGCCGGTAACGAGATTGAACTAGGTATTGGATACCGACGATCGAATCTCGGGTAAGTAACATACCGATGACAAAGGGAACAATGTATGTTGTTATGCGGTTTGACCGATAAAGATATTCGTAGAATATGTGGGAGCCAATATGAGCATCCAGGTTCCGCTATTGGTTATTGATCGGAGACGTGTCTCGGTCATGTCTACATAGTTCTCGAACCAGTAGGGTCCGCACGCTTAAGGTTTCGATGACAGTTATATTATGAGTTTATGCGTTTTGATGTACCGAAGGAGTTCGGAGTCCCGGATGAGATCGGGGACATGACGAGGAGTCTCGAAATGGTTGAGACGTAAAGATCGATATATTGGACGACTATATTCGGAGTTCGGAAAGGTTCCGAGTGATTCGGGTATTTTTCGGAGTACCGGAGAGTTACGGGAATTCGCCGGGGAGTATATGGGCCTTATTGGGCTTTAGGGGAAAGAGAGAGGAGAGGCTGGGCGCCCCCCCAAGGCCTAGTCCGAATTGGACTAGGGGGAGGGGCTGCGCCCCCTCCTTCCTTCTCTTCTCTTCCCCCTTTCCTTGACTCCTACTCCTACTACTTGGAAGGGGGGGAATCCTACTCCCGGTGGGAGTAGGACTCCTCCTTGGCGCGCCCTCCTTGGCCAGCCGCCCCCTTCCCCTTGGCTCCATTATATATGGGGGCAGGGGGGCACCCCATAACACACAAGTTGATCTTCGTGATCGTTCCTTAGCCGTGTGCGGTGCCCTCCTCCACCATATTCCACCTCGGTCATATCGTAGCGGTGCTTAGGCGAAGCCCTGCGTCGGTAGAACATCATCATCGTCACCACGCCGTCATGCTGACGGAACTCATCCCCGACACCCTGCTGGATCGGGGTCCTGGGGTCGTCATCGAGCTGAACGTGTGCTGAACTCGGAGGTGCCGTACGTTCGGTGCTTGGATCAGTCGGATCGTGAAGACGTACGACTACATCAACCACGTTGTCATAACGCTTCCGCTTTCGGTCTACGAGGGTACGTAGACACACTCTCCCCGCTCGTTGTTATGCATCACCATGAACTTGCGTGTGCATAGGATTTTTTTTGAAATTACTACGTTCCCCAACACTAACCAATAGACACAGTCACATGGGATCAGTTTCAGCAGGCTTTCCATACCGCTCATGTTTCAGCAGGAGCTATGGCCATGAAGAAGCGTGAGATTCACAACTTACGCCAGGGAGGACGTACAGTTGGCCAGTATGTGGATGACTTCAGTAAGCTAGCACGTTATGCCCTAGATGACGTTGCTATGGATGCAGCTAAGCAAGAGAAGTTTCTGGAAGGACTGAATGATGAGCTGAGTATGCAGTTGATGGTTGCAAGTTTCAATAACTACCAGGGGTTGGTAGATAGAGCTCTCATGATTGAAGGGAAGCAGCAACAGATCGAAAACCGCAAGAGGAAGTATGGACAAGGGAAGTACAATTCTGGAGCTCAGCAGAAGCCACGTTTCACCCTGAAATCGGGAGGACAGTTCCAGCATACCCATGGAGGTGGTAGCTCACACAGCCATAATGGTTCCAAGAATGGTAATGGGAATGGAGGAAGCAATGGCCAGAACCATACCATCCCTCAACACCAGCCAAGAGAGATTTGAGTTAAGTCACTTGCTTTAAGTGCCAGAAGACTGGACATTACGCCAATGAATGTCCTGAAGGTCAGAATTGGAAATGGCAATGGAAGCTCTGGGAAGAAGCCGAACCCTTTCAACCGGGGACAGGTGAACCACGTTAATGTGGAGGAGATTGAAGCCCAACCAGATGCAGTAATAGGTAAGTTTTTGGTTAAGTCATTTACTGCACTCGTTCTTTTTGATACTGGTGCATCACATTCATGCATATCAAGGGGATTTGTGGATAAGTATAAACTGCCCACCAAGGTTCTAGGAACACCCATGCTAGTAACCTCACCAGGAGCGGAGTATATGGCCAGTCGAGGATGTTTTCAAGTGCCATTGAGAATAGGCAAGCGTGTCTTCCCCTCAGATTTAATCATTTTGGAATCTCAAGGTTTGGATGTGATTATGGGTATGGATTGGCTATCGATGTATGGAGGAAACATCGATTGCGCTAGTAAGTCGATTTTGCTTACTACCCCAGAAGGGAGAAGGATAAGGTATGTATCAAGACATGAGCCGAAGAGGATGCACATAAATTCCTTATCAGGAGTTGTGCAGGAGGAAGTACCAGTAGTGAAGGATTTTCCTTATGTATTTCCAGAAGAGTTGCCAGGCATGCCACCGGATAGAGACATCGAGTTTTTGATTGAGCTTTTGCCACGCACAGGACCAATATCCAAGAGACCATACAGGATGCTGGCAAAAGATTTGGAGGAGATTAAGAATCAGATTAAGGATTTACTGGATAAAGGTTATATTCGCCCAAGTTCTTCGCCTTGGGGATCGCCAATACTTCTAGTGGAGAAGAAGGACGGGTCATTCAGGATGGTTGTTGACTATCGAGGATTGAATGCAGTAAAAATCAAGAACAAGTACCAACTGCCGATGATCAATGACCTGTTTGACCAATTGCAAGGAGCAAAGGTATTTTCCAAGATCGATTTGCGATCATGATACCATCAGTTGAAGATTCAAGAGCAGGATATACCTAAGACGGCTTTTACCATCAGTTGAAAATTTATGAAGTGTTTGGAAGTTACCTCATAACGCTCCTTCATCAAATTAACCAAACCGGCCTCATAGTCAAGACTGGTGTATAGGCGGTTTAGGTATCCAGAATGAAGTTTCTGAGTGGGGAAATGAGCATAACTCGACACCTCAGCCTTCCACTTGCTTTACTCTTCAGCAGCAGATTCCACTTTGGCACTGTGCTTTGCCAAAGCGACAGGATTACCAGGAGAAGTATGGCCAATCCCAGTAATCACAACATCATCAGTTGCTGCATTTGGGCTCGCAGGTTTGTCTGATGCTTTGGCAGGACTTGGCGGATCAGCAGTCGGACTTGGAGGATTAGCTTGTGGGCTTGGTGGATTGATATAAGGGCTCGCCGGGTTAACTTCGGGCGGATCAACATCAGAGGTCTGGCCTTGCGGCACAGGGTCATCCATGGCGACATCAACATTTCCGCCAGCACCTTCTGAGGTCCTGTCCGGTTCAATCTCATCAGTAGGAGCATTTGTTTTCGCCTTCTTGCTCAATCGGGCTTTGGCACTGCAAAATGGCGCACAGAGGATTAATATGGTAAACCGACGCAAGAAGACAAAGTTAACATTATTTTACTTACCCAGGGACGGTCTTGAGGGAAGGCATTTGTGTGGTTGATGAATCGCCAGAGGACGAGTTGGAAGTGGCCTGATAATTTGAGTCAGACGAATTAAGAGGATATCGAAAGTAACCTGCCAAGGGATAAGACTTGATAGAATTACAAGAGACCTCTGCACGGCGTTTCCGGATTGGAGTATCTAGTAAACCGGAAGAAGTGACTTGCTGGCCACTATGCCGGGTTGTGCGACGAGCTTCAGGATGCTGTGGATGCAAAGGAGTGAAAGGATGTGAACGCTTCACTTTCCGGACTGCGCAACGGATTTTTCTTACTGGCACAAGATTGGAATTGGAGGAAAGGGAGATTACCTCTACATTGTCAGCACGGCTCGCTTCCGCATCATCCTGGTAAGGGTCATTGTCAATAAGATGTATGAAAAATGAGCCAAGGGAGTCAAGTTCTACCTCTAGTTCCGAATCATCAACGTCTCCGGGCGGATCAGAGGACTCAGCTGCTTTCTTCTTGGCTGGTTTCTTGATGGCTTTGCTCTTGGCACAAGCAGTCCTCGCCGGTTAGTCTTGAGTTTTTGGCGGTTTGTCCTGAGTTTTCCTCTTCCAGAAAGGATCTTTGGCCTATAAGAATAAACGAAGGAGTATCAGAACAGTGTTAAAGCGGAGGCGGATCAAAAAGGTAGAAAGACAAAAAAATTACCGCTGGCGGCTTGTTGGAGGCGTTAAAGGGACGCAGCCCAGTTTTGCTGCATTCAGCGATAGGTTCATCCAGCATCTTCTTAACAGCCTTAGTGACTTCATCATCAGTTATCTCTATCTCATGGTGCCGTTGAGGGTCCTGAATATCCCCGGTATACTCATGCATCAACCTGGTGTGGCGGCTTAAAGGCAGGATACCCCACGAAACACAGCAACGAACAAGGTCAATGCCGGTTAAGCCGTTTGCTAGGAAGGCCCGGAGCTTAGCGAGTTGAGGTGCATATGTTTGACGTTCTTTAGCTGTGAGCCGCTGAGGCAGGGGATGTCCATTGCTAAGTCGGTGAGCACGGTAACCCGGCAGAGGGTTTTCTTTAGTAGGAGTAGTGTTCTGACAATAAAACCATATTTGGTTCCAATCTTTGGGGTGGTTGTGATGTTAGGCATGAGGAAAATCAACTTCTTTCCTTTTCTGAATCGACACTCGGCCAAGTTCAGTGTTGGGGCCGTCAGAGAATTCAGTTCGGCGGTTTAAGTGGAAGAAATCCCTAAAGAGCTCAACAGACGGTTCTTCTTGAAGGTAAACTTCACAGAACACTTGGAAATTACAGATGTTGGACACAGAGTTTGGTCCAATGTCTTGAGGATGGAGTTGAAAGTTTGCAAGCACATCCCGGAAAAACTTCGATCCAGGAGGGCTAAATCCCCGGTCTAGATGCTGCATAAATACCACCACTTCTCCATCTTGAGGTTCAGGAGGGCACTCAGGGCTAGGGACTCACCAATGAATGACCTCCTTCTTGGCCAAAGCACCAGTTAGAACATACCCATTGAGTTGTGTCTCTGTGATCCGGGAAGGAACCCAGTTGCAAGAGGCGAATTGCTTGGCCATTTTGAAAGACAAGCTGTAAAGGAAGTGCAAAAGCCGGTTCACGGTTTAAGGTTGATGTGCACAAACCGGTGTTAAACCGGGGGATTTAATTCAAACATATATGCACTATAAGCCGGATATTGATGCTCAAGTTAAAGTGGTGGTTTATGAGAGGGCTAATGGTACCTGGCGGGTTGTCATTTTCTAAAACTTAAACCACCTACAGATGGAAGAAGCACATCTGAAATTTTACTAAGTACTGAAGAAACAGGTTTCACAAGATGGCATTGTAATTTTGGATCTACCGCGGCCTAGTAAAGAAAAATTTTCTGAGCCCTAAAAATGGCGACGGCAGGACATTAACAGTCCAGATGGGATCTATTCAGGAACAACGAGATGCTATGACAGGACATATTAAAGCTATGGCTTCGGTCACGAGAAGAAACTATCAGGCCTAGCTAGATTCAGTAAGATGCTAGAGAAAAAGCAGATGAGCATCGATGAACGCTGATGAACACCGAAGAGCTTTGAAACCCTAATGCAGATTTGATAAGTTGAGGAAGGGAGTACTTACCAGGGCCACGTAGCGGCGGAGGAGTGTCGCAAGATTTCTGGTACGAACAGGTTGATGCAGCAGCCTGGTCGGTGCAGGTTCAAGGGTCGACAGCGGCGGCGATGCTTGAGCTCTTCGGGGTCGCGAGGAGGAAGAAGATGCGAAGAGGCAGGGGAGAAAATGGAAGGACCCCCTGGTCTTATTTATAAAGGCAAGGGGATAAGCGGCAGGCGCGAGAATCGAGGAGCCTGAAGCGGCAAAAGGGGGTGCAGCTGTCGCCTCGATTTTCGGGCATTAATTAAATGAAGGGAATCTTTATAATCTTTTTTATAAAGAGATGACATCATGACGATTTACTGCAGTTTCAGAAGATGACGTCAATGGCGGTTCACCAAAGTTTACAGGAAGAAGATATCATGGCGGTTTACGAGGATCATAAAAAGATGTTCAGGGAATTTTCTAAGTATTGAAGATTGACATGAATAGGTTCAAATCAATCTGGGGCCTAATGTTGAGGATATAACTACTGAGTGTAAACCACCCAGGAGGGGCCGGTTCACGCTCATCCATATTGAAGCCCGTGAAGATAAAGAAGATGGCGCTCTACTAATACAGCTTAGAGGCCTAGAGCCTAAAGGCGGATTAGGGCCCGTAGTTGTAAACCGCCATAGTTATCTAACTTGTATCGTAAGACAGGGAAAGGAAGAGACCGAGTCGGACACTTGTATGAGCCGGCCTCGGGACTCTGCAAACCGGTCGGGCATCAACTCTGTGTATATAAAGGGACGACCCGACGGTGGTTCAGGGACAAGAAACAACAACTCGAGACTCATGCAAAGCGTATTCGTTCCCTGATCATTGAAACCCCAATAATTCCATCACAACTAGACGTAGGCTTTTACCTTCATCAAAAGGGGCCGAACTAGTATAAAACTCTCGTGTCCCTTTTTCTGGTTTAACCCCTTTAAGCTAATCTCGTTGCGATGGCTCCACGACTAAGTCCTTCTGCTAGGACATCTGACGTGTTAATTCCATGACACATCACAAATTGCCATGTCAGCCTCTAACCTTTTCATCCTTCCTAGCAAATCATTGCTTGGGTATGTTACCGCTTTGCTCAGCCCTTCTTATAGCGTTGCTAGTTGCAGGTGAAGATGAAGTTTGTTCCATGTTGGAACATGGATATTTTGGGATATCACAATATCTCTTATTTAATTAATGTATCTATATTTAAAACAAAAAAGAGGCTAGCCAACTCGCTCCCAGGGCGCTCCCCCGGATTCATCCTTCGCTAGCCGTTCGATTTGGGTCAACGTGGTCTTTTTCTCGTTCCTGTCCATTGGATGTTCACTGCAAATTGACTTGTGCCTTTTGACCGGGTGGTAGATCTTGGGCGGTGCATGACCTATGGGCTCGTGATGGATTGGATTGGCTGGGTGCCAGTTTGTTGGGTGCGTGGGGCAGCCAAACCTGCCGCGTCGGGTGGACACACTTTGGGTCCTGGGGAAGCCGCGAAGGGTTAGCCGGCGCATGTGCAACTGGCTTTTGCACCGCGCTTGTGTTGTTCTAATGACGAGTGGGCCAGTGCTGCTCCCTGTCCCGCTCATCAGCTGCTATGGCTAGGCACATCTCGTGTATTGGGTATTTTCTGATTTCCTCGGTCAACCGCTCCTGGCGGGCCGCTTCTCACGCGCTTCCCGCATCGCGCGTCGTGGGAGTTACTATGTCCTACGTCAGCTACAGAGGGGGTGGGTTGACACATGTGCACCTGGATTGTGCGCACGCGTTTGTACTAGCGCGATGACAGGTGGGCCGCTCCTGCTCTGGTCCCGCTCGTCGGCTGCTACTCCCGTGTCTAGTGCACGTGTACACCTTTTCTGTGCGTGGTGTTGCGTCTTCTCTGCATTTGGACTTTGGAGAGAGAGGATGGACTGCTGCTTGATGCATGTGCTTGTGGGGGCCGATGCATCATGCGTGCCTCACCTCCATCGATGTCGCGGCAGTTGGAGAGAGAGAGATGGACTGGCGCCTACGACCCGCTGGTCGATGCCACAGCCACCGCCCTCCGTGAGCCCGGGTGCATGGTGGCGCTCACGGACATCCACCGCTGCCTCGACGCCTTCAGCGAGTCCTGCGACCGAGCCAAGGGCCTCGTCCAGGAGGCCGCCACTGGCCTCGGCCCCGCCACCTCCCGCGACAACGAGCTGTGCCGCGCCGTGCGCACGGTCGACAAGGAACTCCGGGCCGCCGCCGGTGGCCGGGAGGAGAACGGATGGAAGAGGAGAAGAATCGCCCTCTGACCACGCCATTGGCAGCCGAGGACAGAAGCACAATCGATCTACCTCGTCTCTTGTTGAGGTGATATTCATCCTTCTTGTTCCTCTTATTTTCTTGGTTGATGTGCTAATCATTTTAGTCATCTAGAAGATGATTGAAAAACTGTGACGAGAAATGAGAGATGGACTCGGATATTTTGCCTCGTCATGTCGCATGGTGGCCGAGATGCGGCAGCCCCATGCTCTGTTCCGGTGGGCCTCCTCTGCTCGATGGTTGCGGCTGGTTGAGGTTCGTCCTTCTCTGGTTCACATGTTCTTCGCCGCTGCTTTGGATTCGTCGTGCTAATTTCGTATGTTTGCCTTCGTTTCGTTCATTCACAGTTTGGTACGGTTTCTTGTTGTCGCTTGCGGTGAGCCTTGTGTCCGTCTCTCCATCTCATTGATGTTAGTCCACTCCTCTTATGCTTGCCTATAGAATGTTTGATGAAATGCATGAGTGCTGACGCTTGTTCTATGGTTCAGACTACTTCTCCTGTCACTGGCGCTTCTTCTTCTCGTCCGTCCTGCTGCTTACCCAATGTGCTTCTGCTTGCTGCCTTGGGTAAATAGGTCGTTCTGTTGCTTCTGTGACCGGCGAGTGTTCATTGCATGCCTGTGTGTCGTTGTGCTCTGACCTTTTTTTGTATTTCGCAGGTTGTATGATCTTTTCTGTCGCCGCATTGTTCGACTCGTCAGGGTTTTCTTCTTTTCTTTCTACTACCTGTGTGCATGTTTTACTTTCAGTATCTTATGTGTCTTGCTGTCTGCCTTGGTGATCTTTTAAATATCTATATGTCGTGTTGATCGTTTAAATGTTCTGGATATGGTCAGGCGTTGTGTGTTGTTCGTTCTCGTGCTGCTTATATTTCGTGTATACGTGTGAGAAGGATGTGTACGCTTGTTTCCATCCATGATGAATCTCTGGTAGGACGATTCCTTCCTTGGTTTCTCCTATTCCAGATTCAAGTTCCCAAATTAGGATACTATTTTTTTCGGTGTGTCTTTTACAACTTTCAGTTTGATATATGAGAGGGCCTGCAGAAGATGATCAAGCAATGGAGACCTAATTCATGAACCTTGCCACACACTGGCAGGAAGGGAGAGGCGAGAGAAAGTTAGGCCAGGAACAACCATTCTTGTCTAAATAATTATCGTGTTAGATATCACATCTCCAGAGAAGTATAGGATCCATAGGCTAAATGTGCTTATATACATATGTTTTGCCATTTTAAGTAAAGGGTCTGGAGGTTCCCTGTAGGCTAGAGTTGCTTATGTACGTATGTTGTGCCATTGTACATTTGAGCCCTATGGTGATGATCAATGCAAAATTGCGTCTTCCCATGGCTTTGAGTTGACAAGCATTTAAGGGGTTCTTTTACTTGCCAGGATCAGTGTGTTCTCGACTTGTTGTGTCTCTGCATTCTCTCTCAGCGGCCATGTTGGTTCCTGAGCACCATTTGTAAGAATTTGGTTAAATTTTGTGTTCACTTTCTTCACTGCTTCATATCTAAAATTTTCATGTAATTGATTCCATGTCAGTTTTGTGGAAAACTGAAAACTATGATGATTTGCTTGCAGATTCTTTAACATTGAAGAATCAGATTTGGTGCTCAGACCTGAAATTCAGAAAGAAAGAAAGAAGCATTTGCTAGGTTCAACAAACGACGACCTTCACTGGTGAGGATTTATATACCTATAACAGAACACTTCCTCAAGCTAAAGGCTTCTGTAACATGTAACATCTGAACTCTGTTTGTGCTAATAATTTTTTCAGCCATTATAAAAGGCCATGTTGCACAAGTGTTTCGGGTTTCAATTCAGGGAGGTGACACCTTGATGAAATATTTGTTCTACAATAGGTTAGTACAGACTTATTGGATCATATTTTCCACAAGTATGTGAGTATGTCCACCACAATGAATCATAACCCTGAATTGTTATTAAAAAAACATATCTGTGAAACCTTACATTTGTTACTGTTCCTGACATACAGTCCGTGCTTTTGTCTTTAGGAACTTTACATCATTATCTTGTTTAAGCATCTAGAATATATATCTTCAGTAACCTATTTAACAATGCTTTTCAGCTTTTTTCCATGTTGTAACATACTTCCTGTGCTGTGTGATAATCTACTGATGGCCAGTTACAGCTCCATTTCACCATGGACATTGCATATGATGTTCTTTATTCTCAGCGAAGAAAACATCTCATTTGTTTCTCATACTATTCTCTACAAAAACTAGGTGTTGCTGAAGCTGGAGTCATGATGGCGTTAGTAACCTTGGAGGTGCTTCTTATACGGCAAACCAACTGCCAGATGTTGCATATAGGAGTATTGTGGAGCTAATAATATTTGAATATGAGCTAGCCTACTATTTCAATTTGAGTTCAAAAATTACAAATGTCAGTGTTTGTTTTCAGTTATCAATCTTCTTCCCTTCTCGTTTTTTGGGTCACTTTTCATAGCTCCATTCATTCTGTACATATTAGCTGCCGCCTCAAGCCTTGGCTATTTTCTAGACTAGGCCTCAATTTGCTGGAAAATGCAGTCTTCATTTACTGAGTTATATTTTTGTCTTGCTTTCTTCCAGATCCCTCATACAGTAGTTTGGAAAAAAATCTATCCAATGGTGATGATGCATGAGGAGCAGCAAGGTCATGATCCATGAAGCCCTATGTTCTTTTCCTCACCGGTGAGTTTACCTTTTTATGGTTGGATGCCAAGTAGCCAAGCAGACACTTTTTCGTAGATTAGTTTGCTTAGTTTCATATGTTGAGCTGCGTTATCGAGTGCGGTGTGTAGGCTCTTTCTAGATTGCTCAGCAGGCGATCAACGCGACACATGTGGAGGCTATGAGAGCTATGAATGGCATCGGTCTTGTCATTCTTATGAGCAGGAGCACGGGCCACATTACTCTTCATGCCACTCTAAGCAGCCAGAGGTGTTGACTGCTGCTTGTATCCTGAGATTGATATCCACGTTGAAGGGAAGGGAGACCTGTTTGAGTTCCTGTATGAAAGGATAAAGAAGAAGGGGCATGCTGTCATGGTTGCTGAAGGCGTTGGTCAGGAGTTGATTACCCGGATTGATGACCAGAGAGCATGATGTTCCTTGATGTTGGCCTTCTTCTATAAAGTTTACATGCAATTCTCCTCCATGGTTAAGAAAAACCAATTTAAATGTTTTGTTTCTTTGATGGTTACTCATTTCTCTTACCGTTGTTGTATCAAAACAATTGTATTTTCGTTGAAGGCCACTTGGGCTCATTTTTGAGGAGAATGAGATGTGCGATAAACTACTCTGAAATGTTTGGTTCGCTTCAAACAATTTATTAGCTAACTAATTTTGGTTGCTGTTGCACATGATATAGTTGTACTCTGTTGTTGCCATCTTGCCTTTTATGTGAGGTTAAGCACACAATCAATTAAACTTTTACTAAGTTTTTACCGTGTTTATTTGCTCAAACACAGTTATTGAAAAAATGCAAATACTTTTAACAGGTACATGGTTTTAAATTGGAGCCATTTGGTGCAACGGGTCATGTTATACAAATATGTTTTTTTGGCACAACGGGTTATACAATTTTTTTCAAACTCCGATTTCATAAGATGATAGAGATATTTTCAATATAGTATGGTTTAACACATGGGCTTTCTATTACCAGTATCAAATATGTTCTTGCAAAATGAAACTATTTTCATCGACAACATGGCTTTAGCGGGTCTCTGCGCCATTTGGCGCAACGGGTCAACTAGTACTTGGTAAAGGGTGGAAGGCTCGGCCTTATGCCTGGTGTTTTGTTCCACTCTTGCCGCCCTAATTTCCGTCATACCGGTGTTATGTTCCTTAATTTTGCATTCCTTACGCGGTTGGGTGATTTATGGGACCACCTTGATAGTTCGCTTTGAATAAAACTCCTCCAGCAAGGCCCAACCTTGGTTTTACAATATGCCACCTAAGCCTTTTTCCCTTGGGTTTCCGGAGCCCGAGGGTCA
>NC_041385.1:405163010-405173956 GCF_002162155.2 Triticum dicoccoides | reverse complement strand
CGGGCCAGTGCTCGTTGCGAGTGTTGGTCTAACCTGTCAGCCGCCGGTGGCCACCAGGGGCAACTCTGGGTTGGCCTATCGGAAGTTTGGACAATCCGGTGTGCCATGAGAACGAGATATGTGCAGCTCCTATCAAGATTTGTCGGCACATTCGGGCGGCTTTGCTGGTCTTGTTTTACCATTGCCGAAATGTCTTGTAACCGGGATTCCGGGTCTGATCGGGTCTTCCTAGGAGAAGGAATATCCTTCGTTGACCATGAGAGCTTGTGATGGGCTAAGTTGGGACACCCCTGCAGGGTATTATCTTTCGAAAGCCGTGCCCGCGGTTATGTGGTAGATGGGAATTTGTTAATATCCTGTTGTAGAGAACTTGACACCAGATTCGAATTAAAACGCATCAACCATGTGTGTAGCCGTGATGGTCTCTTTTCGGCGGATATATGCTTAGTCGCTGCTGCAACCTCACCACTTATCCACTCCTTTACCCATTAAGCTTTGCTAGTCTTGATACCATGGTAATGAGATTGCTGAGTCCTCGTGGCTCACAGATTACTACAACAACAGTTGCAGGTACAGGTTATTCGATTATCATGACACGAGAGCGATGCTTGCTTGTTTTGGAGTTCTTCTTCTGCTTCTTCTTCGATCAGGGGATAGGTTCTGGGTCGGCAGCCTGGGCTAGCAGGGTGGATATCGTTTGAGTTTCTGTTTGTGTTTCATCTGTAGTCGGGTGTTGCTCATATGTATGATGTTGTTGTATTCATGTGGCATTGTATGCCTCTTGTATGTATCCCCAACTATTATGTAATGGTACGATGTAATGATATACACCTTACAAAAGCGTCTCCAATATGCCCTTCTATCCTTGGTGGGACCTTCGAGTTCCTTTAGGATAGGGTCGCATATTGGACGTGACAAGTTGGTATTAGAGCCTAGACCGACCATAGGAGCCCCCTTGATTGATCGTGTAGTTTGGCCGCTGTCGAGTCTAGAAGAAAACTTTTCAGAGTCTAGTTATATCGGAGAGTAGGAGTTCTTTTTACTCCTCAGTCCCTTCATCGCTCTGGTGAGGAATCTTGACATAGGTGTTTTGAATTACTTCTCGTCCCCTGATACGTCTCCAACGTATCTATAATTTTTATTGTTCCATGCTATTATATTACCCCTTTTGGATGTTTATGGGCTTTATTTTACACATTTATATCATTTTTGGGACTAACCTACTAACCGGAGGCCCATCCCGTATTGCTGTTTTTTCCCCTATTTTAGTATTTCGAAGAAAAGGAATATCAAACGGAGTCCAAACAGAATGAAACCTTCGGGAGCGTGATTTTTGGAACGAACATGATCCAGAGGACTTGGAATGCAAGCCAAGAAGCAGCCGAGGACTCCACGAGATAGGAGGGCGCCCCCCTATAGGGCGCGCCCCCCTGTCTCATGGGCCCCTCGGGCATCCACCGACGTACTTCTTCCTCCTATATAAGCCTACGTACCCCGAAAACATCCAGGGAGCAGACGAAACACAATTTCCACCGCCGTAACCTTCTGTATCCGTGAGATCCCATCTTGGAGCCTTCGTCGCGTTCTGTCGGAGGGGGAATCGACCACGGAGGGCTTCTACATCAACATCCTTGCCCCTCCGATGAGTTGTGAGTATTTTACCACAGACCTACGGGTCCATAGTTATTAGCTAGATGGCTTCTTCTCTCTTTTTGGATCTCAATACAATGTTCTCCCCCTCTCTTGTGGAGATCTATTCGATGTAAACTCTTTTTGTGGTGTGTTTGTCGAGATCCGACGAATTGCGGGTTTATGATCAAGTTTATCTATGAATAATATTTGAATCTCCTCTGAATTCTTTTATGTATGATTGAGTTATCTTTGCAAGTCTCTTCGAATTATCAGTTTGGTTTGGCCTACTAGATTGATCTTTCTTGCCATGGGAGAAGTGCTTAGCTTTGGGTTCAATCTTGCGGTGTCCTTACCCAGTGACAGAAAGGGTTGCAAGGCACGTATTGTATTGTTGCCATCGAGGATAACATGATGGGGTTTATATCATATTGCTTGAGTTTATCCCTCTACATCATATCATCTTGCTTAATGCGTTACTCTGTTCTTATGAACTTAATACTCTAGATGCAGGCAGGAGTCGGTCGATGTGTGGAGTAATAGTAGTAGATGCAGGCAGGAGTCGGTCTACTTGTTGCGGACGTGATGCCTATATATATGATCATGCCTAGATAATCTCATAATTATTCACTTTTTATCAATTGCTTGACAGTAATTTGTTCACCCAACGTAATACTTATGCTATCTTGAGAGAAGCCACTAGTGAAACCTATGGCCCCCGGGTCTATCTCTTATCATATTTGCTTCCAATCTACTTTTATTTGCATCTTTACTTTTTGCATCTATATTATAAAATACCAAAAATATATTTATCTTATAATACTATCTTTATTAGATCTCACTTTTCGCAAGTGGCCGTGAAGGGATTGACAATCCCTTTATTGCGTTGGTTGCGAGTTCTTTGTGTGTTTGTATAGGTGCGTGGGACTTTTGAGGAGCCTCCTACTGGATTGATACCTTGGTTCTCAAAAACTGAGGGAAATATTTACGCTACTATTGCTGCATCACCCTTTCCTCTTCAAGGAAAACCAACGCAAGCTCAAGACGTAGCAAGAAGGATTTCTGGCGCCGTTGCCAGGGAGGTCTTCGCTCAAGTCAAGACATACCAAGTACCCATCACAAACCCATCTCCCTCGCATTTACTTTATTTGCCATTTGCCTCTCATTTTCCTCTCCCCCACTTCACCCTTGCCGTTTTCGCCCTCTCTTTCCCAATCTTCTCCTCTCTCTTTTGCTTGCCCTTTCGTTTGCTCGTTTCGTTGGAATAGATGCTTATTTATTGCTAAACAGAGAACCTAAGATCTATGGATCCTCATCCGCTTGCTAATATTTTTAAGAGATCCAATTATGTTGAACCAATTACTAGTGAGTTTTGTGCACTAGATTATCTTTATGAAGCTTTGCTTGAAATTTGTGAATCTGAAAATTATGATGAAGAAATTTATGAAGAGATTAGCATGACTTTAGTCAATGTTAATCCCACTATTTTGGAAGAGTGTCAACTTCGCATGCATGTGGATCGTGTTGGAAATATTTTATGTGATAGTTATTTTGTTGAATTTGCTTATGATCCTACATGTAATTATTATGAGAGAGGAAAATATGGTCGTAGAAATTTTCATGTCACTAAATTACCTCTCTTCATGTTGAGATTGCTATCATCGCTTTGTTCTTCCTTGCATATTCTAGTTTTTGCTTGCCTTGATAATTTGTTTGTTTAGAAGATGCCTATGCATAGTAAGTATGCTAGACTTAAGTGTGTTTGTCACATGTTTTATGATTCTCTATTTGTGCTTCAATTCTTGTCTTTCATGTGAGAATCATTGAAATCTCAATGCCTAGCTAAAAAGGCTTTAAAGAAAAGCGCTTGTTGGGAGACAACCCAATATTTTTTCTTGCTGTTATTTAATAAATCTTACATCTACCTTCTGTTTAGATGTGCTTTTATCTTTTAATTAGTGTTTGTGTCAAGTAGAACCTATAGGATAACCTATGATGATAGTTGATTTGATTCTGCTGAAAAACAGAAACTTTGCACGCACAAATTTAGTTTTGTTAAATCACAGAAAGGTGATTTTGCGTTGATTCTTTTTGCTGATGATCAATAAAAAAAATTCCCAGTACTTCCTATTTTTGTAGTATTTTTAGAGTTCCAGACATTTGCATTAGTTACAGATTGCTACAGACTGTTCTGTTTTGACAGATTCCGTTTTTGTGTGTTGTTTTCTTATTTTGATGCATCTATGGCCAATAGAATAGTTTATAAACCATAGAGAAGTTGGAATACAGTAGGTTTAACACCAAAATAAATAAATAATGAGTTTATTACAGTACCTTATGTGGTGGTTTTGTTTTCTTTCACTAACGGAGCTTATAAGATTTCCTGTTGAGTTTTGTGTTGTGAAGTTTTCAAGTTTTGGGTAAAGCTTTTATGGACTATGGAATAAGGAGTGGCAAGATCCTAAGCTTGGGGATGCCCAAGGCACCCCAAGATATTCAGGAATAGCCAAAAGCCTAAGCTTGGGGATGCCCCGGGAAGGCATCCCCTCTTTCGTCTTCGTTCATTGGTAACTTTACTTGGAGCTATATTTTTATTCGCCACATGATATGTGTTTTGCTTGGAGCGTCATGTATTATATTAGTCTTTGCTTTTTAGTTTACCACAATCATCCTTGCTGTACACACCTTTTGGGAGAAGCCTATTTGATTAGAATTTGCTAGAATACTCTATGTGCTTCACTTATATCTTTTGAGCTTGATAGTTTTTGCTCTAGTGCTTCACTTATATCTTTTAGAGCACGGTGGTGTCTTAATTTTGTAGAAATTACTAGTCTCTCATGCTTCACTTATATCTTTTTGAGAGTCTTTTAGAACAGCATGGTATTTGCTATGGTTATAAAGTTGGTCCTAGAATGATGAACATCCAAGTTGGGTATAATAAAAACTATCATAGAAAAAGAATTGGATGCTATGATCAATATGATGCTTGATAATTGTTTTGACATATGGAGGTAGTGATATTAGAGTCATGCTAGTTGAGGTGATTATGAAAATACTTGTGTTAAGGGTTGTGATTCCCGTAGCATGCACGTATGGTGAACCGCTTTGTGATGAAGTTGGAGCACAATTTTATTTATTGATTGTCTTCCTTATGAGTGGCGGTCGGGGACGAGCGATGGTCTTTTCCTACCAATCTATCCCCCTAGGAGCATGCGCGCAGTGCTTTGGTTTTTGATGACTTCTAGATTTTTGCAACAAGTACATGAGTTCTTTTGACTAATGTTGAGTCCATGGATTATACGCACCTCACCCTTCCACCATTGCTAGCCTCTCTTGTGCCGCGCAACTTTCGCCGGTACCATACACCCACCATTTACCTTCCTCAAAACAGCCACCATACCTACCTATTATCGCATTTCCATAGCCATTTCGAGATATATTGCCATGCAACTTTCCACCGTACCATTCATATGACACGCATTACTTTTGTCATATTGCTTTTTGCATGATCATGTAGTTGACATCATATTTGTGGCAAGGCCACTTTCATAATTTTCATACATGTCGCTCTTGATTCATTGCATATCCCGGTACACCGCCGGAGGCATTCATATAGAGTCATATCTTGTTCTAGCTTTGAGTTGTAATTCTTGAGTTGTAAATCCATAAAAGTGTGATGATCTTCATTATTAGAGCATTGTCCTAGTGAGGAAAGGATGATGAAGACTATGATTCTCCCACAAGTCGGGATGAGACTTCGGACTTTACAAAAAAAAAAGATAAAGGCCAAAAAGGAAAAAAAAGGCCAAAGAAGAAAAAAAAGAAAAAAAGGGAGAAAAAAAAGAAAAAAATAAAATGAGAGAAAAAGAGAGAAGGGACAATGCTACTATCTCTTTTTCCACACTTGTGCTTCAAAATAGCACCATGATCTTCATGATAGAGAGTCTCATATGTTGTCACTTTCATATACTAGTGGGAATTTTTCATTATAGAACTTGGCTTGTATATTCCAATGATGGGCTTCCTCAAAATTCCCTAGGTCTTCGTGAGCAAGCGAGTTGGATGCACACCCACTTAGTTTCTTTTGTTGAGCTTTCATATATTTATAGCTCTAGTGCATCTGTTGCATGGCAATCCCTACACACTCACATTGATATCTATTAATGGGCATCTCCATAGCCCGTTGATATGCCTAGTTGATGTGAGACTATATTCTCCTTTTTTTCTTCTCCACAACCACCATTCTACTCCACATATAGTGCTATGTCCATGGCTCATGCTCATGTATTGCGTGAAAGTTGAAAGAGTTTGAGATTATTAAAGTATGAAACAATTGCTTGGCTTGTCATCAGGGGTATGCATGATTAAATACTTTGTGTGATGAAGATAGAGCAACAGCCAGACTATATGATTTTGTAGGAATAACTTTCTTTGGCCATGTTATTTTGAGAAGACATGATTACTTTGATTAGTATGCTTGAAGTATCACCATTTTCATGTTAATATGAACTTTTATTTTGTATCATTTGATCTGAACATTCATGCCAGAATAAAGAAAATTACATTGAGAATTATGCTAGGTAGCATTCCACAATAAAAATTTCTTTTTTATAATTTACGTACTCGAGGACGAGCAGGAATTAGGCTTGGGGATGCTTGATACGTCTCCAACGTATCTATAATTTTTGATTGTTCCATGCTATTATATTGCCCCTTTTGGATGTTTATGGGCTTTATTTTACACATTTATATCATTTTTGGGACTAAACCTACTAACCGGAGGCCCAGCCCGTATTGCTGTTTTTTTGCCTATTTCAGTATTTCGAAGAAAAGGAATATCAAACGGAGTCCAAACGGAATGAAACCTTCGGGAGCGTGATTTTTGGAATGAATGTGATCCAGAGGACTTGGAGTGCAATCAAGAAGCAGCTGAGGACTCCATGAGATAGGAGGGCGCCCCCCTATAGAGCGCGCCCCCTGTCTCGTGGGCCCCTCGGGCATCCACCGACGTACTTCTTCCTTCTATATAAACCTACGTACCCCGAAAACATCCAGGGAGCATACGAAACACAATTTCCACCGCCGTAACCTTCTGTATCCGTGAGATCCCATCTTGGAGCCTTCGTCGCGTTCTGTCAGAGGGGGAATCGACCACGGAGGGCTTCTACATCAACATCCTTGCCCCTCCGATGAGTTGTGAGTATTTTACCACAGACCTACGGGTCCATAGTTATTAGCTAGATGGCTTCTTCTCTCTTTTTGGATCTCAATACAATGTTCTCCCCCTCTCTTGTGGAGATCTATTCGATGTAAACTCTTTTTGTGGTGTGTTTGTCGAGATCCGACGAATTGCGGGTTTATGATCAAGTTTATCTATGAATAATATTTGAATCTCCTCTGAATTCTTTTATGTATGATTGAGTTATCTTTGCAAGTCTCTTCGAATTATCAGTTTGGTTTGGCCTACTAGATTGATCTTTCTTGCCATGGGAGAAGTGCTTAGCTTTGGGTTCAATCTTGCGGTGTCCTTACCCAGTGACAGAAAGGGTTGCAAGGCACGTATTGTATTGTTGCCATCGAGGATAACAAGATGGGGTTTATATCATATTGCTTGAGTTTATCCCTCTACATCATGTCATCTTGCTTAATGTGTTACACTATTCTTATGAGCTTAATACACTAGATGCAGGTAGGAGTCGATCGATGTGTGGAGTAATAGTAGTAGATGCAGGCAGGAGTCGGTCAACTTGTTGCGGACGTGATGCCTATATACATGATCATGCCTAGATAATATCATAATTATTCGCTTTTCTATCAATTGCTCGATAGTAATTTGTTGACCCGCCGTAATACTTATGCTATCTTGAGAGAAGCCACTAGTGAAACCTATGCCCCCCGGATCTATCTCTTATCATATTTGCTTCCAATCTACTTTTATTTGCATCTTTACTTTTTGCATCTATATTATAAAATACCAAAAATATATTTATCTTATCATACTATCTTTATTAGATCTCACTTTCGCAAGTGGCCGTGAAGGGATTGACAACCCCTTTATTGCGTTGGTTGTGAGTTCTTTGTGTGTTTGTGTAGGTGTGTGGGACTTTTGAGGAGCCTCCTACTAGATTGATACCTTGGTTCTCAAAAACTGAGGGAAATATTTACGCTACTATTGCTGCATCACCCTTTCCTCTTCAAGGAAAACCAACGCAAGCTCAAGACGTAGCATCCCCTTCAAATTTTCTTTAGGATCACGCGGTTAGTTTTTTGTTTGTTGGTTCTTAGCTCTTTTCATCCGGTGCATTTTCTCGTCAAGTCGATTCGACCTCCTTGTTTTCGCAAGATCAATCCTTAGTTGTTTTCTTTTCCCACCCGCCCACCCCTTTTCTTCTCGGAGTCGGAGTCCGTAATCGAGTATTGATCCTACTCGTGCGAAGCTTTTGGTTTCTTTCAACCGGTGTTTTCTCTTCAAGATATTCGTCGGTTCCCGCTTCCAAGTTACCTTTGTTTTTCCCGCCCTCCCACCCTTTTTCTTCCCGGAGTCCAAGTCTCTTTCGACCATCAATTTCATTCGTGTGGAGCCTCTTTAGTCTTTCGTCAATTGCTTCAACTGGTGAATTCTCGTTTTGTTCGACATTTTCTATCTCTTCTCTGGTGGACTCAATTCGTGTTTTTCGGGTTGATCATATTCTTTTCATTGGATCAAGTGTTCTCCTTGCTCGTTTGCCTCTCGCCATTCAATCCTTCCGGAGTGCTCAAGACATCTTAGGAGATTCGTCTGTGTTCCAATTAATTCGAGGTTGTCACCTCATTCAAATATTTCAATTGTTCTGGTGCATCATCTATCTCTTCAACAATCCTTTTTCGACGGTGTTTTTCTTTTAATGGGCCCTAACCCACAGGTCTTTTCCTAGGATCTTACCTGACTCTTCTAATTCTCCCAGAGTTATTTTCAATTTTTTTTCAAGTGTGACGTAAGAATGAATTCCATCAGTCAGATGCCATCTCCAAGATCGCTTTCAAATTCTTTTCATCTTTGGTTCAACCCTTACTCTTTTCATTCTCCCGGAGTATCTCAGTAATTTTGTTGGTGTTTTCCGTCGTCATTTGAAGAACAAAGAAGAGTTTTTCCTCTAAATCACGTCTGTTCTCTCGAAGATTCGCGGTTCTAGCTTCATGTTATCCTCTCGAATTATTCCATTTGTCAGATATTCCTTTTCTTACCCATCCGGAGTATGTCAGAAGTTGTTTTCCCGTTTCTTTTCACCGGAGGCCATCATTCCAGAAGAATTCTTTGTCCTCACATTTCAGCTACCGTTATCCAATTATCTTGGTGCTTCATTCAAGTGTTCTTTATCAGCTCATGATATCTTTGTTCTTTTGCATCTCCCCTCTAGCATATTGGTTCTTCTAATTCTTCCTGGTGATTCATTTTCTTTCATCAGTCATTTTCGAATTCTTACGGTGGTTCATTCAAGATTCTTTTCCTTGATTATCATTTTAATCCTTTCATTCTTTCGAATCCTAACGGTGGTTCATTGAAGACCTTCCTATATGTGGTGCCATATACTCCTCAATCCTTTTCATGGGGAATAAGTTGCATGCCAAATCCGGTTGACATCAATTAAATTTGATGAGGATAAGCATAACGTAATTCTAACTCTTAGTTCATCATCGTCAAGTAATCCCTTTTCTTCGGAGTTTGTTCTCGATGAATAAATTCTAGTTCCAAGTGTTTTCATCTTTTCTTTTCCGGAGTTCAAATTTCCTCGACCATTTCGTTGGAACCTCCATCTAAATCATCGCAAGGCTTGAATCTTTATTCTTTCATCCTTCATTTCTATATCATCATCCTTTTGTCACCGGAGTTCTTCATGGTGGTTCTTCATGATTTAATTCATTCTTCAAGAGTTCATCAAGATTTTGTTGGAGGAGTTCAAGTATCTTTTCTTCTCGCGTCTCAAAGTGCAATTAATTCTCCGTATTCTTCTTAAGTGGAGTTTTGCATTTTCTTCGTTACGCTCAGCTATTCAGACATTTGGTTGTGGTATAATTTCACCTCAAGTTTTGAGATGTTTTTGATAAGTCCACAACAAGCTTATTCTTTCGTTGTTGATTTTCTCAACAACTCCGTTCAATCCTTCCTTCTAAGTTATTTTCATTCCATTCTTTTAGTTCTTCCGGAGGCACTGCGTTGTTCATCTCATCAAGTGCCATCTCATCTTGTGAAGTTATGTTCTATTCCTTCCATTTTCAGCTGGAGTGCTGCCCAAATTCTTCCATTCTTATTCCTTTCCTATCTTGTTCTAACTGGAGTGGTTTCAGAATCTATCTTTTTCTTGAGCTTTTCATTCTCTTCATATTCACCGTTCATCTTTTCTACCCGAATGCTCTCGACTTTGTTCATCTTTTCTCTTGCGTTCTTACTTCACCTCTTCCTCTTTCTCTTCCATCTTGTTCCTAAGATCTCGGGACGAGATCTCTTGTTAGTGGAGGAGAGTTGATACGCCCCGGAATCCGATGCGCCAGGTGTCTAACAGTTATTCATCGTCGTTGCCATGTCATTTGCCCGCGTGTTGTATTTTGCCACGTCATCATCTGCATTTCATCTACATGTTTTTTAAAACTTGCATCCGTTCGGGTTCCCCCGGTTCTCTCTGTTGTTCGTTCTGTGCCCAACAACACTCGCGCGCGCCCGTCGCCCCTCTCAGACCTTGTTTCATGAGTGGGATAAAAACGTTCTCAGAATGGGCCGAGATTTGCCGAGTAGCCTTGGTATATCAACGGTAGACCGCCCGTCAAATTTCGTTCCATTTGAAGGTCGTTTGATGCCCCAATGGTTAACCGAGTTAACCGAAAACCCCTTCTCTTTGCAGCCCAACACCTCTTCACAAAGCCCACCTAGCCCATCTAACTCCCCTCCATGCTCTCCGCCGTTCGATCACAATCATGTGGGCGAAAACCGCTCCTCATTTGGACACTCCTAGCTCCCTCTACCTATAAATAAACACCTCCCCTCCCCCGAAAAATCTCGCAGTCCAAACCCTAGCCTTCCTCTTCCTCGCGCCGCCGAACGTGTCCACTCGCGCTAGACATGTCCACCGTCCCGCAACCACGTCGCTCCGGCCAATCCTGTGGCGCCACATCATCGTCGCCGCCGCCCTCCACCACTCCCGCACCGCCACGTCGCCGCCGCCAGCGCCCCACTTCGCCGCGCCACCCGGGGCCCAGATCTGGCCAGCCCCGGGCCGAACCGGGCTGCGCCGGGCCCGTCCTCCGCCGCCGCTCACCCGCTCTGGCTCCCGGCCGCGCCGCCG
>NC_041385.1:405114163-405162845 GCF_002162155.2 Triticum dicoccoides | reverse complement strand
ACCGCCCCGCCGCCCGTCGCCGTTCGCCACGCCGCCCGAGCGCCCCGCGCCTCCGGTCGCTGCCCCGCCGCCCGTCACCGTTCGTCGCCGGAGTCCGACACCCCGCCGTCTCGAGCTCCGCCGGATCCGGCGAGATCCAAGAGAAGGCCGACCGCCGCGCCCGATCCGCTACTCCAACCCGATCCGCGGCCCCAACCCGATCCACTCCGCGAGGTGGTTATTTTTTCTCTGTCCCTGGAAAATCACATCATGTGCATATGTTTGCCCTGCCATATTTTCTTGCCTGTTGCTCCGTTTTTGCGTGCATGATATGTCGAACTGTTCATTTTGAGACGATCTTCATTTCATTCCACTGTGCCATGCTTGTTTGAGTTCATCTTGATGCCTTAATCATCGTTGCAAGAGTGCTATATGATGTTAACCTGCTAAGACTGTTATAACTTGCTGTTTGGTCATTTTCATTGCGTTTTGTGTGTGCATCCTTTGGGCATGATGTCTACATGTTTTAGGAGCATATTCATGCCATCTTTACAGGGGTGCAATCCATGTATTTTTGTGTGCCTTGTGGTGAGTGCATAAAGCTTGTGAAGTGGGCTACTTGTTGTTACCGTTTTACTAGGCTGAATCTGTTATATCATGATAATATTTAAATCTGCATCTACAAGTAATTCTATGCATAATCTGGAGATGTTCACTAAGGATGTTTTATTCTACATGTTATGCTCTATCCATCCATGACCTTTGTTGCAATTATGGCCTGATTTAGCTTGTTGTTATCATGCTCCGAACTTGCTAAATAATGTTTGTCAGCCTATTAACATGAAGTTCAGTTTTGCCATGTGTCTTGCTAGTGATCCATGCACCCTATGACTATGCTCTTGCCAAGTTTAGCTCCATAAATGTGCCTTCTTACTGTTGGTCACATTGCTATGCCATGTATTGCTGTTTGGTGAGTTGTACAAGCTCACCAACATGCCTACTTATCATTGTTCCTGCCATGTCTGAATCTGTCATATCATTTGCCATGTTTGCATGGATGCTACCATCTTTTCTGTCGATCTTTGGAATAACTTCAGTAAGGGTGTTTTGTTAATTGCTTTTACTAATAGCATTCCATGCCTTTTTTTGCCATTATAAGTTCCTGTAGCATGTTATTTGATAGCTCTAAACATTGCAACCTGATGTTATTTCTGCCATGTCCAGTGATTTCTGCCAAGTCTGTGAATCTGTTATTATTTGCAATTTTGCCATGACATTTTGAGCATGTTCTAGTGATTTCTGGAGATAGCTCAGTGTTCATGTTTTGTAATGCTTTATCTGTACAGCATGTCCATGCCTTTTGTTTTCATGTTGATGTGCTGTAGTATATTATTTTGGTGCTTTCTAGATGCCTAGTTACTGTTTTGGGCAGCTTGTCCTTTATACTTGTTTCATGTGTATGTGTTGAACCGTTGCTCCGTTTTGAGTGTGCTCTATATGAAACTTGCTTAATTTGGCATATAGTTTCATGTTACCTTGTTGCATCCATGTTTTTAATGTGTTTGCTTGATGTTTGTATGCATTTTGCATCAATGTCATGTTTAACTTGTTTTGCTCATATCTTCTAGGCCGTAGCTTCGAATTAAATGAACTTTATATGTAACTTGACTAGAATTTTGTGTAGATCATCTTGGTGCATTTTAACTTGCTGTTTAACAATTTGAACCTAAGGTTTACTCAGATCTGGACCAATTTCGAAATTGCATATGAGGAGTTACCGGATTTGTTATATGTTGTTTCCGGCCTCATTTAAACTTGCTTTGATATGTTGCTCTTGTATGCATCATCTCTTGCCATGAGTAGCATCATATAGCCTTTGTCATGCATCATACTTGGTTGAGCATCATGTCTTGTCTATGTGTTGTGTGTTTACCTTGTTGTTTGCTTCTTTCTGGATGTGCTCCTTCTCGTTAGTTCCTGTTTTGTTGCGATTGTGAGGATCCGTTCGTCTACGCTTGGTTCGTCTTCGTGGCTTCATCCTCTTCATGGTCTCGTTCTTATTCCTACCGGGATTTCAGGCAAGATGACCGTTACCCTGGATCTCACTACTATCATTGATATGCTAGTTGCTTCGTTCTATCGCTATGCCTGCTACCTATCACTTGCTCTTCAGGCCTCCCAAATTGCCATGGCAGCCTCTAACCTTTTCATCCTTCCTAGAAACCATTGCTTGGCTATCTTACCGCTTTGCTCTGCCCTTCTTATAGCATTGCTAGTTGCAGGTGAAGATAAAGTTTGTTCCATGTTGGAACATGAATATTTCGGGATATCACAATATATCTTATTTAATTAATGCATCTATATACTTGGTAAAGGGTGGAAGGCTCGGCCTTATGCCTGGTGTTTTGTTCCACTCTTGTCGCCCTAGTTTCCGTCATACCGGTGTTATGTTCCTTGATTTTGCGTTCCTTACGCGGTTGGGTGATTTATGGGACCCCCTTGACAGTTCGCTTTGAATAAAACTCCTCCAGCAAGGCCCAACCTTGGTTTTACCATTTGCCACCTAAGCCTTTTTCCCTTGGGTTTCCGGAGCCCAAGGGTCATCTTTATTTACCCCCCCCCCGGGCCAGTGCTCGTCGTGACTATTGGTCCAACCTGTCAGCCGTCGGTGGCCACCAGGGGCAACTCTGGGCTGGCCTACCGGAAGTTTGGACAATCCGGTGTGCCCTAAGAACGAGATATGTGCAGCTCCTATCAGGATTTGTCGGCACATTCGGGCGGCTTTGCTGGTCTTGTTTTACCATTGTCGAAATGTCTTGTAACCGAGATTCCGAGTCTGATCGGGTCTTCCTGGGAGAAGTAATGTCCTTCGTTGACCGTGAGAGCTTGTGATGGGCTAAGTTGGGACACCCCTGCAGGGTATTATCTTTTGAAAGCCATGCCCGCAATTATGTGACAGATGGGAATTTGTTAATATCCGGTTGTAGAGAACTTGACACCAGATTCGAATTAAAACGCATCAACCATGTGTGTAGCCGTGATGGTCTCTTTTCGGCAGAGTCAGGGAAGTGAACACGGTTTGGGTTATGTCTGAACGTAAGTAGTTTCAGGATCACTTCTTGATCATTGCTAGCTTCACGACCGTTCCGTTGCTTCTCTTCTCGCTCTTATTTGCGTATGTTAGCCACCATATATGCTTAGTCGCTGCTGCAACCTCACCACTTATCCACTCCTTTACCCATTAAGCTTTGCTAGTCTTGATACCCATGGTAATGGGATTGCTGAGTCCTCGTGGCTCACAGATTACTACAACAACAGTTGCAGGTACAGGTTATGCGATGATCATGACACGAGAGCGATGCTTGTTTGTTTTGGAGTTCTTCTTCTACTTCTTCTTTGATCAGGGGATAGGTTCCGGGTCGGCAGCCTGGGCTAGCAGGGTGGATGTGGTTTGAGTTTCTGTTTGTGTTTCATCCGTAGTCGGGTGTTGCTCATATGTATGATGTTGTTGTATTAATGTGGCATTGTATGCCTCTTGTATGTATCCCCAACTATTATGTAATGGTACGATGTAATGATATCCACCTTGCAAAAGCGTCTCCAATATGTGCTTCTATCCTTGGTGGGATCTTCGAGTTCCTTTAGGATAGGGTCGCATATTGGGCGTGACACCTAAGGTGTATCAATCTGTGGGAGGTGTAGGATGAAGATGATCTCTCTCAAACAACCCTGCAACCAAATAACAAAGAGTCTCTTGTGTCCCCAACAAACCCAATACAATGGAAAATTGTATAGGTGCACTAGTTCGGCGAAGAGATGGTGATTCAAGTGCAATATGGATGGTAGATATGAGTATTTGTAATCTGAAAATATATAAACAGCAAGGTAACAAGTGGTAAAAGTGAGCGTAAACGGTATTGCAATGCTAGGAAACAAGGCCTAAGGTTCATACTTTCACTAGTGCAAGTTCTCTCAACAATAATAACATAATTGGATCATATAACTATCCCTCAACATGCAACAAAGAGTCACTACAAAGTCACTAATAGAAGAGAACAAACGAAGAGATTATTGTAGGGTATGAAACCACTTCAAAGTTATCCTTTCTGATCGATCTATTCAAGAGTCCGTAGTAAAATAACATGAAGCTATTATTTCTGTTTGATCTATCATAGAGTTCGTACTAGAATAACACCTTAAGACACAAATCAACCAAAACCCTAATGTCACCTAGATACTCCAATGTCACCTCAAGTATCCGTGGGCATGATTATATGATATGCATCACACAATCTCAGATTCGTCTATTCAACCAACACAGAGTACTTCAAAGAGTGCCCCAAAGTTTCTACCGAAGAGTCGAGACGAAAACGTGTGCCGACCCCTATGCATAAGTTCACAAGGTCACTGAACCCGCAAGTTTATCACCAAAACGTACATCAAGTAGATCATGTGAATATCCCATTGTCACCATAGATAAGTGCATGCAAGACATACATCAAGTGTTCTCAAATCCTTAAAGACTCAATCCAATAAGATAACTTCAAAGGGAAAACTCAATCCATTACAAGAGAGTAGAGGGGGAGAAACATCATAAGATCCAACTATAATAGCAAAGCTCGCGGTACATCAAGATCGTGCCAAATCAAGAACACGAGAGAGAGAGAGAGAGAGAGATTAAACACGTAGCTACTAGTACATACCCTCAGCCCCGAGGGTGAACTACTCCCTCCTTGTCATGGAGGGTGCCAGGATGATGAAGATGGCCACAGGTGAGGGGTCCCCCCTCCGGCAGGGTGCCGGAACAGGGTCTTGATTGGTTTTTGGTGGCTACAGAGGCTTGCGGCGGCGGAACTCCCGATCTATTGTGCCCTCAGATGTGTTTGGGGTATATGGATATATATATATATATATATAGGCGAAAGAAGTCGGTCAGGGGAGCAACGAGGGGCCCACGAGGGTGGGGGGCGCGCCCTGGACCCTCGTGGCTTCCTCGAAGCTTCCCTCACGTCTACTCCAAGTCTCCTGGATTGCGTCTGTTCCAAAAGTAACTCTCCCGAAGATTTCATTCCATTTGGACTCTGTTTGGTATTCCTTTTCTTCGAAACACTGAAATAGGCAAGAAAACAACAATTTGGGCTAGGCCTCCGGTTAATAGGTTAGTCCCAAAAATAATATAGAAGTGTATAATAAAGCCCATTAAACATCCAAAACAGGTAATATAATAGCATGGAACAATCAAAAATTATAGATACGTAGGAGACGTATCAGTCGCCGGAGTTAGCTAGGGTGCTGCCCCGTGAGGAAAACACCTCGTGACAATGGACCATCAGGGGAAATGATTTTAGGCGATGATTCCTATTTCGTCACCAGGGTTTTGGTTACTAAATAGATGAAATTTTGTTTTGTCTCCCCAAGAAGCCACTAGGGCAACCATATTCTCCTCACACCCTCGCAAATGTAAGATGTCATGATTCTACTAGTGGTGCCCTTGAAGGCGGCGACCGAACCTTTACAAACAAGGTTGGGTTTCTCTCCACAACTTAACTGGAGGCTACCAACACCACCATGAAGCTTCACCACAATGGATTGTGGCTCTGAGGTGACCTTTTCCGTCTAGGGTGCACAAATACCCAAGATTAATAAGATATGCAAGGGATTAGTGGGGGATTCAAATATCTCTTGGTGGAAGTGTAGATTGAGACTCCAAACCCTAGAACAACAAGTTTTGTTGGCTAGGGAGAGAGATCGGGCAAAAATGGACCGTAGGGCAACAATGGAGCTTGGGGGGATAAGACGTAAGTCTTCTTAGGGAAGAAGACCCCCTTTATATAGGTGGGACAAATCCAGTCGTTATCTTCCCACAAGTCGCACACAAGCGGTACTACCGCTTAGGGGATCAGGGGCCTCATCTACTGCGGATCCCCTGTGGCCACCGTGATCACAGCCACGCCGCTGGCAATGGTGGCTGGCGCGCTATTGTCACCAGAGGCCCCCTGTTCGGAGGCTGGACGTCAGTCAGCGGGTAAGTGTTATCCCCGGGCTCTTTATACCTTCAATGGGTACCATAGATGATGAAGATCATCCCACGATCATCCCCATGGACGCATCTACATCTCCTACAACACCACTTGGACCAATGACAAGAGCACGCGCAAGAGCTCTCGAAACCGAGGTGACATCATTCCTCTCACAACTCCATTTCGAATCACATGAGACATGGCTACTACCTCAAACGGAGACGCTTTGCATACTCAGGTACCAAGGAGTTAGCAATGAAGAAGCTAGGAACCAAGGAGAATCAGAAGCGGAAGACATTTGCGAAGACGGAGAGGAAAACAGCCAAGTCCCAGGCTGGCCGGACGATTCGGCCGAGGGCCCGGACGATCCGGACCCCGGTCCGGACGATCCGGATAACTCGTGCAAAGACACCCAAAGCTGGACCCTCAACTCGGATCATCCGGACGAGCACCCAGATCATCCAGACAACAGCCGGACATCCAGACCCCACCCGGACATCAGGGCCAACGCGCCACCGCCTGCGTCATCAACTCATCTGGGCCGTCACCCGGATCATCCGGACAGATCCCGGATCATCCGGCTCCCCACCCGGATCATCCGGACCCCGCGTGCATGCGCATGTTGGGCTAAGGCCCATGTGCCCCTTTGCCCCCTTAGCCTATATATAGGACTCCTCCACCTCTCTTCTAGACTCAGCATTGTGATAGCTCATATTTTGATATAGAGCCTTGCTCATCCATCCGGATCTACTCCATCGTGAGCGACCGACACCTCTTCGGAGAAGATCCTTGTTGGATTCAAGACCCCCTCTCGGAGAAGACCCTCTTCAAGACCTCCTCTCGGAGAAGAACCGGTTACCCTATGTATCGTCCTTTGTTGGATTTGGATCTTGTATCACTTTGTGTCTCGATGATCTAGCGCATGTGTGAATATATTCTTGTTGGTTGAGTGTTTTCTCGTGTTTTCCCCTCGTTCTCCTTCTCGTGTTCTTCGTGTTCTTGGTAGGATTCCCCTCCAAACGTGAAAGATCAGCCTCTAGGGTTCTACCCTACATCATCTTGGTATCAGAGCCACGTTGATCACATTTTTGGAGCCCCACCCTTTGTTTTCTAGCTTGATTATGTTGATTTCGTCCTAAATCCAAAAACCCCCACCAAAAATAGCCCCAATTTTTTTTGTGATTTGTTGGTTTTGATGATGTTTTGTTGATTTTGATCCGTGGATTCGTTCTGTAACTCGTGGATCTTGCCTTTTCCCACCATCTCACCCTCGAAATCCATCCAAAATCCATGAAATCTTCGAATTTATCCCCATTTTTCAGTTCATCCCGAGGAAATCTCGTGCGCAGTTGACATGCCCGGATCATCCGGATCCTGACCCGGATCATCCGGACCCGCCCGGAGCATCCGATTCCTCGCCCGGGTTATCCGGCTTCCTCTGCCGAAACTGCATTTTCTGCAGTTTTTGCCCACCGCCGCCTACACCTCCGCACACCCCACTTCGACCACCACCACCTTAACTCCGCCAACCCCACGACATACCACACCATACCACCATTCGATTTTGGGTTCGAGAATTTTAGTTGTGGCTTCCGTGTCCTATTGTGTTTCTGCTATATAGGTACGGCGCGACTTCAACATCACCACCACTCATCTTTGTCGACTATTCATCATCGCTACAGACGGTAACCTCGACGACATCTTTGTCTACACCTTGCCATTGCATTGATAACCACCATAGCCTTACTTTTGTGTTGCTTACCCATCGAGACTAGCCTCTGAGTATTGCCGGCAACGTGACTTGTGCACATTAGTGATCATACTCTCCATAAGCATATACCATATCATCGTGGTACATATCTTGATATCATCTCTTGTGTCACAAAGTTGTCATCGCATACACAATTGCTATCTTGGTTCGTGAAGTTTTTCATGAGAAAAGAGCTCAAAAGTTAAAGAGCCAAACAAGCCTTTAAGCAAAAGAGAAAGATAAGCAAAGAGCTTATAAGCAAGAACCATAGCATCATACTACTTTAAGATTGTCATAACCGATCATCTTGGATCATATCATCGAAATACCATACATATAGCATACTTGGGATGGAGGTCGTTGCATTTTTGCTTAGTAGGTTGTGCACAAGTTCCATATCCGCCTATTGTGCAATCGTGCTAGCGTCTCTCTAGTGTTGTGCAACAAGAGCATTTTCGTGGACTCCACATTTTGGCTCATTTTTTGTTTGCACAACCCCACTTATCTATTTTGCGTGTGTGTTTTCGTGTACCACTACTTGCTTGGTCTAATTGTTGCATTTGCGAATTTGCAAATCCTTTTCGAAATCTTTGAGTCTAACTAACAATTGCATCAAATTTTGTGCCCCCATCCTAACCGAGCTCCACCATAAGCTTTTACTTGTGTAGGTGTGAGAACCGACAAGAATCGGTACCAATTGTGTTATTTCATTGTCCACATTTGAGTGATCTTTGATCCATCTTAAATATCGGTCAAGGTACATTTGGTATAAGTTCTTCTCTTTCTCCCACTCACATTTTTGCTTGGAATGACAGATAGGCCGAGTTTTTCTACCAACCCACTCTTCATCGAGCAAGACGATGACATGCCATCATACGTCACCAAGAGCCACCTCTTTGGTGCACAACGAGCGTTGCATCAAGAGCAACAAGCAATGAGCGACCACATTGACAATCTCGCCACCGACTTGCAACTCTCCGAGCAACGAATAAGAGACTACCCTGACAACAAGCTCGACGCTCACAAGCAAGAGAACGATGCAAGAATGGACGAGATCCGTGCCTTATTGGTGAACCGACATTCTTCCACTTCTTCATCCTCAAGACGGAGCCGTTCGAGTCGACACACCGACGACACCTTCTCCGGCTCAAGTACACCGACATCGAACACTCTACGACGAGCCGCGCATCAAGACCGTCATGCATCTTGCAATCCTCTACACGACAATAATTCGCAAGAGCAAGTCGACGAGCAAGCACATCGTTATCAACCAAACCAAGTTCCTCTTGCACAAGCTCAAGAACAACAACGTCAATGTCACCAAGAGGAAGAGCGAGCGCGACAACATCAAGATGAACAAGATGCTGAGGCTCAACGTCTTCAACAACAACAACGTGAAACACAAGCTCTTGAGGCGCAACGTGCCCTTCAAGAATCAAGTCGAACCATTGCCAAACGGAACTACGATAGGCGCAATCAAGAGGAAGCACTTCGCGAAGAAATCCAAGAGCGGAACTACCAACCAAGAGTGCAATGTCAAGTTCCTCAACCTCCTCCACAAGCTCGACAAGCTCCTCCACAACCTAAAGTTCAACAAGAGCAAGACGACTATGGATATCCTCCGCACCAAGAGCAACATGAGATTGATAATCATCCACGTCAAGGGCGTCATCATCACCCTCGACCCCAACACAATAAAGAGCAATGCTACGGCAAGCTAAAGTTCACCATGCCCAAGTTCAATGGAAGCAATGATCCCGAAGAGTACCTATCATGGGCATTGAAGGTTGACAAAATCTTTCATTTGCACAACTATGAGGAAGAGAAGAAGATCGCTATGGCATCACTTGAGTTCCAAGACTATGTGCTCATATGGTGGGGACCAGTCCTTGAGCACCGAGAAGCAAGAGGTGAACCACCAATCACCACTTGGGCTCGAATGAAAGATGTCATGCGAGCACGTTTTGTGCCCACCTACTACAACCGCGATCTCTTCAAGAAGATCCAACTACTCAAGCAAGGAACAAAGGGTGTTGAAGAATAATATAAGGAAATGTAGATAGCCATGATAAGAGCCAATGTCACGGAAGATGATGAGCAAACTATGGCACGCTTCTTGAATGGCCTCAATCATCCCATCAAGAAGATTGCCGACTTCCAACCCTACTCCAACCTCATTGAGCTCGTGCATCAAGCTACCAATGCTGAACGTCAAGGGTAAGATGACTTCAAGTATGCCAAGTACTCATCCAAGACCTACGACTTCTCCAACAACCAAGCTTCAACGACTCCAACAACTTGTACCTCATCCAAGCCATCTACAAGAAACGACGAAAAGTCGAGTTAGAAGAAAACTTCGACAACCTCAAGTTGTCCTCCTCCTACTACAAGCAACTCCAAGCCGCGCGCTTCATCATCAACTCCAACCGATGAGACCGTCAAGACAAGCTCCTTCAAGTGTTTCACTTGCGGTGACCGAGGCCACAAGTCCTTTCAGTGTACCAACAAGCGCACCATGATCCTCAATGATGATGGAACCTATGACTCCATGAGTGAAGAGGAAATGGAAGCCCTTGAGCAATTGGCCATGCACCAGAGCGTGAATGAAGATGAAGATGATCAAGTCTTTTGTGATGAGGTTTCGAACCCCGCTCTTGTTGTCTCCAAAGTCTTGACTCTTCAACATCAACAAGATGAAGACCAAAGATGCCACATCTTCCACACAAAGGCTGGCATCAATGGAAGGTCCGTCAAGGTCATCATCGATGGAGGTAGTTGTCACAACTTGGCAAGTGAAGAACTATGCTCCAAGCTCCAATTTGTCAAGATGAAGCACCCGCACCCATACAACGTCCAATGGCTAAGCGATTTTGGCACTATACAAGTTGAGCATACGGTCCAAGTCTCCTTCAAAATTGGAGCATATGAAGACACTTTGGAGTGTGATTTCATCCTGATGTCCATTTTCCACCTCCTTCTTGGTCGGCCATGGCAATTTGACGATAGCGTCATCCACAACGGGCGTACCAATCACTATAGCTTCAAGGTGAAAGGGAAGGAATATGTGGTACGACCTATGTCTCCTAGTCAAGTGATCGCGGACAAGCAAGCCACCCTTCGTGAAGAAAATAGTGAGAGAGTGATCCACCCAAAAGAGAGTGAGAGCCACAAGCCAAAACTGAGTAATTGCATGATGAGCGACAAGAAAAACTTCGTCCTATTTGCCACCAAAAGTGAGATGAGAGAAGTGTGTGAGAACCCATCTAGTGCTATGCACTTTGTCCTTGTGTGCAAATATGAGTCACCAAAAACTAACACCTCTCACGATCTACCTTTAGTGTTGTCTTCTCTTTTGCAGGAATTCCAAGATGTTTTCCCCAATGAGCTACCTCCGGGTCTACCTCCACTACGAGGCATTGAGCACCGAATCGACCTCATCCCCGGAGCACCTCTACCTAACAAAGCTCCCTACCGCATCAACCCCGAGGAAACTAAGGAGATCCAATGACAAGTGCAACAACTAATCGACAACGGTCAAGTACGTG
This sequence comes from Triticum dicoccoides, assembly GCF_002162155.2. NCBI lineage: Eukaryota > Viridiplantae > Streptophyta > Magnoliopsida > Poales > Poaceae > Triticum > Triticum dicoccoides. The sequence continues at coordinate 405,151,551 of NC_041385.1, read as the reverse complement.
AAAGTTTGAGCCCTTGTGCTGTTCCGGTCATACTAGTTCCAAAGAAATACGGTACTTATAGAATGGTTTCCGATTGCCGTCCCATAAATTCTATCACCATTAGATATCGCTATCCTATCCCACGCTTAGATGATATGCTTGATGAGCTTAGCGGAGCCGCCATTTTCTCTAAGATTGATCTTAAGAGTGGCTACTATCAAATACGCATCCAAGAAGGTGATGAACGGAAAACCGCATTTAAGACCAAATTTGGCTTATATGAATGGCTAGTTATGCCAATGGGTTTATCCGAAGCACCCGGTACTTTCATGCGAGTCATGCACTTTGTTCTTCGTCCCTATATTAGTGTATTTGTCGTGGTCTATTTTGATGATATCCTTGTATTTAGCAAATTCCTCAAAGAGCATGTCACCCATCTTAGAACCGTGTTGCAAACCCTTAGGAAAGAGCGCCTTTATGATAATGTGGAAAATTGCCTTTTTGGTGTTGATAAGCTTGTCTTCTTGGGTTTTGTTGTGTCCTCTAAGGGTGTTCATGTAGACGAATCTAAGATAAATGCTATTAAAACTTGGCCCCAACCAACCAACTTGCAACAAGTGCGTAGTTTTCTTGGTTTAGCCGGTTTCTATCGTCACTTTGTGAAGGATTTTAGCACCATTGCTACTCCTTTACATTCTTTGAGTAATAAAAATGCACCTTTTGTTTGGGGACCATCCCAAAATACCGCATTTAATGAGCTTAAGAATTTACTTACTCATGCTCCCGTGCTTGCTTTACCCAACTTCGACAAACCCTTTGAGATTCACTGTAATGCTAGCGGTAACGGCATAGGAGGTGTGTTAACGCAAGAGAAGCGTCCCATAGCATACTTTAGTGAAAAACTTTTCGGAGCGCAACTCAATTACCCCATATATGACAAAGAGCTATATGCTTTAGTGCGAGTTTTGCGTGAATGGGAACATTATCTTCACCCTCATGAATTCATCATTCATACCGATCATGGAACGCTTAAGTACTTAAAAGGACAAACTAAGTTGAACAAGCGTCATGCAAAATGGAGTGAATTCATCGAGTCATTTCCTTATGTCATCAAGTACATCAAGGGTAAGGAAAACATAGTGGAGAATGCCCTTTCCCGCATATGCACGCTTGTCACTAAACTTGAATTGAATGTTATTCGCTTTGAGAACATAAAATACTTGTATGCGAATGATCCTACCTTTGCTATTCCTTATGCTAAGTGTTTGGCGCATACATCTTGGGAACGATATTACATCAAGGATGATTATATTATGAGAGCTAACAAACTTTGCATTCCCGAGTCTTCTCTTTGTTTGCTCCTTTTGCAAAGGCTCATGAAGGTGGACTCATGGGACACTTTGGATGTGACAAGACATTTGCCACGCTCTCCAAGAACTACTTTTGGCTCAAGATGTTCCACGACGTCTCACGCTTCACCAACCGATGCTCTACATGTCGCAAAGCTAAGTCAAAAGCTCAATCCCAAGGTATTTACATGCCTCTTCCTATTCCTTATCAACCTTGGGAAGACATTAGCATGGACTTTGTACTTGGTTTGCCTGGGACTCAAAATGGAAAGGATTCCGTGTTTGTTGTTGTGGACCGATTCTCTAAAATGGCTCATTTTATACCATGCAACAAGATAGACGATGCTTCACATATTGCCAATATCTTTTGCAGGGAAATCTTGCGTCTACATGGAGTGACCAAGATGATCATCTCAGACCGCGACGTCAAGTTCTTGAGTTACTTTTGGAAAACTCTATGCGCCAAGCTCGGAATCAAGCTCTTGTTCTCCTTGTTATACCATCCCCAAACCGACGGCCAAACGGAGGTGACGAACCATAAACTCTCCACTCTACTTCGCGTGTTGATCAAGAGGAACATCAAGGAGTGGGAGGATTGTCTACCCATCACCGAGTACGCCTACAACCGCGCAAGACATTCGACTACCGGCAAGTCCCCCTTCGAGATCATCTACGGCTTCAATCCATTGTCCCCTTTGGACATTCTACCTCTTTCACTACAAGAGCGCACCAACATGGACGCGAGTGCACGAGCAAGCTACCTCAAGAAGATGCATGAAGATATAAGGCACACCATCGAGCGCCAAGTATAATGACTCGTGACCAAGCTCAACATCAACAAGCAACCATGATATTCAACATTGGAGATCTCGTGTGGCTACACCTTCGCAAGGACCGCTTCCCTGAAGAACGCAAGTCCAAACTTCTACCACGAGCCGATGGACCCTTCAAGGTGCTAGCACGCTGTAGGATCAAAAGTATGTCTAGAGGGGGGTGATTAGACTACTTGACCAATTAAAAATCTAGCCTTTCCCAATTTTAGTTCTTGGCAGATTTTAGCAACTTAGCACAAGTCAAGCAATCTCAATACAATTCAAGCAAGAATCCAAAGAGTATATGAGAAGCGGAAAGTAAAGCATGCAACTTACAAGAAAGTAAAGGGATGAGATTGGAGTGTGCAAACGCAATTGGAGACACGGATGTTTTTGGTGTGGTTCTGATAGGTGGTGCTATCGTACACCCACGTTGATGGAGACTTCAACCCACGAAGGGTAACGGTTGCGCGAGTCCACGGAGGGCTCCACCCACGAAGGGTCCACGAAGAAGCAACCTTGTCTATCCCACCATGGCCATCGCCCACGAAGGACTTGCCTCACTAGGGTAGATCTTCACGAAGTAGCCGATCTCCTTGCCCTTACAAACTCCTTGGTTCAACTCCATAATCTTGACGGAGGCTCCCAAGTGATACTAACCAATCTAGGAGACACCACTCTCCAAAAGGTAATAGATGGTGTGTTGTTGATTAACTCCTTGCTCTTGTGCTTCAAATGATAGTCTCCTCAACACTCAACTCTCTCTCATAGGATTGGATTTGGTAGAAAGAAGATTTGGGTGGAAAGTAACTTGGGGAACGCTAGAGATCAAGATTCATATGGTTGGATTGGAATATCTTGGTCTCAACACATGAGTAGGTGGTTCTCTCTCAGAAAATGAATGTTGGAAGTATAGGCACGTTCTGATGGCTTTCCTAACGAATGAGGAGAGGGTGGAGGGGTATATATAGCCTCCACACAAAATCTAACCGTTACACACAATTCACCAAACTCGGTGGGACCGAATCAGAAAACTTGGTCGGACCGATTTAGTTCATAATGTGACCGTTAGGCATTTTGATGGGACCGACACGTCAACTCGGTGGGACCGATATCATTAGGGTTAGGGCATAACCTAATCTCGGTTTGACCGATTACACAAACTCGGTGGGACCAACTTTGGTAATGAGCAAACCAGGGAGTTGGTCAGGCAAACTCGATGGGACCGATTCGCTCATCTCGGTGGGACTGAAACATTACAAAAAGGAAATAGGGAGTTTGCATTGCAAACTTGGTGGGACCGATCGCTCATCTCGATTAGACCAAAACGTTACGAAGGGAAACAGGGAGTTTGCAATCCACTCTCGGTGAGATCGAGATCCCTATCAATTAGACCGAAGTGAATAGGGTTTCTGGCAGTGGCTATGTCAAGTGAAATCGGTGGGGCCGAGTTTGACTTTTGGTTTGGGACATATGTGGATATAAGAAAGTGGTTGTGGGATTTTGAAGCATATCACTAAGCATTTTGAGCAAGCAAGCCATTTAGCAACACCTCATCCCCTTTTAATAGTATTGGCTTTCCTATGGACTCAATGTGATCTTGGATCACTGAAATAGAAAATCTAGAGTCTTGAACTTTAGAGCTTGAGCCAATCCTTTGTCCTTAGCATTTTGAGGGGTCCACATTCCTAATCCATGTCATGCCAATCATTGAACTTTCCTGAAATATTTATCTTGAAATAGCATTAGTTGAATGAGCTATATATTGTTAATCATTACCAAAATCACCCAGGGATAGTTGCACTTTCACACGCTACAACAACAACAGCTTACAAGATTGACCTCCCGAGCGACAAGTACAACGTGAGCGACATCTTCAATGTCAAAGACCTCTCGCCATACCATGGTGATGAAGATTTCGATCCGAGGTCGGATCTTTCCCAAGTGGGGGGGGGGGAGATGATGTGGAGCATCCCACGATCATCCCCATGGATGCATCTACATCTCCTACAACACCAATTGGACCAATGACAAGAGCATGTGCAAGAGCTCTCGAAACCAAGGTGACATCACTCCTATCAAAACTCCCTTTCAAATCACACGAGACATGGCTACTACCTCAAACGGAGATGCTTTGCATACTTAGGTACCAAGGAGTTATCCATGGAGAAGCTAGGAAGCAAGGAGAATTGGAAGCGGAAGACATATGCGAAGACGGAGAGGAAAATAGCCAAGTCCCAGGCTGGCCGGACAATCCAGACGAGGGCCCAGACGATCTGAACAGAGCCTGGACGATCCGAACCCCGGTCCGGACGATCCGGATAACTCGCACAAAGACACTCGAAGCTAGATCCTCAAGCCGGATCATCCGTACGAGCACCCGGATCATCCAGACAACAGCCTGACATCCGGACCCCCACCCGGACATCCGGGCCAACGCCGCCAACGCCTGCATCATCAACTCATCTGGGTTGTCACCCTGATCATCCGAACAGAGCCCGGATCATCCGGCTCCCCACCCGGATCATCCGAACCCCGCTTGCATGCGCGTGTTGGGCTGAGGCCCACGTACCCCTTCGCCCCCTTAGCCTATATAAAAGACTCCACCTCTCTTCTAGACTCAACATTGTGATAGCTCATATTTTGAGATAGAGCCTTGCTCATCCATTCGGATCTACTCCATCGCGAGGGACTGACACCTCTTCGGAGAAGATCCTTGTTGGATTCAAGACCTCCTCTCGGAGAAGACCCTCTTCAAGACCTCCTCTCAGAGAAGAACCGGTTACCCTATGTATCGTCCTTTGTTGGATTCGGATCTTGTATCACTTTGTGTCTCGATGATCTAGCGCATGTGTGACTATATTCTTGTTGGTTGAGTGTTTTCTCGTGTTTTCCCCTCGTTCCCCCTCTCGTGTTCTTCGTGTTCTTGGTAGGATTCCCCTCCAAACGTGAAAGATCGGCCTCTAGGGTTCTACCCTACATCAATAGAGCTTTATAGAAATTCATCCTTTTCTAAGAGGTCCCATCATGGAGCAAGTAGAGGCTGTCGAAGTTGAGGGCGAGGCCATGACAAATTGTCCACATGTTTGCTATGAATTTTTTCAGACCATGGCATAGTGCTATTCACTTTTTAGAGATATTTTGCCATGTGTTTTCTCTAATTTTTACCATATATTACAAACCTCTAATTAGAGATCATAGGGAATTCTTTTTATTTTTGCAACAATGGCAAAAAATCACTTTACCATGGGACCATGGAAATTTAAGTTCATGGAGCATGGGAAATGTAGTTCATGGGTCTTGACATTTCCTACTATATGAATACATACATGGAAAATTTACCTTTATTAACATGGCTAATTTACTTATACCTCCTTGGAAAATTAATTTACTTTTTTATTGCCATGGCAAATTCTATTTTTTATTTACCATGCCAAATTTACTTTTCATTACCATGGCAAATTTTATTTTTTATTTACCATGCAAATATACTTTTACATAGATGTTAACTTTACGCGCTCATGGCAATCTTTTCTTGTCATGACAATTTAACTTTTGTGTAAACATAAAATTGAAAGAATAAAATTTGAATATGCATTTATCATGGCAATTTTGGTAATTTTTGGTGTTATTTCAAATATACGGCAATTTTATTACATGAAAAATGGAAATTTTGATTAAAAAAATGCCATGGAAAATTTGAATACGCATTTGGCATGGCAATTTTTTATCATTTTTTTACTTCACATACATGGCAAATTTCTTATATAAAAGCATGGCAATTTCGATATAAACACCATGGCAAATTTGAATATGCATTTGCCATGGAAATTTTGATAATTTTTCTGTGTTATTTTCACTTATTTCCATGAAATTTTGCTTTGATTTTTCTATGCTAATTTTTACTTTTTTCACCATGGCAAATTAACTTTTTTTATTGCCATGGCAGATTTTCCTTTTTTTGCACGACAATTTTAGTTTAACATACATGGGAAATTTACTTTTGTCGCTCATGACATATTTACTTTTATGGAGCATGGGAAGTTTAATTTTTATTTTGCCATGGCAAAAATACTTTTCATCCATGGTAATCTTTGCCTTTTCCACCGTTCATGGGATTTCTTTTGCGTTTACTTTGCAAAAAACATGACAATTAGTACTAAATAAGAAATGGCAAGTTTTGCCTTTTGTTTTTCCACATGATGGCAAATTTTAACCCACATTTTTCTTTTTAATGTATATAGTAAAAATATCATACGAATTTGTTTAATCCACAATTTCTTGCCACCATGTATAGATGAAAATTTGCCATGAACTTTCTCTTTAGTGACTTTTTCACAAAAAAATATCCTTTTGACCATGGAAAATTTTGCTTATAAAGACGAAGCCTTTTGGTTTGAACCATTGGGATTTAGTAGTAGCTTGTTTGTCACTCCATCTCTAACGAAAAATTCATCTTTCAGTTTATTTTTTTGGACATTTGCAAAAAATTATAGCATGGCAAATCTAGGCATTATTAGTCACAACCAAAACCGGGATTTCTAGTCACACTAAAAACTGGGCCAAACTAGGCCTTATTTAGTCACAGCCAAAAAATACCTATATGGGAGCTATACGAGGGTGTTCGCGCTGGGGCGGTCATGGCAGACTTTGGCGGCGGCGGACCGGACGATGTCCAAGTGTGGCAGCAAGCCCCAGCATGGGCGTGGAGGAGCGCCGGCAGATTCATCCTCCGGCGATGAAGATCGGATGGTGGCGAACGAGGGAGCTCTGAGGGCAGCTACAATTGGGGCGCTAGGCACAAAACCCTGTCCGTTACACCAAAGATCCCACCCATTTTCTTCCTATTACCAGTCAAACCCAGGATTCATGCTTGCATCGACGCAACCTCTTGCCTCGGGCGCTAGACCTTTTTTCCTTCTGTGCCATGACTCAGACTCGGCCGTATAAGCGCCTCTATCTTGTCATTAGCGTTGGACGACAAGATGCTAACAGCCGCTGCTACAAGATTATCTTTATTTTTATTTTCTTATCCGCCCATGCAAGCACGATGCATTGGACATGCCCTGACGAGCTGCGCACGAGAGGGCTCAGATGATGGCGGCAGTGGTGGGCTGTGTGCTCGATTGGATTCGACGCATGAGAGAGAGAAAGAAAAGGCGAAGGAAGGACACGTCATGCAAGTCAATGATGTCTGGTCCTTAGACATGGCTTCCCAAAAATTCTTGTCCATGAAACTCTACAAGTCAATGATGGGGGAGGGCACATCACACAACATCTTCATGATGATATGGAAATCTGCCTGCCGTCTCAGGCACAAAATCTTCTTCTGGCTACTACTGCATGACAGAATTAGCACAAGGAATATGATTAAACGAAGAAACATGCATATGAAAGACTACAAATGTGCACTATGCGCTGATGCAACACAGGAAACAATATCACATCTTTTCTGGAGCTGCCCATTCACTTGGTTCTGCTGGAGCTCGATCATCTCCCACAGAAGCAAAGGCATCTCCACTTTTGATGAAGTGCACCTCTTAAAGGACAGATTACCAGAAAACATTGCGATGGATGATCAGAAATGATAAAATCTTCAGGAGAGCACCACCTCAAGTGAGACTCATGGAAATTCTACCTCAAAGGACTCTAGACTACTAAGATTAGAGCTAAGCAGGCTAAGGCAGAATAGATCAATTCTTGGATAGAACAATACTTGTAATTTAATTTTCATGTTTGATCGAACTGGTATTAGGTGATCCTTGTTGGATTAGGTTTGTACATATTTTATATTAATGAAAATAACGTAGAACTATTTTTCTTCGGTTCCGGCTAAAAAAAAGTGATGCAAGCACGGGCCTGGCTTCGAGATACGCCCGATTCCTGGGTATCCGCGAGCCTGGCTCGGAGGCCTCTTTTGCATCTGTCGGGCCAGGCTGACAAGGCCACCCATGCCACCAAACACGCTCGATTCTGCATGTCGGGTGCGAGCCAAGAAATCAAACACGCCCCTAGGAGCTATGTACGCGATGGATGAAGACTTACCTTACGTTCGTGTGTATGCTGTCTCCTACGGCCAGTCGATAGGGCACCAGAACGTGCACATAAGGATAAGGACCTCAGGTTTCGAACTTGCATCTTGCATGCACCCATATATAGAGATAATAAGAGTCTAAAATTAGTGCAGCGAGACAGCAAAGGTGAAAAATGAAACGGCCTCGTCATCAGAAGTTGAAAACGAGATCCCGACGGAAAGAATGGTCAGATCTCGTGGCCAAGCCACGCAACATGCAGAGCCACCGCCCCGCCCCCGAAGACCACGTCCGAGAAGAAAGCAGAAGCGCACGAGCCCAACCAACCACCAGGGCGCGCACGGCGGCGACGAGGACAACCGCCAGCCCTGCGAGACGCTCGGCATTCATGTCCGTCCCCTCCGACTCCGGCCAGGAGACACCGCCCTTGGCGACCGAGGGCGGTCGGGCGCGCCTCCAGGACGAGCAGCTGGGGCAGCTCCGGGAGCTCTTCCTCCGCTTCGACCTCGACGGCGACGGCAGTCTCACCAAGCTCGAGATAGCCGCGCTTCTCCGCTCGCTCGGTCTCCGCCCCGCCGCGGGGGACGAGATCCACACCCTCATCGCCTCCATGGACGTCGACGGCAACGGCACCGTGGAGTTCGACGAGCTAACCTCTTCCCTCTCGCAGCTGCTCCTCGGGCCCGGCCGCTCCTCCGTCGCCGTTGACCACGAGCAGCTCGCCGAGGCCTTCCGCGCCTTCGACCGCGACGGCAACGGATACATCTCCGCCGCCGAGCTCGCGCGCTCCATGGCGCAAATGGGGCACCCCATCTGCTACGCGGAGCTCACCGACATGATGCGCGAGGCCGACACCGACGGCGACGGCTCCATTAGCTTTGAGGAGTTCACCGCCATCATGGCCAAGTCCGCCGTCGAATTTCTCGGCCTCGCCGCGTTGTGAGCGAGGATGAAGGGATTCCTCCGCTCCCTCCGGTTAGAGCCTCGTGGGCTTGTCCTCTGTTTGTAAATTAGTCCATTCGCCTTTCTTTTTATCATTTCTGCAAATATAATGCATACACATTTAAATCGCGTTGTATTGAATGTGTCACTGTAAATAGATCTAACGTTTTTTTAGAACGGAGGCACCTGCCTGGCCTTAGAAAGGTCCTTGCAGTTAAGGAGGTGACCGACAAGCAGTACTCCCTCCGTCGAGAGTAATTGTGTCGACTTTATACTAATTTTAGAAAAAGTTATACTAAAAACTTTATACTAACTTTAATATAAAATTATACTAAGCTTAAGACATTTATTTTGAAACGGAAAAAATACTAAATAAACAACAAGATAAAGATATTGGGGTACAAGGCCGCAGCCCAAAGACGCGGGGCAGCGCAAAGCCCAGACTAGACACCAAAGATGGCTGATGGCCTAGCCTAGAATAGATCTAATGTTGCTATAGTGAATATTTGATTTGAAATTCGCATCTAGAAAATAAGAATGCAATTGCTGAGAAAATAGGAACATGAATTGCCCACATTGCTGTGTAGAAACTTTGATTTTGGAACAAGAATTGTTGTGTCTTCAGTAGTAAAATGGTCCCTTTAGGGGTGGATCAATCAATCAGCTGCTCGCTCGTTAAGGTTAAGGAGCAAAAAAGGTCATTTTGCTAGTTTAAAACTTGTTAAGCTTGTAAGCGCCTCGTTAAGAGAGTACGATGTGTTACAGCATGTGGAGTGAGAGTGCGGGTGTAAAATTTTATGTGGGAATATAATGACTATAAAAGAGGTGCGCTAGTTTGCTCCCTTCTGTGGGTTGGGTGAGTCGGTTAGATTGATTAGATGGTTTGAGATGCCACAAAATATTATCATCAAAGATAAGAAAATATCGGACGTGATGTACTAACAAGCTTAACGAACTGCTCATGAAACTTGTTAGTTTGTTCATTAATACATAAGTTTAATGAACTAAAATCAATGATTGACTCTATATATTACAACATGAGCTACAAGCTTAACGACCTGAGCTATCGAGCGCTCATTGAGCTCGCAAGCTACGAGCTTTTGGTCTCTTCAATAATATAAAGAATCATATGAACTTGATTTTTTTTCTCAAAGATATATAGTAGCAACACGAATATTTTTGCTTCAGTCACAAGTCTATGCAAAACATTTGCATACTTACATGAAATAAATCTCTTAAAATAGTACTCCGTCTTTCACAAATATAAGATGTTTTGAGTATTTTAGTATGGACTACATACAAACGGAGTGAACAAACACATTAAAGCGTGCCTATATACGGACACGAACTAAGAGCACTCGGCGACGACGCTCATCGAAATCTCACCACTGCTCTGTTGTCTAGGGATCAGTGCATAATTGAATGAAATGAATAGCTATGGTTGAATACACCACTCCATCGTAATTGTCACACTGCCTACTAGTTTGCCAGCATTAAATGCACGAAAGAACTGACAAGGCAGTACGTAAACCGCGAGCATGTGCGGCCATGGCACCGAGACATATCAGCGAGCACCGAGACATATCAGCGAGCTGCGGCTGCACCACCGCCGAAACGGACGGGCACACACACACACACACACACACACACACACACACAGAGCTCTGACACGAAGAACTCCCACGAGTCTACATCGGTGAGACTGGACCTAGTGATTCTTCTCTATTGGAGCGAGGTGTATTTCTGGTCATAGCCTGTTCTTTGTGATGCTGGGGAAGAGGAACAACATCCTTGTTTGGACTCGTAAGAAAACTAACAGGGGAGAGAGAGAGAGAGAGAGAGAGAGAGAGAGAGAGAGAGAGAGAGAGAGAAGGCTGCCCAGACTGTGCTGCGAGCCGTTCCGAGCACTTGTGGCTTCTATGGAACACAAGACATGGTGCTAGCCTCCAGGGGCATGCGGTGTTGCTGGCCGTGGCCGCGCGGGATGCTGCTAACTCGGAGCCACGGACCACGGGGACGCGGCGTCGCACAGGATGCGACAAGCTTTATCATCGACGGCATAGTCTTTCTCCTCGCTGGCCGCGGGGACATAAGACTTGGTGTCGGCGGCGAGGGCGGCCAGGGCGGCCGTGATGTTGATGGCCATGGCCACACAGGACGCGAGAATCTCATGCTACCTCAGTTTGTTTGCGGTCTTCCTTGTTTCTTATGGATTTGTTTCAACATCCATGTTCCTGAACAAGTAGAACAAGAGTGAGAAGAGGAAGAAACATAGAAGGAAAGAGATGAAGAAGAACGTCACGAACACTTGGTGAGTATTCTTGAGAAGTCAATGGGGAAGAACAAGGCGTTCGAAGAGAAGGGATGGGGACCAGATGCATTGAATAGATGTAGTTGGCCGCTGTTAGTTGAGGTGGATAGGCTCTGGCTGCTACACATGACAGAACCTCCGACTGGTGGGAACAGAACCGCGTGGAATTAAAGATTGATATACGCCAGAGCAAACGAGAATACGAGATGATAAAGTTTGATGTACGGTGTGGTTAATATAGTGGTGAGGATCCCAAGATGCATGGACAGATATGATTCTAGTGGGCAGCGTTGCCGTGTGCTCCTATGCAATTTCGGTCTATATACGTTCTATTCACACAAAAAAGCACATCTTATATTTATGAAAGGAGGGAGTACAACTATTGGAATTTGGACTTAAATTTGTTGTATATCGAACTTGGTGGCAAAAATGCAGAAGGGTTTTTCCGAGCTTGAGCTGACATATGCTCTTTATCTTTCTTGTCCGCTGGTTTTGAGATACTCAAGCAAGCATGAGACGCTCGGGTGTAATGATATTTTCCTAGCCTTTTTTTTGCATGGACTCATGCCTCACTTCTGATGCATGACCTAACAGACATCGTTGGCATGGCTCAGATGGTTGATCATGATCTGGGTCGTGGCAGGAGAGATCTGAGCTAACGGCAGAGACCGACCAACCCATTTATTGTATCCTGCCGTAGCTACCACCACTACCCCTTTCAAAGTCCACAAGCAAGGCATGCTTTTATCGACAGGTTCATTACCGAGCTTGATGTTCTGAAGGAAGTCGCAGGTGATTCTAAGGACTAGATCATCAAACTCCGTAGGAAGACAAACTCGGGTATGACCTAAGGCGCCTCCTCAAGGTTTTGGAAAAAATCATGTTGATGCAGGCATATCAAGACCGGCCAAGGCAGATCAGGAGCTGCAGTTTGTCGCGATGACAATGGCACTATCTTGGAAGCTCATCTCTTACGATAGATGGTATCCATGATCCAACTACATTTGGAGGTGATCGCTTGCTGGGAGGCCGTATGACTAGCAGAAGATCTTCTTATCCATAATTTCATCATTTCATTTAACTCCAAGCAGGTATTGGATGACATCAACAATGTCAATCATGGTCGTTATGGTTCAATAACTACTGAGATTAAGCTTGTCGTTAACCGCAATGTGCATATTCTAGGGAAGTACTCCAATTGTCTCGGCCCGGGATGTCACATGTTGCTCGCTCAACCCCATGATCAAATTGTATCCCATACATTGTGGTTTATTATCAGTAAAGCTTGGCTTTACCCCAAAAAAAGGTTTCGTGGTGGTTAAAGCATACTTTTTCTCCCCATCTCAATCCACCTCCATTAAACTTCATCGTGAGAACAATGTAATTGATGGAAATATGCCCTAGAGGCAATAATAAAATGGTTATTATTATATTTCCTTAATCATGATAAAGGTTTGTTATTCATGCTAGAATTGTATTGACCGAAAACTTAAATACACGTGTGGATACATGAACAAATGCCATGTCCCTAGCGAACCTCTACTAGACTAGCTCATTGATCAAAGATAATTAAGGTTTCCTAACCATATATATGAGTTGTCATTTGATAACGGGATCACATCATTAGGAGAATGATGTGATGGGCAAGACCCATCCGTTAGCTTAGCATATGATCGTTCAGTTTATTGCTACTGCTTTCTTAATGTCAAATACATATTCCTTCGACCATGAGATCATGCAACTCTCGGATACCAGAGGAATACCTTGTGTGCTATCAAATGTCACAACATAACTGGCTGATCATAAAGATGCTCTACAGATATCTCCGAAGGTGTCTGTTGAGTTGGCATGGATCGAGATTGGGATTTGTCACTCTGTGTATTGGAGAGGTATCTCTGGGCCCTCTCGACAATACAACATCACAATAAGCTTGCAAGCAAAGTGACTGAGGAGTTAGTTACGAGATGATGTATTACAAAATGAGTAAAGAGACTTTCCGATAACAGATTGAACTAGGTATGGAGATACCGATGATCGAATGTCGGGCAAGTAACATACCGACAGACAAAGGGAATTACGTATCTTGTCATAAAGGTTCGATCGATAAAGATCTTCGTAGAATATGTAGGAACCAATATGGGCATCCAGGTCCCGCTATTGGTTATTGACCGGAGAAGCGTCTCAGTCATGTCTACATCATTCTCCAACCCGTAGGGTCCGCACACTTAACGTTCGTTGATGATATAGTATTATACAAGTTATGTGAGTTGGTGACCAAATGTTGTTCGGAGTCCCGTATGAGATCACGAACATGATGAGGAGCTTCGGAATGGTCCATATGTAAAGATCAATATATAGGACGGTACTATTTGGTCACCGAAAAGGTTTCGGAATGCACCTCGTATTTATCGGATCATCAGAAGGGGTTCTGGGAAGGCCACGGGAGTTATTGGGATTATTGGGGCAACGAGGGAAGCACACCATTCCACAAGGGGCTAGTGCACCCCACCACTAGGTCGCCGACCCTAGGGAAGGAAATGGGGGAGAGCTAGCCCCTCCTGCCTTCCCCTCCACATGAGAGAAAGGAAAGGGGGGCGCCTCCACTCCTGCATTCTCCCTGGCACCAAAGAAGGAAGGGGCCGCGGCCATGGCAGGAGCCCAGGGTGGCCGGAGGCCCCCTTGGGGGCTCCCTAGGCTGCCTCCCCTCCTCCCTGTTGGGGAACATTGCATGGGAAACAAAAATTTTCCTACGCTCACCAAGATCAATCTAGGAGATGAACATCTATGAGAGGAGAGATTACATCTACATACCCTTGTAGATTGCTAAGCGGAAGCGTTAGGAAACGCAGTTGATGCAGTCGAACGTCTTTGCGATCCAATCACGATTCGTCCCGCGAACTTCGGATCCAAGTGTCGAACGGACGACACCTCCACGTTCTACACACAAACAGCTTGATGACGCCCTCACCTCCTCGACCCAGCGAGCGATGGTGAAGTAGTAGCTCGAGTCCTCCGGTAGCACGATGGCGTGGTGGCGGTGGTGGTAGTGGAATCTCAGCAGAGCTTCGCTAAGCACTACGGAGGGGAACAGGGCTACGAGGGAGTGGGAGGGCAGTGCCGTGGCATAGATGGGTGTGGTTGCCCTAACTCTACCCCTCTATATATAGGGGGAAGGGGGGAGGAGGAGGTGCCCTAGGGTTTCCCTAGGGACGCCGGCGGCCACAAGGGGTAACCCTAGATGGGTTTTGGGTGCCTCCCTTAGGACGATTGGCCCCCAAGGCAAAAGGGTTTGGCAGCCCTAGGGGGCGCCCCCACCTCCTCTGGCTACGTGGGATGCGGTGAGGGGGTGCGCACAACCCCTTAGTGGGCTGGTGTGCACCCTCCCATTGGCCCATGAGTCCCCCCAACACTTGTCGCGGCCCTCAAAACCCCTTTAAGTCCTCCTGGTCATCACCCGGTAACACCGAAACACTTATCCTATATATCAATCTTCACCTCTAGACCACTCCGGAGTTCCTCGTAACGTCCGAGATCTCATCCAGGACTCCGAATAACCTTCGTTACCACCATAACAACTCAACTATACTTATATCGTCACCAAGCATTAAGTGTGTAGACCCTGCGGGTTCGAGAACTATGCAGGCATGGCCTTGACACCTCTACGGTCAATAACCATTAGCGGGACCTGGATGTCCATATTGGTTGCTACATATTCTACGAAGATCTTTATCGGTCCAATCTCGATGTCAAGGATTCAGACAATCCTGTATGCAGTTCCCTTTGTCTATCGATATGTTACTAGCCCGAGATTGAATCGTCGGTATCACCATACCTAGTTCAATCTCTTTACCAGCAAGTCTCTTTAATTGTTCTGTAATACAAAATCCCATGACTAACCCATTAGTCACATTGCTTGCAAGCTCATTCTGATGATGTATTACTGAGAGGGCACAGAGATACCTCTCCGTCATACGGAGTGACAAATCCCAGTCTTGATCCATGCCAACTGAACAGATACCCTCAGAGATACCTGTGGAGCACCTTTATAGTCACCTAGTTATGTTGTGACGTTTGGTACACACAAGGTATTCCTCCGATGTCAGTGAGTTGCATGATCTCATGGTCATAGGAACATATACTTGACATGCAGAAAACGATAGGAATAAACTTGATACGATCACATGCCACGTTCATAGTTTGGGTCTTGTCCAGCACATCATTCTCCTAACGATGTGATCCCATTATTAAATGACAACTTAGGAAACCATAGCCATCGTTGATCAACGAGCCAGTCCGGTAGAGGCTTACTAGCACTAAAAAAAAGACACAACCGTGACATTTTGGGCCGGACGAATTTTTCTTTGTCGTACTTATGACACTTCTATGACAATAACTATGAAAAAACTCGGTATCATCATAGATGTGGTGGGCTCCTACTTCTATGACAAAAAATCATGACAGAAAATGGGCTTTTCGTCCTAGGCGGGCCTGAGCCGCACCTGCATGACATACTTTGGATCATCCATGATGGAAAAATCGTGGTAGAAGCGAGGGAGAGGAAAATTTTGGGGAGTTCCCGGTTATGGTGGGTGGTCGGGGCCGAGCGATGCATGGAGGTTTGCCTGTTTCTCTTGTACACCTATGCGCGTGTGTGCAAGGTGTTGCGCTCTAACTGAACCCGAGCGATGCATTTGCCTACTGAACCCGAGTGATTGCACTAGCTACGTTACTGAACCCCGATCGATCCCTTGCTGTTAACTAAACCCGATCGAGCGATTCCTTTGCTACTGCTGCTAACTGAAGCCTATCGAACCTGCTACCTCTTGATGAACAGTGAGCGTTGTTTGGGGTTGGGTAAATAGTTCCCAGTGGGTGTTGGATGAACAGGACTCCGTGGGGTGTAGAGGCCATTGCCACTGGATGAACATGACCCCGATCGAGCTGGTTGGGGCAGGATGAACAGGACGACCCCGTGGAGGGCTGGTTCAACAGTAGCCGGTGGAGGGCTAGATGAACAGTAGCCCGTGGAGGGGTGGTTGAACAAGACCCCATGGAGAGGGCTGGTTGAACAGTAGCCGGTGGAGGAGCAGTGGAGGCTGGATGAACATGAGCCCATGGATGAATAGTCGCAGGTGGAGGCTAGAGGAGGTCGACGATGGATGAACAGTAGCCCGTGGAGGCTGGAGGAGGTCAACGGTAGAGATGAACAGTAGCCCGTGGAGTCCCGTTTTGCGGTACGCCACACCCCTCCCGATGAACAGGACCCCCGTTTCGACCGTAGCACTCCAACCCAAGTCTATTTCCGACCCAGTCACTTGGCTCCTGGTGAATACGACGCTGTTTCCTCCATTCCGACCTAGCCGGTTAGCTGAAGATGAACAGGACAACGTCGCTACCGTCCGTTGCCTCTCCATGTACACGAGCCCTGGTCATCCGTATGCGTGAGTATGCGTTTTGAGACCCCGCTCATATGTACGTACGTGGCCGTATTTTTTGGTGTGTGGCTGTATGTACGTGTACACGGTTTAGACGGGACAGCCTGAACTGCTACATGGGGGGCTCTACTATGACATGTGCCACTACTTACTCGGCCACGGTTCATCGTTGCAGAGCGACCGATCGACCAGTATGTACGCACACCTTTGCGACAAGATAGACAATGCTACGTTTGCTTCGACCGGGTGGGTCCTAGCTGTCAGGGAGGATAAGGACACACTTCTTTACGTGCGAAGATATAGCTGCTGGATCCCAGCTATAAGGGGAATCATTTTTTTGCCTGTAATAAGGATGCACTTCCTTGCATGCGAAGATGTAGCTGGTGGGTCCCAGCTGTCAGGGGGAGAAAACATTATTTTTTCAGGGTAAAAATGATGCAGTTGAATGCATGCGTCCATGGGCATGGTGCGTCCCCACTGTTAGCCTCTCGCATATAGTCATCTTCCGATGACTCTTGTTTGTTGACCACGTTGACCACACCGTGCCGAGCGCACCAAGGCCGGTGGATGGCGGTGAGGCCCCAGACTGGAACGGCCCGGAGATGGGGAAGATGCGGCAGTGGAGTCGCAGACGGAGAGGAGTGGGAAACTTGACTGGTTCAGGTGCGCGACAGCATTGCCGCCCACGGGAGACGGGAGCAAGAACAGAGGTTGAAGAAGCAACCCGACCGGCCACGGGAGGCGGTAGCAGGCAGTACCGCCGATGGTGGTTTGGGCGGCTAAAGCATGAATATCCGAGATTGAAGAAGCACCACAGCCATTAGATGGACATCCAACGGCCACTGCTAATACAATCGTGTGTTAACTATATGTTTTTTTAGGGATGTGTGTTGACTATAAGTTGACAAAGCTTTGCATACACGTGAACTTAGTAGGCCCACAAGTGACCATCACATCTGTGGCTGAGAACATATAGCCCATTTGTGACTTGTATTTTTAATTATAATGGAATTTAGTTAGCCCGTTTACTGTTTGTTAGAATTACAGACCATTTTCTAGCCAAGACTTTGTTAATAATTTCAGCCAACCGCTCAAAAAAATCAACAAAATTTCCAACATTTTGATGAGATCCGAAATATTTATTAACCTAAAATTTAGAGTCAGATTAAATAACTTTTCAAAATAAATTTGTATTAGGTAAAAATCCAATGAAATTTTGCGTGCGTAACAAGTAATGAAATTTAAAAAATTACCTTTTTGAGAAGAATAAAAAATGTACCTGTTTAGTGTGTTTTTTATATTTACAACCAATTTTTTAATTACATTCCATTTATTATTTCTTAAAGCCTATTTTCTTGGCAAGTCTAATGTGACCCGGAGAATAACAAGTTAACCTCGGTTGGGTATTCCGCAAAAAAAAGAATAGCTGGGCTAGCCATTTTCACATTTAAATATTAATATCTTGGCTGGATATTTGGTTGACATAAAATAATAGTTTGGGCTAGACGGGCCACAGCCTGCCCAGTTGATACCCTGCTCCTCTGAACAACAACAAAAACATCGCTGAATAAAAACTCTGCTCACACCTCAAAAACAGAAATACTGCTCGAGCTGCTTGGTCCCAGTTGTCGGCTGCTCCATATGCAATTCTTTCGTTTATTGACTATATATATTGACAATGGTGTGGGACCATAATGTTAGGAAAGCAGGATGAAGAAAAAAAATGTATTGTTGTATATACTAATAAGGAGGCACTTGTGTATGTGTATGGACCTAGTGGGATCCACTGTCATCCTCTCCAAAGTCATCTCCTGATTCCTCTTGTTGGTTGACCATGTTGACAATGTGAGACGGCGGCGCCACGGCGAGCGCAACAACTCGAAGGATGACGGAGAGGGCCTAGCGGGCCCTAAGGATGGTCTGATACAGCGCCTGCTACTCATTCAGGAAGCCCGGATCATAGGGCCACATGTCCGCGACAACATTGTCGTTCGCTTGTTCGCCGGTGATTAGTCCTTCTGTGAGTCGGTGCTCGTTGAGGAGACGAAGGTTGCATCACAGGTCCTCCTGCGCCGGTAGCTCTTCCGTCATTAGGGCATCGAAGTGCGGCCGCACCTGCTCTATGGTGAACTCGGCATGAATCAGCTTGGGCGGTGCCGCCACCTCCTGGTCAGAGGCCACGTCATGTCCGGCTGCTGGATGCCTGGACCTCTACCAAGCACGAGTCTGACCGCCCTGGCCCACCCAGACCGCCTCCCTCGCACGCGTGCGCTTTTCGCTCGAAACGGTCAGCGGCACCAGTGCCGCTTCCCGGTGCAGGCGATTGCTCCGTGTTCAAACGACACAAGTGTCGTCCGTCCGTCCGTCTGCCGCCCACATTAATGATACGCGGCTGCCGAGGCGGCTACTCCGGTGCCACCCGTCCGTCCCTCTGCAACCCACCATTGCTATATAAACTGTTGTGCCGACCATAGCCGTAGTCATCCGCCTCCGTTCCCTTTCTCCTGGCCACACCACTACTGCCAACCATGGCTTCCTTGAGCTCCAACGCTCTTTGGGACGGGCGGACGATGGACCATAAGGAGATGGCAGCCATTGCTGCCGAATGGCTGGCCGACAGGCAGCCGAAGGACGACGATGTCCCAATGGAGAACATGGTAGTCGACAATCTGGCGCCAACCCCCTCCTCCGCGCAATCCTTGCCGGTGCATTGCACCATGACCATCGGCGAGGCCCGTGCGCAATACATGGACACAGTGAGGCGGAAGTGTGAGGAGCAGTTCCAGGAGGTGTAGGCCGATGCCGCCTACAACCACCATCTCCTCCAGGAGCACCTACAGGTGGAGGAGTAGATTGCCGTGGAGCGGGCGGAGCAGGAGGCGCTGCTCGAGTCATACCGCTCCGCCTGCGAGAGCAGCCTCGCGCGCTGGCGGTACCGCATGCGGGTGGCGGAGGTTGCGGCCACCTACAAAGAGGACAATGAAGCGGGTGAGGAGTTGTTCAGCGAGACCGACGACGAGGCGGAGGACAATGCTGGCTTCGACGAGGCCCCGCCCTGCCGGCACCGAGGCGGAGGACTTCACCGGCTTCGGCGAGGCCCTACTCCACCGAGGCCCCGCCCTACCAGCAATGAGGCAGAGGACATCGCCGGCTCTACCGAGGCCCCGCCCCTCTGGCACTGAGGAGGAGGACTTCACCGTCTTTGGCGAGGCCCTGCTCCGCCGAGGCCCCGCCCGCCAGAAACGAGGCAGTGGACTTGGCCGACTCTGCCGAGGCCCCACCCTTCCGGCAACAAGGGGGAGGATTTCCCCTGCTCTGCCGAGGCGCCGCCCTGCTGGCAACAAGACAGAGGAAATCGCCAACATCGTCGAGGCCCCGCCCCGCTGCCAATGAGGCCTCGCCACATAGAAAATGAAGAAGAGTAGAACACGGTAGGTCGCCACCGCTGCTACCCTCCGGTTGAAGCCAAGCTGGGCGGGTTGAGTATTGATGGTCGATTAGCTTCTTGGTGGCGTGTGCTGGAAAATAAGCTTGTGTTCGGCTCAGTCGGCCAGATATGGGAAATGGGCGCCGGAGATCATAGATTAGGTTAATTAATTATACCTCCAGCACACCCCTTTTTAGTTGAAGAATGTATGAAATGTAATGAAATCCGACATGTTTATATGAAACCCAGTAGTGTATGAATGAATTTAGTTTGATTAGTTTGAATTCTTGTATCACTGACATTGGATGAACATGCAAAACAATACGTACTAGCATTATTCCCAGGGTGATCACCTTGTTTGCAGCAGTTTCACACATACTCTCTTTGGTCCTTTTTAGTCTGCATATAAGTTTTGTTTGAAGTCAAAGTATCTCTACTTTGACCAATCTTATAGAAAAAAGTATCAACATTCACAATGTAAAATCGACTTGAAACAAATCTAATATGAGAAGTAAAAAGGAATAGAGGGAGTACAAAAAGTTTGAGCAGCTTTTCAGCATTCCTGTACATTGCAATCAAACACACAGGCCTGTCAATTCATAGAGCATTCAAAACAATCGATGATTATGCATCTCAACGATTCACATGTCAGAGCCAATATTTACTTCGCAACTAAAGAATAAATAAAAATCGATCAACGCTGCTGACAACAAAGGGCATCCCATTCGAAAATATCAAACACATGTATTATTGCTAACATCAATGAGCAAAATTTGACAAGGTTTTTGCATTCCAAAATGTCAAATGTGTGTTGTTTTGCATACATCAATGAGAAAACCTTGACATGGTTTTCCCATTCAAAAATATCAAATGCCTATGATTGTGGAATGGGCAAGGTTTGCCGTGAGTTTAGACATTGACATGGCACCTATAAATAAACCAGCTGTTCTTTTTGTGTAGTTCCACCAAAATCAACCAAATTCGCGTGTAGCTTGTATGATTTCACATTTATATGTTGCAACGCTTTGAACATATCGGCACCTCCTTTCCTGTTGTGTAAATGAATGATTCGAGAATATTCGCTGTATTCGTGAACATTTTGTGCAGTTCCCATTGAAATCAAGCTGAGCACCCCTGTTTGCATAAATACAAAAAAAGTGATTAGTATAAAGAAAAATGTACTATGAATTGTCAGTTTAAACAGGCAACCTACATGATCCATGCAGAGCACACATTTAAAAAATGGAACTCATCGCCATCACAGCAACAAAGATGGAGACCCGTGAATGCTTCTGAGCTGAAGTTAATTAGTTTGTTCTTGTGGGCAATAAAACCATCCTTCAACTACTCCCTTCTGATAAGACGAGAGGCTTGGCTTCTTCATCCTGGCATAATCGGAACCAAGCAGTTCAGGTTCTCCATATTCTTCTTCAGAGGTGGATGATCCTGTTGTGCAATGCTCAAAAAAAGGGGAAGGAATTATTCAAAACAGCACAGATGAAGCACTTCATGACAGTAGCTAAATAGTAGCACAACACTAATAGAGATGACAAAGCTGAATCATATGGATGAAATCTGTGGGCCGGTACCAACCTTTGTCAGGAGGCTTATTGTGTAGAGCATACTGATGAAGCACTTCTCCAGAACCATCTGTTGTTATCTACTATGGTTGCCATGCTTACTATATACTCCTCGATTAGTTTAATGTTTCCAACATTTTCTTGTGCAGTTCCACTAAAATAAATGTGATCTTCTAAGAAGATCCCTGTTTGCACAAGTAGAGATAATTACATATTACATTAAGAGTGGCATCAAATCAGTGGCAAAACAATTGCTCGTTCTTGCCATAGCAATAAATTAAGATGCAAAACTAGATCATTACTTGTGTCATCATAGTTCCAGTGCTTCATTATAGCACCAGGAGTTGATTTTTATTTTTCTTCAGATTGTTCTTCCCCTTCATCACTTGGTTCAATAACAGACAAGCTTCGCCTTTAATGTAAGATTTGGCATGTCAATTAGGGAGCACAAGTATAGCACTAAACAATGGCATTAATTTTCTGATGACAGTAGCAAAATACAGGCGAACAGTTGTGAAATATCATTCTCTTACCTTAATGGGATATTACGGTGCACATACAGATTGGAAGTCTTGTCTCCATTTGTGCAGTTCACTAAAATCAAGCAACATTGCCGTATAAGTAGCACAACATATGAAAGCAGACTGCACAATCATGTGAAAGAAGGCTAGTACTGACCTCTCATGACGCGGAATTCAAACAACTCACAAGAAGAAGATCTAAAACAAATTTGCCAACAAGGATAGGAAGTCAGATCTCCTCTTGTGCAGTTCCACTAAGATCAAGCAATCAAGCAACATTGTCGGTGTGACATTTTGGTTGAGCTGCACAAAACACTCTTAAAACAAAAGTGTTTTGTGCAGTGCAACAAATGGTCGCAATAGCAACGAGGTGAAGATAACCCTGTTTACACAGAGGTGTAAAGGAAACAAGTATTGGTCAATAATGGTGGATGACACAGAAGCCCAGAAAAAGAAGCATCTAACTTATCTAAATGGGAAAGAAAGCAAGACAGTAGCATTTCTCAAACAGTGGCACTGATTCATATTAACAGAGAGATTGTATTAACAATAAAATTCGTTAAACATGTAATTTGCTTTTAACTGTGGCATTGCTTCAATTTTCTAGCGGCATTATTAGAGGGTGTTTTTACAGGGACTTTTTGGTGTAGGGACTAATAAAAGTCCCTTTTAGTCCCATCTAAACCAAACAGGAGGGACTTTTAGGGGCTAAAAGTGGGCATTTGGGTCTAAAGAAAGAAGACCCTGAGGGAGAGTCTTTTGGGACTTTTTCCAACAGTTGCCCCTGCCCTGCATCACAGCTTATCTCTATTAGTTCATTACTAGGGGTAACATGGTCTTTTAGCATGTCATTTAATAACCTCTAGTCCATGTTTAGTCCCTGGAACCAAACATGTAGGGACTAGGGACTTCTTAGTTGGGACTAAAAAAAGTCCTAGGACTTTTAAAACAAACAGGGCCTTAGATTAAAAACAGCTAAAGAGTTGTACGGGACAGTGGACGCACCAACACCATGTGCATCTATAGATGTATACATGGGTGATGCACAGTCTGTTGCAACAAATAACAAACAACCAAGGAGCATATTTTTGTTGGTCCCAGTTTTGTCATCTTTAGAAACATTTCCCTATGTGAGGGCAGCAAATCTAGTCCTGCTCAAACTCTACAGCCTTGTCCCCCAAAATAGAAAGATCAGTTTGTTACAGATGTGAGTACTGCGTTTGTCATTGTTTTCCCTTTTCGACCAACATAGGTGCTGGATAGCCAGTCTCTACTACTTCCCCCTTCCTTTCCTCTTTGAACCACATCCTAGATTCATGCTACACAACTTTCCCCACTACTTTCCTATTTGATCCAACACCTAGATTCGAGTGCACAAGTGGAAAAAGCACACATGCAGCTAGAGCAATGCATGTGGAATAAGTAAATTATACCTTAAGGTTCTCAGGGTGTGGCTCAGTGGGCGGCCAGAGGCTGATCTGCCCACACTATGTACGACAGCGAGGAAGAAGGGGTCGGAGGCCCTCCCGCGCCGTCGCTAGGTGAAATAGAAAAGTTACGCTGGTAGTGGATTCCCTCCCTCACCGACGGCGACAATGTTAAGCGTCACTCCCTTCCCGGCGGACAGATCCTGCAGGCTCTTTGACCAGCAGTGAGGGAGAGAGAGAGAGAGAGAGAGAGAGAGAGAGGTGAGGGCTAACGAAGTCTTGTTTAGATCCGCAGAGGGTGAGAGAGTGTGAAGAGAGCAACTACAAGCGTTGATGCTCCATTGTGTATATATATAGTGGAGAGAGAGTGTGAAGAGAGCAAACCCTAGAAAACAAGCGCTGAGGCTGCAGCGTATATAGATGGAGTGGTTTTATTTTTCTCTCCATAAAATTTTTTTTAAATTGTGCACGAAATGGAACTCTTTATTTAACGTAGTGAAGAAAAATACTAGGGGCAATGCTAATACGTGAAGAAAATTTAACGCTCGAAGGTGTCAACTCGCAATTAACGCTGCATGCCTCCCGGTCGCGCTTACTAACGTTCACGTGTGGTACATGATCCCCCGAAATGGTGAACAACAACTAAACCACACATGGTCAAAATATCCGAAAGGTGGGCTGCACCATCCTCTAATTTTAAATATTTTGAGTTTCAAAAAAATATTAAATATTTTGGGCACTTGTATTCGGCCTAAGTTGGTGTGCCACCATATGTACTAAGGGTTACAGCGGGTGCTAAGAAACTAGGGCGTATTCTGAGTAATTGCCATGCCGTTTATTTGTAGGGTCACTTGCAAATTGTGAAACTCTATTCACCTCTTATTTAGTGGATGAGGAAAATCTTTTGCCTCCATTTCAAAAAAAACCAAGAAATTCAATTTTAATTATTTGGTTTGTACACTTTGCTCTCTTCCAATAATTTTTGGCACTTGTATTCGACCTAAGTCAGTGTGCCACCGTATCTCGTGCTACTCCCTCCGTCTAGGTGTATAAGTCACGTTAGAAGGTGCAGCGGGACCAAGGTGCAAGCAGATTGGAGAAGGAGAAATTTGACCGGTCCTTACTCCAATCAAAGCCCTGATTTCTGTCTCTAAACGCAACTATGAATCACAACAATTAAGAGATGTCGTTTTAGCTACCATGCAGGGCCACGTATTAACTCACATGCAAGCCGACTTTGATTCCTTGACTGGTCAACGCATAGTTGCGCTCCATGCATTGGGTTTCCGGGGGAGATAACAAGGCAGAGTAAGTAACGACGCTCGCTAGCAATGAGGCTAGTAGGGGATTGAGATGGGAAGTTAATGGACGACACCTAAATTTTTGGGGAATATTTGATCTTTGTAAGATGACTTAACTCCTAGACGGAGGGAGTACTACTCTACTCCTCAGTCTAGGTTTGATGTAATATTCATTACCTCTTCTCTTCTTGTACATGCTCCATTTATCTCACTTCCTATGGCTTCCCACTCGCATGATATTCCTATTCTATGAACATGTGTGTGTGTGTGTGTGTGTGTTTTAACAGCGTGTGTGTTAGAGAGAGCGACACATCGACCTACTCCTACAGAGAGATGGTGTGTAGTGTACGATTTAGCCGCGAGAGTCGATGCATCCTATCGATTCCGGACGTCCGGTTGGAACAGCTGCCACGCCCGCTCCCGACCAGCCTGGCCCACCCAAAGCCCCTCCATCGCCCGTGCGCGCTTCCCGCCCGAAATGGTCAGCGCCGCTCCAGAGAATCGGTGCCGCATTCATGCCCGAGCAGAGCAGACGCGATCTCTCACTGGCGCCTGCGTTGAAGAAAGCAGATTCAAGAGTGATGGTTGCTTCGTCCGTCCAACTTACTGCTGGGTCTATGTGATTTGACGGCTCATTGGTCATCATTACTAAGGTGTACTACATCTTGAGCTTGCGTTTGTTTTTCCTTGAAGAGGAAAGGGTGATGCAGCAATAGTAGCATAAGTATTTCCCTCAGTTTTTGAGAACCAAGGTATCAATCTAGTAGGAGGCTCCTCAAAAGTCCCACGCACCTACACAAACAAACAAGAACTCGCAACCAACGCAATAAAGGGGTTGTCAATCCCTTCAAGGCCACTTGCGAAAGTGATATTTGATAGAGATAATATGATAAGATAAATATATTTTTGGTATTTTATGATATAGATTGGAAAAGTAAAGATGCAAATAAAAGTAGATTGATAGCTTATATGATAAGAAATAGACCCGAGGGCCATATGTTTCACTAGTGGCTTCTCTCAAGATAGCACAAGTATTATGGTGGGTGAACGAATTACTATCGAGCAATTGGTAGAAAAGCGAATAATTAAGAGATTATCTAGGCATGATCATGTATATAGGCATCACGTCCGTGACAAGTAGACCAACTCCTGCCTGCATCTACTACTATTACTCCACACATCGACCGCTATCCAGCATGCATCTAGAGTATTAAGTTCGTAAAGAACAGAGTAACACATTAAGAAAGATGACATGATGTAGATGGATGAACTCATGCAATATGATGTAAACCCCATCTTTTTATCATCCATGGCAACAATACAATACGTGCCTTGCTGCCCCTACTGTCACTGGGAAAGGACACCGCAAGATTGAACCCAAAGCTAAGCACTTCTCCCATTGCAAGAAAGATCAATCTAGTAGGCTAAACCAAACTGATAATTCAAAGAGACTTGCAAAGATAACTTAATCACACATAAAAGAATTCAGAGGAGATTCAACTATTTCTCATAGATAAACTTGATCATAAACCCACAATTCATCAGATCTCGACAAACACACCGCAAAAAGAATTACATCGAATAGATCTCCAAGAAGAATAAGGAGAACCTTGTATTGAGATTCAAAGAGAGAGAAGAAGCCATCTAGCTAATAACTATGGACCCGAAGGTCTGTGGTAAACTACTCACAACACATCGGAGAGGCCTTGGAGATGATGTAGAGGCCCCCCGTGATTGATTCCCCCTCTGGCAGAGCGCCGGCGAAGGCTCCAAGATGGGATCTTGCGGATACAGAAGGTTATGGTGGTGGAAATAGTTTTTCGTGGTTGCTTATGATGTTTTCGGGGTACATGGGTATATATAGGAGGAAGAAGTAGGTCGGTGGACGCCCGAGGGGCCCATGAGGGTGGGGCGCGCGCCCAACCCTAGGGGGCATGCCGGGAACCCTTGTGGCCGCCTCCCTTGTTTCTTGACTTCCACTCCAAGTCCTCTGGATCACGTTTGTTCCAAAAATCACGCTCCTGAAGGTTTCATTCCGTTTGGACTCCGTTTGATATTCCTATTCTTTGAAACACTGAAAATAGGCAAAAAACAACAATACGGGCTGGGCCTCCGGTTAGTAGGTTAGTCCCAAAAATGATATAAATGTGTAAAGTAAAGCACATAAACATCCAAAACGGGTAATATAATAGCATGGAACAATCAAAAATTATAGATGCGTTGGAGATGTATCAAGCATCCCCAAGCTTAATTCCTGCTCGTCCTTGAGTAGGTAAATGATAAAACAGAATTTTTGATGTGGAATGCTACCTAGCATAATTCTCAATGTAATTTTCTTTATTGTGGCATGAATATTCAGATCCAAATGATTCAAAATAAAAGTTCATATTGACATAAGAAATAGTAATACTTCAAGCATACTAATCAAAGTAATCATGTCTTCTCAAAATAACATGGCTAAAGAAAGTTATCCCTACAAAATCATATAGTCTAGCTGTTGCTCTATCTTCATCACACAAAGTATTTAATCATGCACAACCCCGATGACAAGCCAAGGAATTGTTTCATACTTTAGTAATCTCAAACTTTTTCAACTTTCACGCAATACATGAGCGTGAGCCATGGACATAGCACTATATGTGGAATAGAATGGTGGTTGTGGAGAAGACAAAAAGGAGAAGATAGTCTCACATCAACTAGGCGTATCAATAGGCTATGGATATGCCCATTAATAGATATCAATGTGTGTGAGTAGGGATTGCCATGCAAAGGATGCACTAGAGCTATAAATGTATGAAAGCTCAACAAAAGAAACTAAGTGGGTGTGCATCCAACTCGCTTGCTCACGAAGAC
The DNA here is from genome assembly GCF_002162155.2 of Triticum dicoccoides. Classification (NCBI taxonomy): domain Eukaryota; kingdom Viridiplantae; phylum Streptophyta; class Magnoliopsida; order Poales; family Poaceae; genus Triticum; species Triticum dicoccoides. Next base: position 405,123,582 of record NC_041385.1, on the reverse strand, counting down.
TCAGGGCATTTTGAGGAAACCCATCATTGGAATATACAAGCCAAGTTCTATAATGAAAAATTCCCACTAGTGTTTAAAGGGATATCTCCAACGCATCATGGTAGTTTAAGGCCACGCAACTACACAAACAAACAAGAACTCTCTATCATGAAGATCATGGTGCTACTTTAAAGCACAAGTGTGGTAAAAAGGATAGTAGCACTGTCCCTTCTCTCTTTTTCTCTCATTTTCTTTTTTTTCTTTTTTTCTTTTTCTTTTTCTTTTTTTTCTTTTTTTCCTTTTCTCTCTTTTTTTCTTTTGGGCCTCTTTTTTTCTTTTGGCCTTTTTTTCTTTCCCCTTTTTTTTATAAAGTCCGACTTGTGGGGGAATCATAGTCTCCATCATCCTTTCCTCACTGGGACAATGCTCTAATAATGAAGATCATCACACTTTTATTTACTTACAACTCAAGATTACAACTCAATACTTAAAACAAGATATGACTCTATATGAATGCCTCCGACGGTGTACTGGGATATGCAATGAATCAAGAGTGACATGTATGAACATTATGAAGGTGGCCTTGCCACAAATACGATGTCAACTACATGATCATGTAAAGAGCAATATGACAATGATGATGCATGTCATATAAACAGAACGGTGGAAAGTTGCATGGCAATATATCTCGGAATGGCTATGGAGAGGCCATAATAGGTAGGTATGGTGGCTGTTTTGAGGACGGTATATGGTGGGTGTATGGTACCGGCGAAAGTTGCGCGACACAAGATAGGCTAGCAATGGTGGAAGGTGAGAGTGTGTATAATCCATGGACTCAACATTAGTCATAAAGAACTCATATACTTACTGCAAAAATCTACAAGTCATACTACGCACATGCTCCTAGGGGGATAGATTGGTAGGAAACGACCATCGCTCGTCCCCGACCGCCACTCATAAGGAAGACAATAAATAAATAAAATTGTGCTCCAACTTCATCACAAAGCGGTTCACCATACGTGCATGCTACGGGAATCACAAACTTCAACACAAGTATTCTTTAAATTCATAATCACCCAACTAGCATGACTCTAATATCACCATCCTAATATCCCAAAAACAATTATTAAGCATCAAATTGATCATAGCATCCAATTCACTTCTATGATAGTTTTTATTATACCCAACTTGGATGCCCATCATTCTAGGACCAATTTTATAACCATAGAAAATAACATGCCGTTCTAAGAGACTCTCAAAATATTATAAGTGAATCATGAGATATCAACAATTTCTACAAAATTAAGCCACCACCGTGTTCTAAAAGATATAAGTGAAGCACATAGAGCAAAAATTATCTAGCTCAAAAGATATAAGTGAAGCACATAGAGTATTCTAATAAATTCTAATCAAGTGGGCTTCTCCCAAAAGGTGTGCACAGCAAGGATGATTGTGGTAAACTAAAAAGCAAATACTAATATCATACAAGACGCTCCAAGCAAAACACCTATCATGTGGCGAATACAAATATAGCTCCAAGTAAAGTTACCGATAGACGAAGACGAAAGAGGGGATGCCTTCCCGGGGCATCCCCAAGCTTAGGCTTTTGGCTATTCTTGAATATCTTGGGGTGACTTGGGCATCCCCAAGCTTAGTCTCTTGCCAATCCTTATTCCATAGTCCATCAAATTTTACCCAAAACTTGAAAACTTCACAACACAAAACTCAATAGGAAATCTCATAAGCTCCGTTAGTGCAAGAAAGAAAAACCACCACATAAGGTACTGTAATGAACTCATTCTTTATTTATATTGGTGTTAAACCTACTGTATTCCAACTTCTCTATGGTTCATACCCCTACATACTAGCCATAGATGCATCAAAATGAGCAATCAACACACGAAAAGCAGAATCTGTCAAAATCAGAACAGTCTGTAGAAATCTGTAACTCACGAATACTTCTGGAATTCTAAAACTCCTAACAAAATAGGAAGTCCTGGGAAATTTGTCTATTGATCTACAGAAAAAATATTCAACGCAAAAGCACGTTTCTGTGAATTACTAAAATTATTTTTGTGCGCGCAAAGTTTCTATTTTTCAGCAAAATCAAATTAACTATCACCATAGGTTATCCTATAGGTTCTACTTGGCACAAACACTAATTAAAACATGAAAACACATCTAAACATAAGATAGATGATAAATTTATTACTAAACAGAAGAAAAAACAAAAAACAAAGATAAAATTGGGTTGCCTCCGAACTAGCGCTATCGTTTAATGCCCCAAGCTAGGCATAAAAGCGAGGATAGATGTAAGTAGTGCCATCTTTGGCATCCAATTCATAAGTAGCTCGCATGATAGATTCATAAGGTAATTTAACTTTCTTTCTTGGAAAGTGCTCCATGCCTTTCCTTAATGGAAATTGGAATCTAATATTCCCTTCCTTCATATCAATAATCGCACTAATCGTTCTAAGGAAAGGTCTACCAAGAATAATAGGACATGAAAGATTGCAATCTATATCAAGAAAGATAAAATCTATGGGCACCAAATTCCTATTTGCAATAATGAGAACATTATTGATCCTTCCCATTGGCTTTTTAATGGTGGAATCCGCAAGGTGCAAATTTAAAGAGCAATCATCAAGATCATGGAAACCTAGAATATCACATAAAGTTTTCAGAATCGTGGGAACACTAGCACCCAAATCACACAAAGCATAACACTCATGATCTTTAATTTTAATCTTTATAGTAGGTTCCCACTCATCATTAAGTTTTCTAGGTATAGAAACTTCCAAATTAAGTTTTTCATCATAAGATTGCATCAAGACATCAACAATATGTTTGGCAAAGGCTTTATTTTGACTATAAGCATGAGGAGAATTCATCACGGATTGCAACAAGGAAATACAATCTACTAAAGAACAATTATAATAATTAAATTCCTAGAAATCCAAGATAGTGGGTTCAATGCTATTTGAAGTCTTGACCTCTCCAATCCCATTTTACCAAATTTAGCATTAAGATCTAAGAACTACGAATCATTGGGACGCCTTTTAACTAAAGTTTACTCCTCTCTAGTCCCATCATTATCAAGATTCATATTGCAAAACAAAGATTTAATAGGGGACACATAAATAACTTTTAGATCTTCATCATTATTTTCATGGAAACTAGAAGAACACGCCTTTACAAAGCAATCTTTCTTAGCACGCAATCTAGCGGTTCTTTCTTTGCACTCATCAATGGAAATTCTCATAGCTTTGAGAGACTCATTGATATCAAGCTTAGGAGGAGTATTTCTAAGTTTCAAAGAATCAACATCAAGCGAAAGTCTATCAACGTTCCTAGCCAAATCATCAACTTTAAGCAATTTCTCTTCAAGCATGGTATTAAAATTCTTTTGAGAGATCATAAATTCTTTCACACTATTCTCAAAATCAGAGGGCATCTTATGAAAATTAACATAAGAATTATCGTAGGAATTTCCATAATTATTAGAGGAATTACTAGGGAACGGACTAGGATTAAAGTTTCCTCTATAAGCATTGTTACCAAAATTATTCCTACCAATAAAATTCACATCCATAGATTCATTATTATTCTCAATCAAAGTAGACAAAGGCATATCATTGGGATCAATAGAAGCACTCTTAGTAGCAAACAATTTCATAAGTTCATCCATCTTTCCACTGAAAACATTAATTTCTTCTATAGCATGCACTTTTTTACTAGTAGATCTTTTGGTATGCCATTGAGAATAATTAGCCATAATCTTATCAAGGAGTTTAGTAGCTTCTCCTAAGGTGATTTCCATAAACGTGCCTCCCGTAGCCGAATCTAAAAGATTTCTAGAAGCAAAATTCAATCCGGCATAAAAATTTTGTATGATCATCCATAAATTCAAACCATGAGTAGGGCAATTGCGAATCATCAATTTCATTATTTCCCAAGATTGGGCAACATGCTCATGATCAAGTTGTTTAAAATTCATAATATCGTTCCTAAGAGAGATGATCTTAGCGGGAGGAAAATACTTAGAGATAAAAGCATCTTTGCACTTATTCCACGAATCAATACTATTCTTAGGCAAAGACGAAAACCAAACTTTAGCACAATCTCTAAGTGAAAACGGAAATAACTTCAATTTAACAATATCATTATCTGTATCTTTCTTATTTTGCATCTCACACAAATCAACAAAGTTGTTTAGATGGGTAGCGACATCTTCACTAGGAAGGCCAGAGAATTGATCTTTCATAACAAGATTCAGCAAAGCAGCATTGATTTCACAAGACTCAACATCATTAAGAGGAGCAATCGGGGTACTAAGGAAATCATTATTATTGGTATTGGAAAAGTCACACAATTTGGTATTATCTTGCACCATCACGACAAGTAGTCCAACACACAAGCAAACAAAAAGGCAAGCGAACGAGAGAGAGGAGACTGGGAAAGAGAGGGCGAACAAAACGACAAGGGTAAGGTGGGGGAGAGTAAAACGAGAGGCAAATGGCAAATAATGTAAATGTGAGGGAGATGACTTTGTCATGGGTACTTGGTATGTCTTGACTTGAGCAAAGACCTCCCCGGCAACGGTGCCAGAAATCCTTCTTACTACGTCTTGAGCTTGCATTGGTTTTCCTTGAAGAGGAAAGGGTGATGCAGAAATAGTAGCGTAAGTATTTCCCTCCGTTTTTGAGAACCAAGGTATCAATCTAGTAGGAGGCTCCTCAAAAGTCCCACGCACCTACACAAACAAACAGGAACTCGCAACCAACGCAATAAAGGGGTTGTCAATCCCTTCAAGGCCACTCTCGAAAGTGAGATCTGATAGAGATAATATGATAAGGTAAATATATTTTTGGTATTTTATGATATAGATTAGAAAAGTAAAGATGCAAATAAAAGTAGATTGAAAGCTTATATGATAAGAGATAGATCCGGCGGGCATAGGTTTCACTAGTGGCTTCTCTCAAGATAGCATAAGTATTACAGTGGGTGAACGAATTACTGTCGAGCAATTGATAGAAAAGCGAATAATTATGAGATTATCTAGGCATGATCATGTATATAGGCATCACGTTCGTGACAAGTAGACCGACTCCTGCCTGCATCTACTATAATTACTCCACACATCAACCGCTATCCAGCATGCATCTAGAGTATTAAGTTCATAAAGAACAGAGTAACGCATTAAGAAAGATGACATGATGTAGAGGGATAAACTCATGCAATATGATGTAAACCCCATCTATTTATCCTCCATGGCAACAATACAATACGTGCCTTGCTTCCCCTGCTGTCACTGGGAAAGGAAACCGCAAGATTGAACCCAAAGCTAAGCACTTCTCCCATTGCAAGAAAGATCAATCTAGTAGGCCAAACCAAACTGATAATTCGAAGAGACTTGCAAAGATAACTTAATCACACATAAAAGAATTCAGAGGAGATTCAAATATTTCTCATAGATAAACTTGATCATAAACCCACAATTCATCGAATCTCGACAAACACACCACAAAAAGAGTTACATCGAATAAATCTCGAAGAAGATCAAGGAGAACCTTGTATTGAGATTCAAAGAGAGAGAATAAGCCATCTAGCTAATAACTATGGACTCGAAGGTCTGTGGTAAACTACTCACAACTCATCGGAGAGGCCTTGGAGATGATGTAGAGGCCCTCCGTGATTGATTCCCCCTCCAGCGGAGCACCGATGAAGGCTACAAGATGGGATCTCGTGGATACAGAAGGTTACGGCGGTGGAAATAGTTTTTCATGGTCGCTTCTGATGTTTTCGGGGTACATGGGTATATATAGGAGGAAGAAGTAGGTCGGTGGATGCTCGAGGGGCCCATGAGGGTGGGGGCACGCCCAGCCCTAGGGGGCGAACCGGGCACCCTCGTGGCTGCCTCCCTTGTTTCTTGACTTCCACTCCAAGTCCTCTATATCACGTTTGTTCCAAAAGTCACACTCCCGAAGGTTTCATTCCGTTTGGAGTCCGTTTGATATTCCTTTTCTTCGAAACAATGAAATAGGCAAAAAAACAGCAATACGGGCTGGGCCTCCGGTTAGTAGGTTAGTTCCAAAAATGATATAAATGTGTAAAGTAAAGCCCATAAACATCCGAAACGGGTAATATAATAGCATGGCACAATCAAAAATTATAGATACGTTGGAGACGTATCAAGGTGGTACGACTGCTGGATGTCCCACGTTTCGGCGAAAGGAGGTAGATTACAATTTTCTCCATTCTTACAGCGGAGGAGTGCGAAAGTAGTGAAAACACGCAAGCTCAGTGATTGCATGGCCCACCTCACACTATCACCATATTTTCTGGACACCGTGCGACACCTAAATCTTTACATAGTAGTATAGTACGTACTTTAATTTCTCAGTGAGATAAATTTGTACAATGCTATGAAGGTTCCAGCTTCCGTTTCATGTATCTTGCGTCCAAGGTTGCCCCATTGCAACATTTCATCAAATACAAAGGAGACTAACATGCATGCTATTGCATCTCAATGATTGAGAGATCATAGCCAATATGTACTCCCTCCGTTCCAAAGTAAGCGTCTCAACTTTATGCAAACTTTAGTACAAAGTTGTACTACTACTAAAGTTGACACTTATTTTGAAACAGAGATAGCTAAAGAAAAAAATGATCCATGCAGTCCCCAACCCTTGAACCCTAAACCCTAACTAGGCTTTAATTTGCTGGCGACGTTGAACCTTCCAAAGAAATGAAGTTTGCAACACTTTGACCATCGAATCAGTTTGTGCAGTTTCACTAAAATCGAGATGAACATCTCTGTTGCAAAGAAATTGAGGAAGCATGATTAGAATAAGATTACTAGGACTATTTGATGAGACACAAACTCATCACAAATACAATAGAAGCCAGTAGGGGTACGTGTGGGCCAAAGAAGTAGAGAAATATCCATATGGAGCGATGTGGGCAGCTGGGCCAATGGTTCCAACCGGCTATAAAGGAAGTTGTACCTGAGGGATGTCGGGACGTACCTCAACCTAGAGGAGGGCAGCGGGAGGCGGCAGCTGCCCACGTCGCAGCAGTGAGCAAGGTACGAAGGCAATCGCACCGGCTTTGTGAGAGAGAACAGCAGGGACCCTGATCGGGACCGCGTCTACACAAAGCATCCACCCCTTCTCCCGGCGGACGTGATCTGCCTGGATGTTAGAGATGTGGCCACAATCATTTTGTGCGAAAGAGTGTGAAGAGAGCAACCCCAGCAAGCAATCGTGTAGGCTCGTCCTGGCTATTTATATAGTGGAGCGGTTTCTTTTTGTCTCCGGCACCGTTCATGCATGGTTCCCGACCCTCCATTATTTATAAGTGAGTAACTACTACTAGACGCGTCAAATTATCACGTGGGCTGAATCATCATACAGAAATGAGCTCCACCGTGTCACGTGTGTGGTTGGGGAAGACGAAAAGAGTGCTACGAAGTACTAGTACTATGTGCATGGGTGCATGCACCTCTTCTCTTCGAGCATGGTTATTAAAAGTATAGCCCACTACTCTACCACGCGGTTATTATATGGGCAAAGAGTATAGGCAGTAATAATGACTAATAAGCCATCATATCACGAGGCCCACCTTTCTCTATGTTTGACTAAGGAAGCAACCATCATTTCACTCCTCGCTGAATATCCATCCGCTGCTACCTCCGCAAATAAATTAAAATCCGCTTCTACCTACGCAGCATGGTTAATAATATAGCATGTCAATCATGACATAGAAATATCATTCACTGATACAATAGGGCTGGCTCTAAGGCTGGTGATTTTTTTACTTTGTCTCTTTCTCTTTTTATCTCATTTACTCATTTTACATAGGAGCACGTGTAGAGGATGGCTATTCCTTTCGATGGGACTTATTCATGGGGTTTAAGACTAAGCAACTCCGAATTAGCCCCGCTGCCCACCACTCTGAATCGTGCCATCTATGATAGTACTCCCGTTGCAACAACTAGGTCCACTAGGTCTAGCACGTCCTGTAAGAAGAGACTGTCACGCAAAACATACATCTTGTTGCCTTCTTCCTCATACAGTACGTAGCACTGGTACGTACTACTAGTACTACTACTCGTTCTCCTATAAACCTTGCACTTGGCATCTAAAAAATATTAACCTTGCACTTGGCTCTTCGCCTCTTGGGGAAGTCGAGCAATAATGGTACTACAGTATACGTTTTGGCTATCTGAGACCGAATGAATTGCTGCACGTCCACCACGTAGGCGAGGGTCGAGGGGCGAGGGAGAGTGCGTACTAGTACGTCCATTTCAATATGGACTACATACGGAGCAAAATGAGTGAATCTACACTCTAAAATACGTCTATATACATCCGTGTTTGGAGTATGTACTAGTAGTTCATATTGAAATCTACTACTCCCTCCGTCCCATAATACTAGTGTCAAAAACGCTCTTACATTATGGGACAGAGGGAGTAAAACTAGATACATCCGTATCTAGACAAATTTAAGACAGAATTTTTGGGTATATTTCATACAATATGATAATCTCTCTAATCAAGGTAGGGACGAGGAGTAACGGAGGGAGCAGTAAAATTTTCTCCTCGTCCTGCGAGCAACTGCGCGCGTGGGCGAGGGGGCGGGCGTAGGCGTTGTAAGCAAGATTCTCCTCGTCCTGTGACTCTGCGAGCCACCGCGCTCGTGGGCGGGGGAGACGATGTACTAAGCAAGCTTCTCCTCGTTCTACGAGTTGACGTGACACATCAAAAGTAATACGTACAGGGCATCTCTAGTGTATAGAGCCTTGCCTCTAAGGTAGGCCCCACATGGTTTGCCTCTTTTTTAACATAACACGTCAAGTCGCAATTTGTTTGTTCACCCGTGGTACATGATCGTCCATCAAGTGGACAACCAGCTCACATGTCAAATTACCACGTGGGCTGCCTTTTCGTAAAGAATGAGCTCCACCGTGTACCCGCGCGGGTGTGGTTGGGGAAGAGACGGGAGTAGGTGCGCATGTAGTGCGTGCACCTCTTCTCTTCATGCACGTCCCCCACCTACGTGTGTGTGTGTGAGAGAGATATATACAAACCTAGACAGATGGCAAGCGTTCGTGAGTGTTTTTTGTTGGGGGTGATTTCGTGAATGTATTTGTGGGAATATGTGTCAATGATATCTCAAACAAAAATTGACACATCCAATGTGTGTGAAATAGAGGCCTATCTATATCATATATAGAGGGGGCGATCCACGAGAAGAGAGGGAGGGATCATAGATATCGATAGAGTCGAAGAGAGGATCAAGTGGGCAGGTGCGAGATCAATGAAGAGAGTCATCAAAATTGTGTGTGTGCAAGTCAAAGATATAGGGAGACTGACCTACTGGAACGTCAGAGGGCATAGGGCAAGTTTGTGTGTGGCAGTGACACATGACTAGAGCGC